>NC_133174.1:14362894-14674736 GCF_040802235.1 Manis javanica
AATTCACACTATCAATGCTAGTTGAGGAGGATGAACTGAACAATGCTAGCTTATTTCCATAAAGTTTCAGATCAAGAAAATATATTTGGAATTTGGGATTCAATTTTACATTTTTGAGAATGTAAATCTGGCTCTGGTTTTCACTTCTTTTAATAAAGGAAATAGGTAAGGTTATTCTCTGACAAATGAAATTGTTAAAGATCCACTTTGGGTGATGAATAAACAAAACATTGTTCCATTTGCCAATGACCTTGAGAAATGTTCAAAATATTTAGACAGGTCATGATATCAAGTCTTTGATCCAGTTTTTGCTGCTAAGTTGAGGAGGGCATTTTTCCTTGGATAATATGAACAAGAGGCTAGCTATCATTATTTTAAAAAAATCATTCAACATCCATTCATGATTTGAAAGAAAACTCAGCCAACTAGGAAACTATTTGAAGCAATACGGATCTTCTTGCCCCTGTAGTTCCCTAATAACATTTGCATATTGCTGATGACATCATTACATACTAACGATGCATCATCCATCCTGCTGTTCATGACATTTTAAGGTGTTATAACTGTGCTTGGTTGATGATGATCATAAATGCAAGTCTTAGAGCATGCAGTAGAATGAGAGTAAGCTATTTGCTGGTCATGTTAAATGTACTGCCCACCCAGAATTTTATAGCACAAAGGTAGAACAGCACATCAATCAACCATGCTCTTCTCTTGAACTCTCTGGGCCATCATCACCGCATTCCTCGAGTTTTTTCTCCCCCAGTGTTGTCTGTACTCCCGTTGCCCACTCACAGCTACCATCAGGGAGAAGAGTGAAGGATAGGTGAGGGACCCACGGCTGAGCAAGGAGAACAGTCCCAGTTGCACAAGGAATGTCCGTTCCTTGTCACACATGGCTTGAAGCTGACTGCGAGAGCACAGTCACTCCATTGATAGGAGGAGAGAGAGGACATGGATACAGTGTTGGTGTTGTGGAATGATGGTCTCAAAAATGCTTGAGGACACAAGCATGGCCTCCCTCTGAGTGCCACCCAAAGCTCTGGGGATTGCAGGGGGCTGGGGATCACCTTGGGTGTCAGCAGGGGGGACACACATGGTAGAACACACGTGGGGAGCCTGCCACCAATCCTGCCGCGTTCAACGTGTGAATACATATAAACACCTAGAATGCTGCCAGGTGCGTCATGTGCGCTCTGTAAGTGTGTGCTATTATTATTGTCTGCCAGTGGTTCTCAACAGGAGTGAGTCTGCCATTCAGGG
Organism: Manis javanica; assembly: GCF_040802235.1. Taxonomy (NCBI): domain Eukaryota; kingdom Metazoa; phylum Chordata; class Mammalia; order Pholidota; family Manidae; genus Manis; species Manis javanica. The sequence continues at coordinate 14,364,158 of NC_133174.1, forward strand.
ACCTTTAGCAATGTTTGCAGATAGTTTTGGCTGTGTGTGTGGAGGGATACAGGGAATGCTGCTGGCAGCTAGCAGGGAAAGGCAAGAGACACTGCTAAATATCCTGCAGTATGCAGGAATGTCCCCACAGCACAGAATTACTCAGCCAAATTCCAATAGTGCCAAGACTGAGAAACCTTGTTGAGAACCCAGCTCTTACTATATCTATTTCAGCATTGTGTCTCCAGTTGAATACTTGTGACATAGGTACACTTTCCTTGCAAAATAAGCAAGTGACAGCTTTCATTTCCACAGGGCAATATGCTCTCTCATGTATCTGGAAATAGGTTGCCCTCTTAATCCATTGTAGAGATAGTGGGTAAAAGAAATATTTGTTGATCCTCTTTACTCTGTTTCAAGTGCAACAGAACAAGTACAATAACAATTGCAAGCCAATAATTGGCCTCAGCGACAGAGAAAAAAATAGAGTGAAAAAAATGGGGTGATAGGGTTGCAGAGAACTGGCCTTAGGCCCATGAAGCACTAAAATCTAGAAAGAAACCACCTACTTTCTTTCCTGCCCCCTCCTTCTTTTGTGCCAGAGGGCACAGTGTTAGTTATTGCTTGAATAGGGTTGCAGGTGGTGGAAGAAGGTGAACTAATGGACAAAATCTCCATCAGTTGATATTTCAAATATATTTACTCTGTTTCATGCAATTGTGAAAAAAAAATCATGAGAGTGAATCACAACAACAATCAAATATTCTATGTGTGCCAAAAGATTGAGCCAGTTTCTTGGAGTACTTTGGTCCTGAATGAAGCCTCCTGACAGGCGGAGGGTTCCCTACATCCTCAGTACTCAAAGTGCCGCCTGCAGGCCAGCAGCACCACCCCGGCATTCATAGCTTGTTAGAAAGACAGAATCTCAGGCCGAATCAGAATCTGCATTTTAACAAGATCTCTAGGTGATTTATATGCACATTAAAATTAGAGAAGTGCTGGAATATTCTCTCTGTCCCTGGCACATAAGGTGTGCAGCTCAGCTTTTAATTCAGGAATGGGCCTATTAATAGGCTAAAGGTGACAGGGGGAAGCATTTTTTAATCAATGAGAAAGCTATTTCCCCTTCCACTAAGTAATTTACATACCATTGAGTTTATTTATAGATTCTTAAATCATTTGATTTTGTAAGATATCATCTTTTCATTAAACTGATGTTATGGTTAATGATTTGTGTTATTTGCAATTTAAAAGTTAAGAATGAAGAGTACCAATGCTTTGAAAAGGTAACAAAGTATTTTCTGTTACCTTGGTAGGTTGCATACAGGGGAAGACCCACACTTGCAATCCAGCTATGGCATTCTATGTTTCTGATCTCTGTAGTGTAGATTTATTTGCATACTTCTTGGTATGATAACTCAAGTCTCCTACACACTTAGCTGACTGTCACAGGCTGAGACTGAAAGGAAAGTCACAATAAAGTTGAATGGTGTTCGAAGAGAAGGACAGATTTTTTCAATTCAGTGCACATCCTTATTAAATCAACTGGACTTGCAGACCAGGAAACTGAAAACCCGAGTGTGAGCCACACAAAGTGGGGACTGCTCCTACACTGTCTCAGTGGTACTTGAGCCATCACCAGATGCCTGCCTCTGATTTCCAGTGCCCTCATTTTTTTATCCTGTCCCCACCCAGGGAAGGAGGAAAGGGTGGGTGTCCCGTTCTCTGGGAAGGGGGCCAAAGGGTGGGGTGTGTAAATGATGCAAAGCTGTACGAGCTGTGTATTCATAACTGCTTGCCAAACCTACCACCACGGTCGCTATCTCCCCCAAAGCTCCTGCTGACTTGCTTTAGCCTTTTACTCATGCTGTCTCCCGAAACTACAGTAGATCCCAGAGAGCTTGGTGCAACTGTAAAACTTGAGACAGATAAAGAACTCTGGCTTTCCAAGCAGAAAACAAAAACATTCTGGTGCCCTTCCATATTGGGTGATTTCCAAAGTGCTGTAATCTGTGTGCCTTGGAAATGGTCGGGTGTTTTGGGCAGCAAGCCACCAGTAGAAATAAATTTCAACTTTATCTGCTGCTGGTGAAGGATAATGAGCACTTTCTTATGAAATTTGGGGCCTCTCTCTCCCCAGCAGCTTATGTACTTCTATTGTGCCAGCTTCCATATACTGTCATTATCATTATTAGACACAACAACATCTAAAACACCATCAAAATAAATCTCATCTCAAATTGCCTTTCTGAAGTGAAGTGAGGAGATTCTGGCATCCATCACTGCAGAAATGTACACTGCAATGGGCTGCGTGTTGTATCAGACCAAAAAATGAAATGAGGAACATATCAAGCTTGCAGGTTCGTCAGAAGCTTCTAGATATTTCTGCCACTGTTTTCAATTTAAGTAGTCTCTCATGAAACATTGGATCTCATTAGGTTTTCAGCTCTTGAGTCCAGGATGCATTGCATTTAACTAACTCTTCCTGGCACAAAACTTCTCAGAAGCTCTAAGCACTGGTAGCCAAATAAAATTCTCTCAAAGATAATCTCATAAATCCCTTGAGATTTTATATATATATATATATATATATGTGTGTGTGTGTGTACATATATATTTTTTTCATGTAATTTATCTTTCAAAACATGAACTCAGATGACCTTGGGGGGGTGTGGGTACAGAGATAGAAATGCTGTAGATGTCTGTCTTAAAGCCAGTATGAAATGCGTTTTAGAGAGAAATTGTCTTTATTGCTGTTGAGTGGTCATGAGCAAGATGCATGCTCATCTTTAGATAGGGTAAGTGGTGAGGCTAAAGTTTATGGAAACTTGTCTGAAATAACAGAAGTCTGGGCTGAATATGCCCAAACTGTGTCATGGCGACTATTGATAGGATGTGAGTAACCTCTTTGCTATGGGTTCTTTTCCTGGTTTGTCAGTTTGACATTGTCACAGACTAGACTGTTACTTGAAAGTGGGATTTTAGTAAGTAATAATAGTAATAAGCAACAGTGGTCACTTCTATCTTTTGAACCTATTTCATGCCATGCAAGAGATGAGAAGACCCCCTTTTCAGTCAGGGTCTCTAAAGTAGAAGCTTCAGCAAAGAGTTTGAAAATCTCCCCCCCAAAATTCCCTTATTTGAACCTGTTAATCAATTGGAGATTAAAGGGAAGAGTGGGGAAAGGCAGTGTGGTGGGGGTTGTGATGGAAAAGAGCTTGATGGAAGCTTCTGAGATCCTGGTGATGTTCTCTTTCTGATTTGGGCCTTGGTAACATGGCCATGTTCAGTTTACAAAAAATTATCATGCCACATATGCACTTATTATTAGTATGTTTTTACTGATGTATGTTTCAGTAAAAGGTAACAAACAAAAAACCCAAACATGTAGTTTGTGAAGATGGTGCAGGTAGAACCAGTTTTCATGAAGGCAAAGCCATGATGGGTAGGGCCAGGGTAGGATAATGTCACTTGAAATGGAGAGAGGATACATTAAAAGGGTCTGGCCAGGCCAGTAGCCAGAGTTTCTGGAGGGAAGTTTGGGAGAGCTGGAGTGGAGAGGAGGATGGTAGCTAGTGGTGGGGAGGGGGTGGTGAATCAGGATGCTAGAACTCAAAGGGTGTTGACACAGGAAGCCAACCCAGGAACCAAGTGTGCCCGGATCACAGAATATTGCTGAAAGGAGTTCAGCAGGAATTAACATAGATCTGGGCACAGAGGAAGTAGGGGTGGGTCTCTTCTTTGCATTTCAGAAAGTGGCAGAGATCCTTGCCAGGGTCTTGTTGGGGACCCAACACTTATTTAGAAGGTAGCATTGTCAATTACATGGAAAACTTTGGTTCCCTAGAGGGTGTGTCCTCCGGGACTTGGTCTTGTTTATCTTGGAATCTTCTTGACTACTTCCAAATGAGAAAGGATCCCTTCCGGGTATTGCCCGATTTACCATTCCCAGTCAAGGAGCAGATTTTACGGCCATCCCTACCAAACTAGATGGTTGGATGAATCTGCCAATTTTTCACTCAACAAACACTTGTTGAATGCCTACTATGGGCAAGGAGCTGTTCTAGATGTTGAGGAGGCAATGAACAAAATAGAGAAAATCCCTGCCGCTTGAAGTTTATACCATGTTGATAACATCTTATATACCACAGTGAAGGGCTTATTTAATTTGGAGTTTTATAAACAAAAATCTGTTGAGAATCATTAAAACATCACAATGGCTAAAATATACACAAATGTGTCTAATGCTTAACCTAGGTATGTGTACACATAAAAAAGCTATCACACCTAGACATGTTCTTCTTAACTGCCAGTCCAAGAAGAGTACATTTCATGGGGTCAAAAAGACCTCTATTTAAGGCTTAAGACTTAAGACTTCTCCCTCTTTCTTGCTGGGTGAGGGCAAACAATTTGATTACCCTGTTCAGTCCCAGTTTTCTCACTTATGGAATGAGAATAATTTGAATGCCTGTATTCTAAGGTTGTGATGAAGGTTAATATGTTTATCTTAGTTGCTAACTCATAAAAATTGTATTTATAATTACACAATAAAAGGTAGCACATTTTGAATGCCCAAATATTTTCAAGTCTTCAAGTCCTATAGCTCTCTTGAGCTCCTATTTTTATGGGTCCCATGTAAACTTTCTCAAGTTTCTCAAGCTCTCATCTCGATGCATTGGGATGCCCAGGGTTTGTCACAGCATTTATAAGGGTTGTTGAGGTGGGGAGCCTTATAGATTCTTGGGCATCTTTATTTCTGAATACGTACTCCATCCAAATTCTTGATCTGCGCTCACTAGGCCATGATCTTGCCTCCTGTAACTTACTCCATGCACAGGTATGTCCGTTTCACCTGCATTCTCTCCATGTATCACTAACACACAGCTGTGGGGTGCAGATTGTGACTGAGGATTTGGAGACAATCAAGGGAGCCCACGGCATGGTCTGGAATGGGAGCGCCCTCTTCATGGAGAATTCCTCGCTGACCGTTCCATTCTTACCTTCTCTCAAACTTGGCTTCATCCCTGCCTTCTCCTTATATCACTTGTCATATTCAGTCCATCAGAAAATCCGTTTAACTTTACCTTCAAAATATACAGAGCCCACATGTTTTTTTAAATTGATATTTTCTGAGTACTAGGATGTACAAAGTAAGTGCTCAGTAATTATTTGTTGAGAAAACAAAAATGTGCTTAGAACAGTAAGTGCCTGGTGTGAAGAAATATACAAACTTAAACTTTTATTAATATGATTTTTTTAGTGTTTTCTCTAGAAAACTGACAGTCCTAAACCTCGCACTTCAACTCAATTTGTTAGCACTTAGGTGTACTGTGTCTGCCTTGCTTCCAGGACTGAGCATCTCTAGTGTTCGGTAAAGTCAGTTTCCTGGGTTTGCAGAGCTGCAGAGAAGAAATTGAGCCTTTAGTGACACCTCCCCCCACCAATAAGGGGCAGATCGCTTGTGAGGAGCATCTTGAAACCAGATGAAAAGCCTCTCTCTTTACCACAGGCGTCACATTGGTAGATTTAAATAGCATCAGGTTGATTGAGGAAAGGAACCATCTGAACCGTCAGGTGTTTGCAATTAAAAATAAAATTGCACAGCCAAGAAGCCATTATCACAAGTCCTGCACGTGTTAGACATTTTAGGTTCCACCAGATATATCAAAGGAGGTATCAAGAATATGAGAAATGTGCACATTTGAATTTCAGTTCAGTGAGACAGCTTTTCTTATTGCTGCCTTGATGAAAATTTTTAGACACATATTATTAACATTGCTCTGCTTAAATTCTTTTTTATAATTCTCTATAAAATACACAAAACATTCTCCTTTGTCTAATGAACCCTATATCTACTCCAGGGATGGAAAATATTGGACCCAATATTGTGTGGAGTTTTATAAACAAAAATCCTTTGAGAATCATTAAAACATCACAATGGCTATTGCCCACAGTGAACTCAGCCTCAGCATTCTTCTCCATGCAGCATTCCAAGCAGTTACTACCAATTGAAGCTTTGCCTCCCCGTACAATCTATTCTCATGATGACATCCAGAGAGAGCCTTTGACTTGTAAGACAGATCACTGTCCTCCTCTGATTAATGTCCTCACTGCAATCATTCACCTCAAATGATCTGTCTCTCTCTGACTTTCTCTCTTGGCACTCTCCCTGACTCACTTGGTGCCAGCTGTGCTGGCCTCCTTGTTCCTTCAACACACTAGGAACCTTCCAGCCTCAGGGCCTTTGCATTGGCTGCTACCACTTTCCAGAATATTCTCCATAAGTATAACTTCATAGGTAACTCCTTCATCTTAAATTTTGCTCAAATCTTACCTTTTTAGGAGGCCTATCATGACTACCAATTAAAAATGGTAACCCCCTTGTGGTAGGCAAAATAGTGGCCCCCCAAAAATGTTCATGTCTTAATCTCCTGAACCTGCAAATATGTTACCTTACATGGCAAAAGAGACTTTGCAGGTGTGACTAAGTTAAGGATCTTGAGATGGGGACATTGTACTAGATTATCTGGGTGGACCTGGTCTACTCACAAAGGTCCTTATGAGAGGGAAGCAGGGGAGTCAGTCAGAGAAGATGTACCATGGAGATGAAGGTAAGAGAGGACAGAGATTTGAAGGTGGTACCCTGGGGTTTGGGGGATGGAGGAAGAGACCATGAGCCAAGTGATTGCAGCTGTCCTCTAGAAGCTGGAGAAGGCGAGGGGGATGAATCTCCATTAGAGCATCCAGAAGGAATGCAGTCCTGCTGATACCTTGATTTTAGGACTTCTGACCTCCAAACTGTACAATAACAAATTTGTGTTGTTTTAAGCCATTATTTATGATGATTTTTTACAGCAGCAAGAGGAAACTGTATAAGTCCCCCAAACTCTACTCTCGTCTTTTTAAATATCACTATCAACCTGTGTTGTAGAGACAACTGTTTATCAAGTCTATTGTTCAGGGTCCCCTGCTGCCTCACCGAGTGATCCCTCTAGAATGAAGCCACGTGAGGGCAGACATCGTCATCTGTTTTGTTTTTTTACTGCAATAAACCTGCACTTAGAACCTGATACATAATAGGTGCTCAATGAACATTTGCTGAATAAATTAATTGGTTAGTTAATCCTTAATCTATTTTTACCCTCTGAAATTCTCATGACTTAAAATGAATAATAATCCAGTTGGGCCTCTGGTCTAATCGTTTTTCCTCTCTCTTTTTAAATCTCTCTCTCTCTCTCTCTCTCTCTCACACACACACACACACACACACACACACACACACACACACACACACATCTCCTCTGAATTTAGAATTCTCATCTCCTGTGTCAGGGTGAGTACAATCCAGCTTCTAGTGTTCCATGACTCAACAATCCACACTGAGCTCCTATAACATCTCTTATTGTTACCCCCCGGTTTTGCATTCTTTCTATCAGCTAGTGTTCCCTCAGGAGGCAGAACTCACACAGTAATTAGAACAGGGCTAGTTTAATATAAAGAACTATTACCTAATAAAGTGGGCCTAATACTAAAGGGTAAAGGATGACTCTAAAGAATATGGGGAAAGTATGGAAAGCAATATGGAGGTTCCTCAAAAAACTACAAATAGAAATACCATTTGACCCGGGAATCTCACTCCTTGGAATTTACCCAAAGAATACAACTTTTCAGATTCAAAAAGACATATGCACCCCTATGTTTATCGCAGCACTATTTACAATAGCCAAGATATAGAAGCAACCTAAGTGTCCATCAGCAGATGAATGGATAAAGAAGATGTGGTGCATATACACAATGGAATATTATTTAGCCATAAGAAGAAAACAAATCCTACCATTTGCAACAACATGGATGGAGCTAGAGGGGATTATGCTCAGTGAAATTAGCCAGGCGGAGAAAGACAAGTGCCAAATGATTTCCCTCATTTGTGGAGTCTAACAACGAAGCAAAACTGAAGGAACAAAACAGCATTAGACTCACAGACTCCAAGAAGGGACTAGTGGTTACCAAAGGGTTACCAAAGGGAGGGCAGGTGGGGAGAGAGAGAGGAGGGGTTGAGGGGTATTATGTTTAGTACACATGGCATGGGGGGTCATGGGGAAGACAGTGTAGCACAAAGAAGGCAAATAGTGACTCTGGGGCATCTTACTACACTGATGGACAGTGCCTGCAATGGGGTATGGGGTAGGGACTTGATAATATGGGTAAATGTAGTAACCACATTGTTTTTTCATGTGAAACCTTCATAAGAGTGTATATCAATAATACCTTAATAAAAAAAAAGAATACAGGGAAAGCAGCTATAGGGGCTGGCCCCCACCCCTAGGGCCAAGGCAGAGTACCTAAGGCAGGAACAAATTTGGAAGAGACTCAGCCCTCAGTGAAGAGGGTGTTGGTGCGGCCCGAGGAACCCTAAGAACATCACTGAGGGGCTGTGGACAGGGGCTGGCAGGCAGGAAACCGCTGGCTGAGGTGGCAACTAAACTCACTGGAGGCTACTCACTGCGGCACTGGAGAGACTCACAGGGAGTTGTCTGGGGTGCTGCAGAACACTTGGGAAGCAGCCCTCTGGGTTGCTCGTGGGGTTAGCTGGGAAACTGCCTGTGGGAAGGCCACTGACTCTGGCCAGTAAGCCACCTGCGGGGGCGCTCTGCAGCTTTCTAAGGGGTGAGCCCCTCTGGGTGCTCTGCGTGCCACGGGCCACTGCATGCTGCAGGCGCAAGTAAGAAACAAGCTCTTCAGGAAGAGGAACCCATTGCCCTGCCATGTGCCTCTAGCACCTCCTACTGACAAAGCCTAATACTGTGCCACGTGGTAAAGGGGAAATGCTTACAGGCGCCAGCTCCAGTATCACAAAGCAGGTCAAAGAAGAGAGGATTTGGAGCTGAGAGGCAACACACTGAGAGCTGGTACACTTCTGTATTTGTTTTTCTCTTGAATGTTAGCAATACTGTAAGCCCCTTGCAGGCAAGGGGAGAGCGGTATTACACTCCCCCCCGTGCCCCTGCCATGGTTTATATGGCATTTAATGTAGTACTGAACACAGGTAGTAAGTACTTGGTTGACTGTAAATAAGACTTTCCTGAACTCTTATTTGCTCAGCAGCCTAGGAAGATGATGGCATCCTTCTCCCCGTTTGTGTTACCCTATTTTGAGAGCTAATGACAGAGCAGTGCAACCAGGAGTGAAGAACAGCTGCCATCAAGCTAGCAATTTCCAACTACAAACCAGGCTGTGATTTTCTCCTCAAAGATTATGCCATCCTGGATGCCATTTTCAAAAACAGTGAAGCCAAGCTGGGGTGAATTGTGATTTTGTTTACTAAACTCACTTGGTGGGAAACAGCCCTGTCAGCTGCTGGGTCTCCCAGAGACAATTCTTACTTAGGCTTCCAAGGCCAACCCATCAAGGAAGTATGTCCAATGTGTCCCACCTTCTTCTTTTCTCATAAGGACGTAGATGGTTCATAGACCAACCTTTTCAGAATCAGAATTACTCAAACCACACAAACCTGCTCTGAGTCCAAAAGGATGAGAGTACAGTCTAACAGCCATATTAATTTTCACGTATTTCTTGACTTCTAACAGTCTTCAAAATCTTATATTGTGCTAATTCAAGAATCTCTCACTCCAGGGGCTCAGTTAAATAGCCTATTCCCCCCAAAAGATTTTCTAGCCCTAATTTTAACACCAACCATAGTCCTTTCCAGTTTTCCCTTACGCATGATGAATATGTGATAGCACTCTTCGCTTATCGTGAACAGAAGTTTGCCTCAGATGTTAGCCTAACACCAGTAATTGTGGCCCATATAGTTTCTTTGGAGGGAAAATGGTTCAAAGTCTTGAGTTAGACAAATTTGTATGGGCTCAGAGTCTGTCATTTATTACTTGTGTGACCTTGGATATGTTATTTCATCTCTTCAAATTTCAGATTCTTTCTTGGTAAATCAGGCCTAGTTGAGGGAAATGGGCAAGTTATTCTATTTAAATGTCAGTTTCCTCCTCAGTAAATAGGTGCTAATGATGATACTTCATAGGGTGGTTATGAGGAAAATATTTATAAAGTCCTTAGGCAGTGAATGTTCAATAAATGTCAACTGTGATTATATTGCAAACCAGATAATGTCAACCACTCTGATCCAACCTCTTTCCTTAACTACTGCAGTGGCCTGACTGGTATTCCTGTTTGCATTCTTGCCTAGTCTATTCACTACACAGCAGCCTGAAGAATCTTTTCTAAACATAAATCAGGTCTTGTCACTCCTTTACTCAAAGCCCCATGTTGGTTTCCCATTACACTTTGAATAAAATCCGAAGTCTTTACTGAACAAGGCCCTGTGTGATCTATCTTGGCCTCCTTCTCTGATGTCCTCTCTCATTAATTCCCTTTATCCCTCACTTCTACATGGTCATGCTTTTCTTGTGGTTCCTTGACCCGCAGGCATGTTCCAGCTCAGGGGCTTTGTATATGCTGGTCTCTCTCACTGGACGGCTCCTCACCTGAAGCAGTCACATTACCTGTGACTCACTCCTGCATTTTATTCAAGTCTCCCCTCAAATGTCTTCTCCTTCAAAAGGCCTTCCTTGGCCGCTGTATGTAAAATGGCTCCTACCTCCCACCCGTTGGTCTGTAGCCTCTTAGCTTCCTTTACTCATCACATTAACTAGTACCGAACACTATGTAAGATATTTATTTGTTCATGATCTTTTGTATGTAAGTTTCATGAAGGCAGGGACTTTGTTCACTATGGTCCAGTACTTGGCTTATATTAGGTACACAATAAGTATTTGTTGACACTGTGAGTATTACTGTTGTTATTATTCATGATTTTTAGTCTTGTGGGACTTGGGATCTTTTTGAGGCTCTTGTTGGAGTCCTTATGCCTCTAATAGTGGCCAGCTCATCCCTTTCTTTGTAGTTGGGTATAAATCTTAGCTGAGATTCCCAGAAATGAGATACACGGCTTGACTCAAGTCTTTGGGGGAAGAGAGAAGTGAAAAAAGAGTAAGTAAGGAGGGGAAAGAGAAGCTGATAGGAGATATGGGAATATCTCAGAGAAAAATGTTCACCCAATTCACTATTTTTTCTAGAGCCATCCCTGGATACTTATTCAAACCAGTATTTTATATGAGAGAAAAACTCCTTTTTTCTGCCTTCCTTTCCTAAATCTACTTATATTCTGCTTGCACAACATAAATGTAATATCAATTGCTGAAGAGAAGCCAATTCTAACATTTTTCAAGTTGTCTGAAAACAAAATGGAAGAATTCACTTTTTGGTTTTGCTTTAGCAATGGAAATTATGCCCTAGTTTATCATCAAACAAAACAAACTTAAATACTAAGTCATAGTGAAAGTATACATCTGGGACTCTGCAGGTTCATTCTAGAAATACTATATTGCTGATGTTCAACTCTTTTTGACTTAGTAAAATGGCAGTTTTAAAATGTAGAGGCCATACAACTAAGCAAGATAAGGCTATAGTTCTATTTCTAACTAGGAAAATCAGGGTGTATTAGTAAGGATAGACTAGGTTGTATTGTAGCAACAAACACCCCCTAAATCTCTGTGGCTTAACCCAGTACAAGTATGCTCTTGCTCATGTTACATGTTCCCATACAGGCTGGCAGGAGGCTTTGCTTCACTCAGTCACACAGGGATCTAGGCTGATGGAAGAACCACCTTCCTGTAGCTGTGCCATCTGGAACGTGTGGATTTTTTTGGAGGATGCCACAAAAGCCAAGACAAGGGAATTGAACATGGGCATTTTCAGTGTTTCAGCGCAGAAGAGAACCGCCCCACTCCTGTTCCTGTTCCATTGGCTACAGCTGGTCCCATGGTGGCTGCCAGCTCATATGCCTCCTCCATCCTATCTCCAGTGTAGGCCGCCCAGCCACAACTTCTTTTTTATTTCTTCAGTTCTCCTCAACTCACACCAAAGTGATGCCCCGGAAGGCCTGGACAGCTCTTACTTCTCAGGTGGCTCCTACATCTTATTCTTAAACAATGTAACATTTGTGGATCTCCACTCATACCTAGTGGCTGGAAAGCAAGAGGGACTGAAGTTCGCTGGGAGTGGGAAGAGGGATAAATGCAGCTGTGTTATCTCCCTCTGCTCAGATACAAACTACCATCATTTCCATCCTTCTGGGTCTGCCACATGTTGGTCCAGAAGCTTTGCAAGAAGCACATATCAAAAAAGAGATGAAATGAGACATAAAGCTTTTTCTTCATTCATCTCTCCAAATCTATTGGAGGAACTTTTATCATCCTATTCCTATAGATTTTTTTGTGTGAGGGGAGGGAACCAGTAGAAGAACAGAAGATACCAAGCCCTACCCTGGCTCCAAACTCTCTCGCCCTTTCCCCTTTAATTGTGTTCAAGTTTATTATCCAGGACTTTCTTTATTTTCTATGTGGCTGGAAAATATACTGTTACACAGTCTTCAACCTATGATTCAGATAAAAACTCTGGCTGTTTACTGTCAGGCTTTGGATACTGATATGAAAAGCCAAGTTGGTATACTCTCTAAATTCTTTTCCTCCAGAAGCCTACTTCTTGCAAATCAAAAGCACTTTAATTTTTTGACCATTTTTCCTGCTAAGGACTTTAAAGCTTATATTGTATAATTAAAGTTGAATAGTGACTATTTGTTCTAAGTTGGTTCTACCATACTTTCTTGGGGGCATAACTGACTAATTAAATAGGTAAAGGGCAAGCTATAGGAGTATGAAAAACCATTAAAAGTTACTGGGAACAAAATACAGTAAACATCATGACACCAAGACCTACAATTACTTGAATTCACATTAATGACTGGTACTCATCTTCCTCCCAGCCTTGTTCCTCACCCAGAGGTGGGCTAAATTTTCTGTCTTCAGAGTGGGGGTGGAGGGGGGCATGTTAGGAAGGAAGAGTGAGGACTGGTGAGAAATGGCAGGGCACCCTGTCTAGGGAAACTATGAGGAGGAGGGTAGGTGCCTGATTTTTCAGGATTCTCTTGGCCCATTTCTCCATATTGGGCTGACAAAATTTGTGCCAACAGGCAGAGAAATGCTTGGAAATGCTGCTGTCTTATGTACTCATAAGACTCAGAATCACTCCCATGAGCTATTAAGTGAACAGTGAAATTAGGAAATGCCAAAACATGGTTCAAATCGGGACAGATTTAGATCACACAGCTGAACCCCTGGAAATTTTGGCAGGCCAGCCGCATAGACTTACCCCAAACTTTTCATTAAACCTGCGATAATATGGCTTTTCATTTTACACAATGGATGTAATTACCTTATTCATTTATTTCTGTCTTGTTTAATGTCAGTTTTCCCCGTGTGGGAATGCAAGCTATATGGTGGCAGTGATTTTGTGTATTTCTAATGCCTAACATATGCCGGGGACCCGTTGGTTGCTCAATCTATATTTGTTGAATGAATGAATGAATGAACATAAATGAATGAATATCAGGCAGGACACTGGGGTATAAAGATGAGTGAAGCAGGCTTCCCCATATGAGGGGAGTACACAGGCCAAAAAGGGAGACCTACTGGCTAGTGAATAATCCTAAATATTGACATACTGGGACTGAAACCAGCACATGGCTGGAGCAATAAGGAACAGCCTCCCCCTTTATATAGGGTCTGAATTCTTCAGTTTGCCACAGCGTCCTTCACGTATCATGTACCTGCATGGAGTTTGGGGACGTTTGTGTGTGTGACTGCTGATCTTGTAAGACGGGATCTTACACAGCCTGAATGGACACATAAGTAGCAGAATTAATCTGGTGCCCCCAAAAGTGCCCAAGAGTGGTGGAGAAAGGAGGTATACAGACTGTAATAAGGTTCTACCTTGACACTTAGCTATGACTCATGTGGATAGTAACCAAGGAACAGATGGCATGATGGATGTCTCTGAGGATCCCATGTGAACAGATGGCTTTGAGAGCCACATTGTCAGTTCCTTTGCCTCTGGACCCACTGGCATGCTGGAAAAGCCATCAACAATTTGACATAACCTAGGAGAAAGGGAAGGGATACCAAATTACCTAAGATTCAGGTTTTGGTGGACGGGGGTATCTCAAGATAGAAATTAAGCTGAATTGTAGAAGAATAAGGTTCCACTTCTGGCATGCCTGAGTTTGTGGTCTGATATTCTCAAATGTGCTACATTTGTATAATGCATGCTCTACAGGACTAAGGAGCACGAGCTATATTTTAAGACATACCACATTATAATTGATGATGATTCAAGTAACAATTGAAAATTAAGAGCAATCCCATGAACAAAGAATGATACACTTGATATTTTAAAGAATTTAAAATTAGAATCCTTTCATTTTCTTGTTACTTCCATTAATATTTCATTTCCTGGAAACTTCTTGTTATGTATCACCTCTTTTTTTTACCTTAATGGGGTCTCTCTTCTTTCTGGAGTTCTATGGAAAACATAGGAAGTCTAAGAGGTGAATGAATCATTTAGTTTCTCTGGATCTCAGTGACCTCCTGTGTGAAATAAAGGAAGTTGACTAGGCAACACGCCTCAAATTTTAATGTACGTCACCTGGGGTTTTTGTTAAAATGAAGACTGATTTAGCAGGTCTGGCGTGGGCCAGAGAGTATACATTTTCACAAAAAGCTCCAGGGACCAGGTAAGAGCCCAGTTGACCTCTAGGTTTTTTTATGGGATATCATTCAATTGGAAAAACATTTTTTTTTAACTGAGTCCTTCTGTGCCAAGAATTAAGTCAACTAAAGGGCAGCACCACTTTAGCTTGTACTCCTTGAACTTAATCATATACTGCCTTTTATTTCAATATTCTGTAGAGATAGGGTATCTCTCCTAGTACAATATAAGGTTATTTATGAATACATTTGTATTAGTCACCATCTTATGAAAAAGAAAATGATGTGTTTCTAGGGGTAGGATTAATTGGGTAGAGGGTAAGTAGGTGTGACTCAGCCACTAAGTGAACAATGTCAGGTTGAAAACCTGTAGAGTGATGTGGATATCATTGCTGTGTCTGAGTTTGGTGCTACAGGGAAAATAAGGTTGATCTGTGTCACATTAGCCATTGGCAAATGGAGTCATGGTATTGGGAGCCATTCTTTCTGAGCAGAACACAAGTGAGAGCTTGTATCAGCTAGATTAAGCAGCCATATCTGCATATGCAATATATATTTTATAGTCGACAGGTAAGGTTAATGTCACCTTTACAGTTCCCAGTCTGTGTGTTCTGGTTCCTCCCCAGTGCTACTCAGATTCATCCTAAATTTCTCTGGGAAACCTCAGTGAGCCTCTCAAGTGTGTACTGAGAACTAAATTTCTAGAGGTATCTTTTATTTCCTTCCTCCCTTTTCTTGGCTTGCTGTTGTGAGTTCAAATCTCAATTCTATCATTTGCTGGCTGTATGAATGTGGGCAAAGGACTTAAACCTCTGTCTGTCCTTTTTTCCCCTTTTCTGTAATATGGGGATGATAATATCATCAACTTTAAAGTATCGGGAAGATGAAATGTAGTAAGATGCGTAAACCATTTAGGATGTGCCTGATATGTAGTAATCTCTCCATAAATGTTAATGATTATCTTAATTTGAGTTCCCCAAAACTAGTTCCTGAGATAAGGATTTCAAATGTAAATCATTTATTTTGGAAGTGACTGTGAGAAACATTGGTGGGGTAGCAAGACAGGTAAAGGGAAGGCCATAAAAAGTGCATTATCAAGACAGTTATCATTGTGGACAGCTGAAGCTCAGTCATACTGGGAACTCTGGGACACAATGTAGAACATGACTCAGTTTGTCCCAGCTAGGGTGAGCAATTATCCTAGTTTGCCTGGGGCTGAGGCTTTTCCCAAGATGTGACAATTTCAACGCTAAAGCCAGGAGAGTCCTGGGAAAATTGGGATGAGTTGGTCACCCTAGAAAGAAGACTGATTTCAGAGGTGTCAACTTTCTGGCACTTCTAGGTTACCATCCATGTGGACTGAAGAAGTACCTGTAACCAGAGTTGCAGGTGTTTTGTCTAAGTAGCCTTTGACCTTTATAGGTGAGTGCCCGTAGATATGGGTGGGGTACCAACAGCATCTACTGTAGCTCTTATTATTACCCAAATCCTTCTGCAACACCCCTTTCCCATCCTGGAGTATTTGGGAAAGGATGGTAGAAGCTTGGGATAGGAATACCATCTCTTAAACTTGCTCTGTTTTTCTATAGGTTGAGAGAACAGGGAAGCACTTGCATTTTTAAATGATTTAATAATCTAAAATTCCCCATACCTCAGCTTACTCATCTATAAACCAAGGGTAGGATTGGATGATCTCTCAAACACCTTTTCAATCTGTATACATTTATCCCTCAAGCACTGATCAAAATTATTTGATATTTTTGTAAGATACTTTCAGGTTCCCAACATTCAAAAATATAGAATATATTCATTTTTTAATCAGAATGCATGTCCAATGCTGTGAAATTCAAAGAAATCTGTCATCCTTGAAAAGTAAGTCACAGTCATCAGGAGCTTCTGCAATTGAGTTTATTACAGAGAGTAAAATATAATTTACATCTTCAAACTCTGAACTAACTAAAGTAATGGGATGTCAATGTTCATCAAGTACACAGCAAGGCACTTTTGTTGAAACAGCAGTAATATAAAGAAGAGCCTGTAAGGTACACATCAGACCAAAAGATTGACACTGTGAACTAGACAACTGATGATGAAAAGCAAGCCAACCAATTAAATATTTGTATTTGAAGAAATGGTTCGGGAATATACCTCCTAAAAATTTCTGGGTAATAGATCATTTACTCTCATTCTACCCCCATGTGCTTCAGCCCCCAGCCCATCAACATACTGCAGTGGCTTTAGGTTTGCCTCCAGGCTTTCTGATTGTACTCTGGGGTGTTATAAGGTTAGAAGTAGTAACTCTGGAAATTATTTTCATTGTGAGCAATGAAAGAATTCAAGTAATATATCTTTGTATTTCGTTTTTCCCTGTTACTTTCTCTATCAGGAATGCTTTTAGCCACAAGTGACAGAACATTTATCAATGAGATCTAATGTCATGAAGACTTAATATTTATTCAACCAGAAGCCAGAATTAGATGGTTCAGGGTCAATTATACAACTCAGTGATGTTGTCAAGGACTCAAGTCATCCTTGGATTTATCTGCTCTGCTGTCTTCAGTGTATTCAGCAATGTCTTCTCTCACACTTGCAAGATGGCTGCCTCAGCTTTGTATGACACCATCCTAACCAAGGAACCTGGAAGGTGGTAGCAAAAGAGGCTTTCTTTTCATCATCTCTTTTTCAGAGAAAACAACCTTTTTCCTAGAAGGTCCCAGAAGACTTCTCTTTGTGTGTCATTGATCAAAACAGGTCCATTTGCTCACTCCTAGAACAATAACTAGCAATGGGGTATGGGAATGCCACATCATCTGAAATTCATCACAGTCCATTCCATGGAGCTATCTATTGTCAAACTCCAAATTTCAAAGGGTGAAAAACATGACTCTACAAGCATAGAGTGGACACATGTCAAAGGTAACTCCTTAATGAGGGAGCTATCAAAATAGCAAAGGTGGTTCAAAGTTGGTTGGGAGGGAGTAATAGGATCAAGGAAAGAAAGAATGCTGAAATACATTGCTAAATTAGCTATAAAATTTATTAATATCATGCAGGACTATAAAACTATAACCTTAGGGGTTATCTTTTTTACCAGACAGAAAGTCCTTGCAACTTATTAAGGTTCAACAAATGGATATCTATCTTGATAGAGTCAAGAGTAAATTGTTAAGTCAAATAAATGCATATTTCTCTAGAGAATGAGCTACTCTAGTTGAGGCTATTAGACATTGAAAGACAAGCAGTCATTCTTTTGCCATATTTCCAAGTTTGGGATAGTATTTATTAGCAGCACACAGCTAAAGGGATCCAACTGAGATTTTCTTAGCAAAGATGAAGGAGGAAATGTTTGTTGGGTGGGCAATCAATAGTATCTGTCACAAACCTCTTATTTCAAATAACTATCATCAGGTGGTTTAAATATTGTTTTTTAGAATATCATCTTAAGTATGGACATAAATGTCAAGCCCTCTCAAATTGTTAACATTATGTATCCTATTTTTAGTATTATTAAAATATTATGTTTTGAGTGGTATTTCAATGTCACCAGGAGTAATTTTTATGGACATTTCAATCTAGGTTTAATTTGGATAGACACGTGGATTTCTTTACTCAGCTTCCTTGAAGAAAAGCACTGTCACTGGTGAAATGCTTATGACAACAGGAGGCATTTTCTTGATTTTCTCCAGAGGGTGTTTTCCATTTCTGATTTGTTTTCTTTGAAGAATAACCCTTGAAATTTATCACCAAAAAGAAACTGCTTCTTCCTTTCCACAAGTTCATCTACGGTTAACTAAATCCCAATGATACTGAAATTTCCCAGTGGCTTGGTATGTGTTAGCTTTCTGTATTTTTCTTTAGATATTATTTTCCCCGCTGACTCAGTAAAACTCAGTAAAGCCAGATCTAAAGCTCTATTTCAAGACTACCTGTGAACTCCACAGGGAAAAGCAGAACTTGCCTTTGATTTCAAATGGCTCAAGCAGAACTGGGATGCTAGGTATGAGAAGCCAGTGCTGTCATACATTCTGTATGGGATACGATTCACTGTTAAGGAATTTGTCTTATGGTGAAGCTTGGAAATAGCAGCTGTTTATAATTAAGCAGGTGACACTCTCTAGTAATTTCACTTACAGTGAGTCATGCCACATGGGTTCTTTGGATGCACGTGAGAAACAAGTCTTTTGCTTAGTATTCCCTCTGTGGCATCTCTTGGGTCTGTTGTTCTATTTTAGTGGCTTAACAAAGAAGATTCTAATAAGTGAGAATAAAAATCTTGTTTCAAAAGCCAGAAACCACTTGGACAGCATTTTTGTGAGGGGAACACAGACAATGAATCCATCCTAAAATCACATTTCTATATTCACAAGATAGCAGCAGTGGTGGAGGGTGGAGGGGGGGTTCAGTCATAGGAAGAGCTAGAAAAATTTCTACATTTAATTAAATTCTTCCTGAGCATGTTTATTGTGTTATATACGGTTGAGCCTTCCTAATCAGACCAGGTGACTATTGCATTAAGGAGAAATGTAGAGAATAAAGTAGTAAAGGATATAGGATTATCTCAGCAGGGCCATGACACTAAGGAGAGAGTTGACCTGGAGAAATAGTTTCTCAACTGGCCAATATGCAGAGAAATGAAAGTTTAAATTGTCAGGGGCTGATTTCTTTTTATTAATCATAAATATGAAAAAATAAGTGTTGTTAACTTAGAAGCTCTCCTTTACTTCAACAGTTCTATTTTGGTTTTCTAATGTTTTAAGAAATGTATTATTTAAAGCAAAGTATTAATTTTACGTGATACGTACGGGGAAAAGATTAATTTTAATACATTATTTTATAAACAACAACATAAAATAACAATTTTTCTCCTACCTTACTTCATCATCTATCAAAATATTGGCTTTATATTTTTTCCAAGTTTCTCTATAGTCCCATATGTACATAAAGATACTTTGTTTTAGAAGGCATGTCAAAGAAGATAGAGTTTGTAATCTGCTTTCTCTATTTAATACTATCTCATAAGTGTCACAATTATTTTAAGTGGCAGCCTCACTATCTGGTAACTTGCATAATCGTTTATTTGACTATTTGTTAGACATTATGATCTTACCTATTTTTAATGCTGCAATAAAAACTCTTATACATAAAGGATTTTTCTCCATTTAATATTTTTATTTGGCAGATGTATTTGGCAGGATAGGCTTGGTTACATTCCAGTAACAAATTGACCCAGTCAATTTGGGAAATGGGAGGAGATGAATAATGCTTTACAACCTTGTAATATTAAATGCCAGTGGCTTAGTACAACAATGATTTGTTTCTCATTTGTGCTACATGTTCATGAGTCAATGGGGGGAAGGTTACACAGTCTGATGGAGATTTCACAATATTATAGCTGCCACCTGGAACATGTGTCTGGCTCAAATATCATGGCAAAGGAAGAGATACTGGAAATTTATGCACAGACCTTTAACTGCTTCTACCTGGGAGTGGCACATATCCTCTGTTCACAACCCATCAACCAGAAATGGTCTTTAAGGTGACCGGGAAATAGAATGGAGCAAATAGAGTATTTGGAGAATGTTATGGATTCTTAACAGCAAGGGTGTTGGAGAAGGATGGAAGATTATTTTCTTAAAATGAGTTCCTGATTTGTTGGAATTCGTTGGTCAAACAAAGGAGACATATATGTAATTCTGGAAACTTCTTTGCACAGTACTTTACAAAAAGATGTTTTCTTTGTGGTGGCTGGTGGTATAAAGTGGTGGGCAAAGAGCATGGCCTGGAGTCTAAGGCATATGTGTATTTGTATCCCACACTTAGTGGCTGCATGTCTTTGGGCAAATCACTTGGTTTCTCTACCCTCAGTTTCCTAGTTTGCAGTATGGGTGTGATTATATCTACTGCACTTGGTTAGGATTAAATGAAAGACTATGTGTAAAGTGTTGACACAGTGTGTCTGGCCTATAGTAAGTGCTCAATAAATGCAAAATATTATTGTTTACCACTTTTCATTATGTTTTTCATTATGAACATGTCCTTTATAATTTTATACTTATCAAATATTAAACATTTTAAATTTGGATTATTTGGTAGGTTTAACAATTACAGGTTTAAATGTAGTAATTATCTTTACTCTCAAAGAAATGAGGTGAGGGATCATACTTTTTCCCTAGTCATAGAGGATCTGACAAGGAGACTTTCTTTGATTTCTGACCACCAAACTCAGAATCATCTCCGTTATCTTTTCTTTACTAAATGGAGGTACAATGATGGTGAGGGAATAGAAAGAGAAGGAGGGTATACTGTGTTATCAAGATTGCAATTCTTGTTTATAAGACTAAGCCATTACGTGTGTATGTATGCAGGTTTGGAGTATCTTGTTCTTGAGATCTGGAGGCAAAATAGGGTGTAGTGATGGAAATGGGAGGGGATGAATAATGCTTTGTAGGTTGTAGTATTAAAATCAAATGAAAGTATTAGTTTTATATTTTCACAAAGATAACAATTCCTTATTTAAATGTTTCTTTGCAATTTTATCAAATAGGTTTTATTTATATGATACACCATCTGGGTATCTGATATTGAACAAATGTTAGAGTTCTTTTTATTTTTGTGGCACAACAAACATATTTAAAAACATGTTTGAGAGCTTTTTATGTAGACTCACTGTGCCAGGTGCTATGCTATACAAAACTTATGATTCTGATCTAAAAAGAATACATCTTAGAGTTATGGAGATAAATATGTGTGTACATGGACAACTGTTACAAACAGCGATAGGGTAAGGACCCAGAGTAAAGCAGAAATGTAAAGCTTTGAGAATATAAGAATGGGTCAATTTCATGTGGGTGTTTTGGGGAAACTTCAGGGAGGAGAACCTTGAACTGGGCCTTGAAACCTGAGGAAAGCTTCACCTGGTGGAGCAGGAAGTACATTACAGAAATTGAAAAATACAAGTGAAGACATGAGAGGAAAGGACCTGTTGTTTGTATGCTTTTCTATAGGCATTAGGAAGACAAGGGAGGATTTTTGAGTAGGAGATTGACATAATTCGATTGGTGTCCCAGCCATATGGTGGCTGGATTACATGGGAGAGAATGGGATAAGAGAACCCCATTCAGAGGCACTTTTAATGACCCAGGAGAGAAGAGTGAGAGAAGGATTGGTGGAAGTGCGTTGGCCTTGGCGAGATAAAAGGCATAGCCCCATCTGTGATTTGGTGTAAGAAGCAGACGACCGATGAAGATGAAGCAGATGAATTTATAAGGCAGAGCTTGTTGGGTGAGCCCCACTTTCTTAGAGAGGCAAAAACCTGTTTGTTGAGAATAAGAGGATTGATTGGAGATTTGAAGACACTATTAAAAGTTTGGAATTGTAATTTCAGAGAATGGGCTAGAAGTGTTGTTAAGGATGAATAAAAAGTTGGTCAAGAAGCAAACAGGAGGAAGTTGGTAGTACCAGGTGTGGGTTGGGTAAATGGGCATCTCAGATGGTGTTGGTGAGAGTATAAATGCTAAAATATCTTGGAGGCCAATTTGGTATTTACCTGTTGAAATTAAACAGTATATTTACTTTGATGCAGAAATTCCTCTTCTGTGAATTTGTCATTTAGAAATAATTCCCCAGAATTATTCCCCAGAACTTAATGTGTGAGCTTGTTCACTGAAGAATTGTTTAAAACAGACAGGTCGGAAATAATATAAATAATAATATAAACAAATAAATAATAAAAATTCAATAGGCAATTGGTTGAAAAACTTGTGATACATCCCCACAATGGGATCCTATTTAGACAGAGGTCTATCTTAGATGGTGACACAGATATGTACTGATGTGGAGAGAGAGAATATGTTGTAAAGTGAAAAGATTAAATTACCATATGATGTGTATGACATGTGCTTTTTTTGGGAAAAAAATATCACCTAACAAAACTATGTGTACTTATATATGCATATTTATAATTTTAAAGGTTTGTGTATGTGTAGGATATATCTGAATAGATAACATATTGGATGATACTAATAAATTTTTTCCAGAGAGAGTAGCTTTGTTTCTTCCATCAAGACCGAACCAAACCAAAACCTTTGTAAGTGAATACATGTGAATGTGTTTGTGTGTGTATTTGCACATGCATGCATATATGCGTGTATCTACAAAAAAATAGAAGAGTCTAGAAAGATACTCACTAATCTTCACATTTTATTTTATTCTTCCAGTTTTGTTTGCTTTTATTTTTCAAGAAGCAAATATTAATTTTTCAATTTAAAATAATAATTATAATATAAACTATTTTGAGACAATGAGGTCCCCATGCAGGTATATAAAACTTAAGGTTGTGATCTAATAGGAACATATCCTTTTAGAGTGTGGGAAGTCTGGCTTTGTAGTAAAACCTATTGGTACAACGACACATTTTTTCCTCTAGCTGTGCTTGGCAGTGTAGGAGTTTGGGTGGAGAAACACCTGGAGGAATTTATCTAAAGTTGAGATTGCATAAAGTAGATGCAACAGAGGTCAAGTGTATTGATTAATCGAGACAGCTGATAAGGGCAAAGCTGAGGTCATTGCACATAACATTCAAGTGGGTAGCAGTGCAATGCACTGTCACACAATAGGGAATTCCTGCAACAGAATGCCTTAGTGTTGAACTTTGCTCTATCTTGTCCTTTCTCCTTTGGCTACCACCCTGACTTATCATCCCATCTTTTTTATCATTACCTATACAGAATATATTGGATGTAAGAAACAGAAAATTCTCCCTCAACTAGGTAAAGAAAAAGGAAATTTATCTCATATGAAAGGAAATGAATTCTCATATAAGAAGAAATGTATTATTGCGCATAACTAGAAGTCCCAGGGTAGGGAGGCCCCAGGGCTGGTTGATTTAGCACCTTTGTCATCACTAATCCAAGCTCTTATCATCTCCTTGTTCCGAATTCTCAGTGTTGACATTATCCTTAGTCTGAGAAAAATGAGAGGAAAGAAGACTATCTTCTCCTCTGGCCCTCTCTAAAGAGTGTAAACCTTTTCAGTGGTGCCCAAGCAGAACCCCCCTCAAGAATCATTGGCCAAAATTAGGTCACATGCCCATTTTTGAAACAATCTCTATCAAGAAGGGGATTATCCTGAGGTCGCTTAGGCCTTCCCTTGGAGTTGGGCAGTGGTGCTCATTCCACTGAAGAACATGGCTCCATGGGGGCAGGGCAGATCCGTGAACAAAGCTGTACTATAGTTATGCTCTAAAAGAAAATGGGAGAAATGACTCTTGGGTAGCATAGCACTACTTATTACTCTGTAATCTTCAAATGTGAAGTTTTGCATATTTGCCTGAGAAAAAACAGTAGCCCCTGCCATCTGGGAGCTGGCCTGGTACCATGAGCCAGGCCTTGGTGTTGCTACAAGCTGGCTGGGCACTCACAGCTGGGCAGTGGGGTTTTCCTGTGGAATATAAACTGTTTCCCAGAATGTCAATATCAGATGAGGCTGGTTGATGGCCACAGTGGATCAAAACAAAAACAAGATCACCCCATAATCCTGTTTGATCACAGACAAAACATGAACATTGCCCAAACCACAGAAATGACCAAACACGTCCCTCTCCCAGCTTATCTGAATGACTACTGCTTCTTTACCAGTCGTAGCTTCAGCCTTGTTCTAGTCTTCCCTCCTCCTGGATAAGATTTATTAAGACAACCAAACATAGAATTACCCCTGCTTCCTGACAGCAGCCAATCCAGAGCAAAGCCCTGCTTCATTAAAGCCTCCTTCAAAGCCCCTGACGCAGGCCTGAATCTTAAGAGAAATCCTCTCACTGACATTCTCCATGCTGTGCATTTTTCTCACTGCAAAGAGTGATACACCCAGCCTGTTCAACTATATGTGTGTTCCTGGTGGCCTCTGGCTAGACTGAAGCCTCATCTTCATCCTGGTCTTAGCTCTTCTTGGCCACAGTTCTCATGCGGACCGCAGTGATGCTACCCTAGGCTGCTCTGGGGAAAAACCAGCTGGAGTTATGGACCCTAGGTTTATCTGATCACTCTGTTTGCTGTGGCCCCAGGAATTGGCTGGTCAAATAGAGAGAGGAGGGAAGCCAGGATACATTTGACAGAATGAAGGGAGCATGGGGAAGATGAAGGGCAAAGGGTTCTTGAATTAGTCCACATGATAGCTTAGAACAGTGTTTGGCACATAGAAAATGCTCTGCAAACCTTATATTTCATAATTGCATTTGTTACTATTATTACCACTACAGTGATAATGGCAAAATGCTGGCTTAGTTTTCATGAAAGAGTGGGAGAAGATGGAGGTATCCTGGCTCCAGATGATGAGGTATAGAGTGTTTCTATGCTTGTGGATTGCTACACTGGATTTGAAGAATAGTTCAAGGAACTCTGTGAGTGTCTAAGTTTAGGTTCCCTCAGAAGCAGACCCTAGAAAGAATTTTAGTGTAATAGTTTATGCAGGAGATAATCCCAGGAAACCCTGAGGAAATGAGACACAGAAAGAAGCCAATAAAGGGTGCACTAATGGGTTACTGCTGTGGATAAGCAGCACGCAGTCCTGCTGGAGAACTCTAGGAAACTGCACAGAATATGCCTCAGCTATTCCACCTGAGGGGATGGAAAGCTGGAGTGTTGTCCATCAAATCCCATTCTTCCTCAGTTGAGGATTTCTCCTAGAGAGGCATTAACTCCTTTGCACTTCTACACATTGGCATGTTCCTAAAGCCAGAAAAATCCCTCAGACAGAATCACATACTTGGCACTTGTAGTGAGGGTTGGTGGAATATGAGTATCTCAGTATCTGGATGAGTGATTACTAGTTTTTGAGGCAGTCCAAGATTACAGTGGAGAAAAGATGCTGCCTATCCTGTAACTTGGAAGCACTGATTTTAATTACATCCCTAAAAGTGAAGCCCTTTCTTTGTTCATTAACTCATTCACATATTGAAGGTCTACTATGTCTCACAGACTGTGCTAGACACTATGGGTAGAATGATGAACAAGACATGGTCCTTAACTTCTTGAAAATTATAGTCTAGTAGAGGTACTGGCAAGGAAACAGTTATTTATATTACAGGATGAAAGGTGCCTGGTAAGTTCAGGGTGTTGTGGGAAACTGTCTTGCCAATGGGTTTCAGCCCCGGGCAAGTTCGCTATGGATTCAGTGTGACCAAAGGAATTGACAGCAAAATGTTCTTGGGGTGAAAGGGTTTATTACTCAGCTTGTTCTCCAGTGGTAGGTCAAGCACTAGCATCTCTGCCTCTGCACAGAGCACTGGGCAGAGCTCTCTATATAGCGCAATAATAGCTCATTGCCTAAAGCGGTAGCCCAGCAACAGGCCAGTTACCTCATCAGGTGGTTCAAGTTCAGTGAGGATCCTGGCCATAGGAACCCCAACCTCCCCACAGAAACATATAGAAGCAAGATGGTCAAGAAAGGCTTTCTGGAGGAAGAAATAACTAAGACGAGAGAAGTGACAGTTACCCAGTGAAAAGAGAGAGCAAAGGAGAAAGTACATATTGTAGGCAGAGGGACAAAGTATGCAGAATCAAAGAGAGACAGACAGACAGACAGACTGACAAAGTGCTCCCAGGGAGCATTCCATATATTGAACTATGGCTAGAGTATAGAAAGGTATGCACTGCAGGGATGAGGAGTGGTGAGAGGTTAGCTCCTGGACACCTAAGAAGGAGTCAGATTAGGGAGGACTTTTTAAACCATACCAAGAATTTGGCCTTTATCATGAGAATGATGAGAAGTCACAGGAGAGTTGTAACTGGGGGAGCACCATGGCTAGATTTGCATTATAGAAAAGTCACTCTGGCTGACATTGGAACATGGGTTGAAGGAGAACAAGACTTGAGGCAGGGAGGCTGGTGTAGAATCTCTTGAAAGGACAGAGGGAAGAGTGGAGCACATGGAGATGGATGAAATGGACTAAAGAAATTGCAGTGATATTGGAAAGACAGCTGAACTGATAGCTGATAAAGGAGGGAAGTAGCAAAGAACTGACAGAGTCATGGACAGTGATGAAGAACAGGTGAGTGAGCATAACTGAAGATGGAAATAGAAAGGATGAGATTTTCTAATCAGATTTTGAATTTAGGGTGAGAAAGATAGGGAGAGATTGACAGAGAGAAATAGAGAGATATAGGGGACAGAAAGAAAGGATGCAGTTCTTGGTGGTGCCAATGTCTAGGAAGTGGCCATAGCAGTTCATTGGCAAGATTTGTGGGGAGAAGGTGCTTGGAGAGGGAAACATGCAGGAACTGGGAATACTGGATATTTGTTGGGGGAACCTCTGTACTCTGAAATGACACAGGACAGAGGCAGAGGCAGGACTTGAGACAGAGAGAGGAACTGTGACTAAGGGATACCATCTAAAATAAATGGGAGATGAGATGGATGAGTTGAGGAAGTCGGTAAGAGCAATGAGAGGAGTAAGCAGGTGTTATAAGCAGATGACATGTGTTAAGTAATAGTGGATTGGGACAGGTGGCCCAGAATTTCTGCCATTTTTCTAAGAAGGTGGAGGAATAGTGTCTGATATGGGAAAATGGGGAGGAGTGAGGAGATGCCTCACTGTGCATGGGGCAAAGGGGAACGACCAGCCTCCACTGAAGGGTTCCAGGCATAGATGTGTCCTCTAGGGCAGGGTGCGAGCAGAGAAGGTGGGGGATCAAGGGGAATTTGTTTACTGTGGAAGGGAGGGTTCTAGAAGATAGAGGGTGGAGATTTGGAAGGGATAGGAGAAGTGGGTGGTCATACCAGGGAAAGAAATGCCCAGAGCAGTGGGGGCTGAAGTGAGTTTAGATGACCAGAAAGGCTTCTGTTTTCGGTGATGCTTTTGATAAGAAGGCCTGTGAGGAAGTCTCAGCTGTCCTCTGGGGAGATGGTGGGGCAAGGACCTTATGATTGTCTCCAGGAGCCAGCCTGGCCTGCACAGATTCTTTTGTCTGAGGAGGCCTGCTCCAGGCAAAGAGTCTGCAGCCTTGTACACTGTACGTTAATTAAATCATTAATTCATTCAGCGTCATTCAATATTTAGAGAATGTTGGCTATGTGCAAAACTGGGTTAGGGGCTACCATTTTATCGCCAACAAATGGGTGACCTGCTTTAAGGAAAGCAAATGCTAACATATGAAAATGAAATTCAACATGTATTAGCACAGAATACTTTATCTGGGAATTGATTCATGGCAGGGTTCCTTCCCCAAAACATGTTTTGGATGATATTTTGAATCTACCTATTTTAAGAGATGCCTTTACATCAGCTAGGCTCTGACATTGTCTTCTTTCCCTCACAATATATTAAAATACAAGGGAGCATTGCATGAAGTCCAGAGCACAGATCAGAGTCTGGTAGGATTTGAATCTGGCTCTGCTACTCATCATCTGCTGACTTTAGGCAGGTTATTTTCCCTGTTGATGCCTCAGTTTCCTCAGTTTCCTCATCTATAAAATGGAGGTAATAACATTACCTACTTCACAGAATTGTCATGAGGAATAAATTAATTTAAAATATTTGTAAAATGCTTAGAGCAGTAAGTGTTAAATACGTGTTAACCAAAATTGGGGCATATAGGAAATTTGCAAGCAAGGGCACCCAACTAACTACTACTTAAATTTAAAAAGGAGGTTTTACATTCATTAATTTGTCAACTGTTTGCCAGGCTCTGGAGCAAATAGTAGGGAATGTAACAGGCATAGAATCTGACCACAGTGGGAGGGAGCTGGTGGGTGGAGGCAATGGCCAGTGTTTTCCTTTTACATTAGAGAGTTCTCCCCTTCCCCAGTACTGTTTGAGAACGAGAACAGGCATTGTGCTCTGTGGAGGCTGAACAGCAAGATTTTGATTTCAGGGGTGATGTGAGGACATCAGACAAGAGTAAGCATGTCCATCAGGAGCATTTCCTGGGGCCTGCTGTGTCTCCATTCACTGACACTGATCTACACTGACTGCCCTCTGCTCTCCTCCCTAACTGGTGGCAACTGCCTTGATCTGAGTATTCTGAGGCCTGTGAAGGCCTTGACACCAATACATCTCCACAAAGAATCCAAGTATCACAAGAAAGAAAGGAAAAGCAACTCAACAATAAAAAGATAAAGAATTTGAATAGATGTTCCTCCAAAGAAGATAAACAAATGGCCAATGAGCACTAGACAACACACGCAGCATCATTCAGTATGAAGGAAATGCAAGTTGAAGCCACACTGAGCTACTATCTCACACTCACTATTATCAAGGAGACAGACAATAAGAAGTGCTGGTGAAGATGTGGAGAAACTGGAATTGTCATACACTGCTGGTGGGAATGTAAAATGGCACAGCCACTTAGGAAACAAGTGTGACACTTCCTCAAAACATTAAACATAGAATTACCATATGACTCAGCAATTCCACTCCTAGGTATATTTCCAAGAAAAAGGGAACAAGTCCACACAAAAACTTGTACACAAATGCTCATAGCTACATTATTTGTAGTAGTCACAAAGTGGAAACAATCCAAATGGCCATCAATGGATGAATGCATAAATAGATTGTGGTATCTCTGTATGTTGGAATATTATTTGGCAATAAAAAGGAGTGAAGTATGGATACATTCTATGCCATGGATGACGTTTGAAAACACTATGCTAAATGAAAAAAGCCAGGCACCAATGACCACATAATATGTAATTTCATTTATATGAAATGTTCAGAACTGGCAAATCCATAGAAACAGAAAGTAGACTGGTGACTGTCTGGGGCTGAAGGAGGGTTGGGGAGCAATGGCGAGTGGCTGCTAATGGGTCTAGGGTTT
The DNA here is from genome assembly GCF_040802235.1 of Manis javanica. Taxonomy (NCBI): domain Eukaryota; kingdom Metazoa; phylum Chordata; class Mammalia; order Pholidota; family Manidae; genus Manis; species Manis javanica. The sequence continues at coordinate 14,393,562 of NC_133174.1, forward strand.
CTTTTTGAGGTGATGAAATGTTCCAAAATTGATTGTGGTGATGGTTGCACAATTCTGTGAATATACCAAAAACCACATTAAAAGGCTGAGTTTTGTAGTAAATTATATCATTATACTTCAAAAACCTCTTAGTGATTAAAAAAAGGAAACATTACATCTGATTGGAGTCATGTCAAGCTACCATGCATAAAGATTAAAAATCAAAGCTCTCCCAATTTGCCTTTCTGTTCTTTGTATCTGGAGAATATTAGAGAATGGAAGAAATCAAATCTAATCCCTTATTCCATTCTCCTCTTCCAGGCAAAGAGATAAAATAGCCAGGGATGTGGATTTTAAAATACAGCCCTCCAAATTTTAATGTCTCCACATGATTAGTTTACAAACTTTCCCCCAAGGCCTGGGATATGAGAACAGGGTAATAAGGACATGGGGTTCACTTAAGACAGGGAAGTCCTCATGGGATACTTCATCAGTGGCTGCTACTGGGGAATTTCACTGCAGAAAAGTTATCCTGTTGCTAGGCAACTCTGCAGCTTGAATTGAATTCATGGTTATCAGAATGTGTCACGTATGCTCACAATTCATATTCCTATCTTCAGTAAGAAGAGTGCAGATAAAAAGCATTCTTTAAATTAAAAAGAATATAATCACAGCATTAAAGAAAATAAGAAACAGTATTCATTTACATACCCCTCATTTAATAGTGCTATCAAAATTTCTGTATATTTTATTAGATCATAACTGTTCACAAGCATACATTTTTCATGATTATAATTGTAATGTGCATATCGCCTAACGATCTGTTTTTCCCTTTAATGTATTATAGGAAGATCCCCGTATAATCATATTGTCTTCCTAATGATTATTTTAAATGACCACACAGCATTCCCTTTGGCTCATGGCCAAGAGTTTGCTAAACCTTTGCTTTTTCACTGGACATTTATTCTCTTTTTCATTTCCCCCCTTTCATAGAAAATCGCAGAGCACATGGTTTCTTTAAGAAGAATGTATAATACAGGAGCTCAACGAGTTAAATACTGCTCTTTAATGACTGTGTTTAATTAGCCTCCATTTTTTATAGCCATTTGGAAATCACTTTGGAAGCACATTTAATCCATCCAATCAGTCATTTCTCCAGAGTGAGAACATTGTCTCAGTGCTTGGTTGAGTCTTAAAGCTGCTTGTGTGCCTGGCAAAGGACTCTGAGGCAAACTGTACATTTTTGAGATTGCCTATTGCATGGAATGTGGCTGGCGGAATTAACCAAATGGTTTGAAAAGCATTCCACAAGAAGGAAGGGGAATTCTCTCCACTGAAAGGAATGGTGCGCCCTCAAAACATGAAATTAACGCAGGAAACTGCTCAAACACAGATCCTATGAATTTTTAAGAAGGTTTTAAAAAAGGATTAAGAAAATAAAAGGAATATTATTGTCTTCAGTTTCAAGATTGTCACAATTGCTAATCAGAGGTCTCAAAAGGTTTAAGATTGGGGTCTTTCTTATAAAAAACTTTATGACCGTATGAGCTCTTTATATATTTTGGATGTTAACTTCTTGTTGGATATGTCATTTACAAATATATTCTCCCATACTATAGGATGCCTTTTTCTTCTGCCGATTGTGTCCTTTGCTGTACAGAAGCTTTTTAGCTTGATGTAGTCCCATTTGTTCATTTTTGATTTTGTTTCCCTTGCCCGAAGAGATGCGTTCAGGAAAAAGTTGCTCATTTTTATACTCAAGAGATTTTTGCCTATGTTTTCTTCTAAGAGTTTTATGGTTTCATGACTTACATTCAGGTCTTTGACCCATTTTGAGTTTACTTTTGTGTATGGAGTTAGACAATAATCCAGTTTTATTCTCTTGCATGTAGCTGTCCAGTTTTGCCAACACCAGCTGTTGAAGAGGCTGTCCTTTCTCCATTGTATGTCCATGGCTCCTTTATCATATATTAATTGACCATATATGTGTGGGATTATATCTGGGCTCTCTATTCTATTCCATTGGCCTATGGGTCTGTTCTTGTGCCAGTACCAAATTGTCTTGATTTCTGTAGCTTTGTAGTAGAGCTTGAAGTCAGGGAGTGTAATCCTCCCTGCTTTATTCTTCCTTCTCAGGATCGTGGAGAAAGGGGAACCCTTGTACACTGCTGGTGGGGATGTAAACTACTTCAACCATTGTGGAAAGCAATATGGAGGTTCCTCAAAAAACTAAAAATAGAAATACCATTAGACCCAGGAATTCCACTTCTAGGAATTTACCCTAAGAAAACAAGATCCCTGATTCAAAAAGACATATGAACCCCTGTTTATCACAGCAGTATTTACAATAGCCGAGGTATGGAAGCAACCTAAGTGTCCATCAGTAGATAAATGGATAAAGAATAGGTGATACATATGCACAATGAAATATTATTTAGCCATAAGAAAGAAACAAATCCTACCATTTGCAACAACATGGATGGAGCTAGAGGCTATTATGCTCAGTGAAATAAGCCAGGCAGGGAATGACAAGTACCAAATGATTTCCCTCATTTGTGGAGTATAACAAGGAAGCAAAACTGAAGGAACAAAACAGCAGCAGACTCACAGACTCCAAGAAGGGACTAATGGTTACCAAAGGGGTGGGTGGGGAGGGAAGGAGAAGGGGATTGTGGGGTATCATGGTGTATGTGGGGTCAAGGGGAAGACAGTGTAGCCCAGAGAAGACAAATAGGGACTCTGTGGCATCTTACTATATTGATAGACAGTGACTGCAATGGGGTGTGGGGGGATTCAATAATAAGGGTGAATGTAATAAGCACATTGTTTTTCCTGTGAAACCTTCACAAGAGTGTATATCAATGATACCGTAATGAAAAAAAACTTTATGACCTAACTGCTTCATCTCCTTACTGCACTTAAAGAAGGTACAGATCAGACATCTAATAAAAATGCCAACTGTTTCATTTAAGAATGGTTAATGGTTGGGGATTTCAAATATATAACTTCAATTATGGCCATTATCAAGGCTTTCAAAAATAAATATTCGAAAGCCATGTAGAAAAGTTGAAATAGATTTCCCCAAGTTAAAACAAAAATGGAAATCGTCAATCAAAATGTGTGTGTGTTGTTTTTGAAAAATCTAGATCAGAAAGGTAAGGTAGTTCTGTTGTTAGAAAACCAAGCTCTTATCCCTTTGGCCTTTACCTTTCAAAACTGAAATGTTGCAAATTGATTTTGAGATGGGAAGCCCTGCTAATATCAGTTGAATGCTTACCCTGAAAATTTTTTCCATTTCAAATAGAAAAGCCTCTATAGGCTTTCTTCTGATTCAGCAACAGCCTGCTTAGCATTAAGAAAGGGCAAGCCAGACTCCGGGGTCTGGTAATTATGGCTGAGCTCTTCCATACTCTCTTTGGGAGATAGCAAGGTCGGGTCTTCCCATATTACAAGTTGCCAGGAGGGGCAGAATGCATCCTGCATTTTGAAAGCGGCTCAGTTTGGAATACTTTCGAAGCGTTAAGTAAAGGTACAACCTTTGCCAAGTGGAGAGGGCTTTAAAAAGAAGCTGACAGGGAATATGGCTCTCAGCAAAGGATCTGCAGAGATCTTTGAACAGGAGGCCATATTAATCATTCATGATTACGAAAATGCTCTCTAACTCAGAGCAAACATTTGTTTCAAAGGAACTAAAACATTTTGTGTATCAGATGCAAATGGCTCTCCAAAGTAACTGAATCAGAATTTTATAACTAGCTAGAATTAGGTATCTTGTCCTTTCACTTTATTTAAAAAAAATTGAGAATTGTTGAGGAATAATGCACCCTTTTAATGTGTAGAATTCTGTATTTTGACAAACACATATAGTCACGTAATCACCACCATGATCAGGATATAGACTATTTCCATCACTGCAGAAAGCTTCCAATCCCTTCTCTTACTCCTATCCCTGGCAATCATTGATCTGTTGTGGCTTTGACAGTTTTGATTTTTCCAGAATGTCATATAAATGAAATCCTACAGGATGTAGCCTTTAGAGTCTGGCGTCTTTTACTTAGCATAATGCATTTGCAATTCATCCATGTTGTCTCATGTATCAGCAGTTTGCTCCTTTTAATTGCTTAACAGTATCTCATCATAAGGATGTACTGCAGTTAGCCACTTGCCATTTGTTTCCCCCATTTTACTTTAATATTATTTTCCATTTGCATGATGGTTACACCTTACAAAACTCTTTTGCCTTCACCTATATCCTGTTATTAGAAGGTTTTATTTCAATTTTTGTGATGATAATTAATCAGAGCCATGGGGTGCTTAAATGGTTTTAGATATTTATCAGCAAGCAGTAACAACTTTGAATTTCTTTCTTCCATGCCAACCCTCTTTCCACTATACAATGCCATCTCTCTGCTCTGAGAAGAATATTGTCACTTGAATTTCTTTATAGTGTATGACAGTGCACTATATGTTTAATAGAGTATTGGGAAAACAGGGACTTTAATTTTTCAGAGAAATGAGGACCCTAATGGTGTCAGTACAGTGTGGTAGGAAGAAACTCAATTTTGGAATCAATCTTGGGTACATATCCTAGCTCTATGACCTTGAGAAAATTCCTTAACTTCTTTGAGCCTCTGTTTCTCTATCTGGACAATGCTTTCCACCACACTGGCCTCTGAAATGGCCTCTGAACTTTGTGATAATGAAGTGAAATTATGCATACATGATGCATCTCACGAAGCAGCTGGGCCATACCAAGTATTTCTTACTTGTTAATTTCCTTCTTCCCCTGACATACATGCACGTGCACACACACACACACACACACACACACATGACCACCAGTGTAAAAACAAAACGCTGACAGACTATAATGCAATAATGGAAACAACTGGAGAGGGACAAAGCCTATAGTCGAAAAGAGGAAGGAATGGGCCCCTAGTAGGGCCTCCAGTCTTTGTTTTCAAGCTGTAGTACTGCTGATGTGAAAGCCTCCATCATAATCTATCTGCCTTAGCCTCCTCTGGTGGCTGAGCTGGCCTAGGAGGAAGCACCTGGGGCATCTCTGGCTCCTTTCCATCTCTGACCTGTGGTCCTTGTTCCCTGCAGAATGAGGCTCAGGGCTGATCTTGGATGAAATGGTGGGAAAGGCTCGCATGGCTCTTTTTCCAGTCTTAGAGTGCCATCCACTCCCACTTCTGGGTGGGGGGCATTTTGGATTCCCTGACTCCTTAGAGTACTGCTCTTCCCTGAATCTTATCCCTGGGAGGCTACTGGCTCTGTGCTCAGACTCCCTTTATCTGCCATCAAAACTGCCCGGTTCTATCATTGGAAGAGATCTTGTGAAATAATTTACAGGAAGCTCTTGACTTCCTGTAATAACTAATACCTGGTTTAAGTTACTATCCTTCTCAGGAATACTTGCACTTTACCAGTAGACAGTTCTAAAGGAAAGGAATGCTAATGGTAGAATTTCAGGCAGTGTGTCTTAGTAGGAAGAACATTGGATTAGACAGACATCAGGAGACCTGGACTCTTGTTTGACCAACTTACTCAAGGACCTGAAGTGTCACTTCCTATCTAAAATGGTTGTATTATATCTGTCCTACCTTTTCCCTGGATCTTTCTTGTGCATTTCACATAATCCGATATGTCAGCCACTTATTCAACCCATTTCCAAGACCGACTCTATTCAAGTATCTAAATGCTCCTAAAGTACCTAAGTGGGGTGTGCCATTTTTATTCATGACTACACCTGTCTAGGCACTATGCTCTCTTTGTTCTATGTGTGCAGCTTGAGCATAAGTGCCACAGTTACCACATATTTTGCTCTCTCCTTTGAGCAGTGGCCATGGCGGCCACTCTATAATGCCACTGGCCACTGTGAAGAGCCACTGGTCTTTCTGCTGTTAGTCATCAGCTGTGACATAGTGTCCCAATTCTCATCTCAACAGGGCCTGGGGAATTTCTACCCCCACTCTTTCAAAGGAGCAAGGATTTTGTACAAAGAATTTTGTCACCAAGAATAGCGACTTGTTGCAGAAGGAAAATAAAAATTAAAAGTTGACATACCAGAGAAAGTTTGATTTTTTAAAAATGGAGGATTGGAAGAAAAAAATTTTCCACAAATGTGTGATAATAGTTTTAAGATTCATGTTAGAAAAATAGATTTTTGAAAGACAGGTCAGTGTATCTTGTACATTTTTCTGTATAATAAATCCTGTCCTTTTGAATAGAAGATAATCTAATACATTGGAAAAAGTCCTGAGGCTTTTATTTTAAAGGCAGTGATATTGCTACAGGCAAAGTAATTATTAGCATTAACTCTTCAAAATGTCAGTGGAGGCTTTGTCATTAAAATCCCAGAGGAATCCCCAATTGCCTAACCAGTTTAAAAACTTTAAGAATTACATTCTTGGAGGAATAAAAGGTACTTAAGAGAGAATATACTCAGAAGTCTACATTATTTAATGCAAAAAAAGTCACAATAATTCAAACTTCTTTTAAAAATCTCATTCTTACATTGCTTTGGGGCTTTGCCTTTGGAGTACGTTTTATATAGTTTGCAAACAATTAACATAAGCCCTGAGCTTTAGGAGCAAACCACCCTTTGGGCTGTGTCATTGAGAATATCACTTTTTACTCACAATCTTTTGTCACTAAGTTACTCCTTTAGCAAAATAAAGCAAATATGTTATGACCAAAACCTGAAATTTTAATATACAATAACTGTAACTTGATTATTACTGTGATTAATCACTTCTTTATGATTTTTTTCCTATTTAAGTAATGACACACTAAAAGGAAAGCAGTGATTAAAATTGAGGTGGGGAAGAACAAGTCATCTACCCACTTCATATTTACTACATATTTAACTAAATATGATGGTGGATATAAAGCAGGGCAAACAACTCATCAGTTTGCCTGGGACCAAAAGTCCCATATCTGGGGTCTTTCTTTGTCTCACATAAACTGACATAGGTGGTCATCCTAAATAAAGTAAAACTCCCTTGCAAAATCCCACTCTCAAGAAATCTAGTCTATGTGGAGAGATGAAATTTGTGCAATGAAAAGTGTAATAACAAAGTGATAATTAGATAGTAGTATTGAGAATGACATACTGTCAAATTTGGTACAAATTATTGATATATAAAATAAGTAATACAGAATTTAAATATAATGAATCTTGAGGAGGCAATTCAAGAATTGAGCACCTACCATGTAGTAAGGTAGTTACTATCTTCCCCAGAAAAATTCTATCATCCCTAGGAAACTGGCCTGCAGAGAAATTTAGTAACTTGCACAGGGTTACAGTGTCAGTAAAGGGCTGAGCTGGATTTGAACTCAGGTATTTTGGATTTTGCAATTTACAGGCTTCTCACTGTCCCAGAAGACCTTGGACATCACAATCTTTGCTCCTTGTTTTATACATGAAGCAGCTGAGGCCTGGACTAGTGGACTAGGGGGTTGCACACACCCCAGAGCATTGCAGTGTCAGAGCTTGGATAAAAAACCCCTATTTCTTGGCTCACAGTCCAAGCCTATGACACCATGGCCACTGGAGTGAACTATTGCCAGGTCTAAAACTGCCTCTGAGAGTGTTTTAGGAAAATTTATCCATTAAAATTGCACACAGCCTTCTTCCAATTCTGCCCTATGCCATCACCTCAACAATGCTCCCAACCAAAGTGACGGCAGGAGAATAAATGTGGATGTTTACCTGCTCTAAGTGCTTCACCTTCACTATCAGGCAGTGCCAGGTTAGGAAAACAGAAACCACTCCAGGTATGACAACAGAGGGATTTACACAGGGAATCAGGTCACAAAAGTATTGAAAGGCCTAGCGAGCAAGAAGGGGGAAGGTGGAATAGTCCAGGAGCCCGTGCTCTTCTGCGCCTACCCCTTTGTGACCCAGCCTGTCACGCAACCACCTCAGGAATGCCTTCTCATCTGCTGGCCACCACCTCTCCAGGAGCCGCCACTCTCCTGCTGCGGCCGCTATCACTGCTGGACCCCTGGCCCCAGCTCAGAAGGCCCCAGCTTACAGGCAGTCGTGTGCTGCTGTCACAGCTATTGTGGGAACCAAACATGCCATTGAAGGAGCCCATCACTGCCCACTTGGGGCTGGGCTGCTGGAAACTCCACTAGCAGCTGAACGACTTCTATCTTCTTGCCACTTTCTAAGCTGGTACAAGCATCTCCTTTTGGCAGACTTTACGCAGAACCCCAAAAGCAAGGACATTTATAGTTAACTTCCCCTTTCCAGTTGGTATTTCTTTATTTTTCAACCTCTCTCATAGGTCTTCACTTTGGTTTATCTTATTAATCTTTTCAAAGGATCAGTTTTTGATTTTGTTTATCAATCTCTCTCTTCGTTTTCATTGATTTTCGAGCTTATCTTTACAGTGCATTTTCTAATATTTTGAATTGAATTCTTACTTTGTTTCTAATTTTCTATATATATATATACATATTTAGCCATAGCTATAAACTGCAGCTATAATTCACTTTAGCTGTATGCCACATATTTTGGTCTATACTGATTTTACTGCTGTCAGATCTTAGTATTTACTGATTTTCCTATGATTCTTAACTTGAATGTTACTTAATGATATTCTTTCTAAGTCCTAGACATACAGAATATGTTGAACTATTTTTTGTTATTGATGACTTATTTTATAGTCCTATGGTTAGAGAAGGCAGACTGCAAAATGCTGATTCTTTGGAATTTATTAAGACTTTCTTTTGGACTAGAACATGGTCAACTTTTGTTACATGGGCAATTGAAAAGAATGTGTATTTTCTGCTTACTTCATGTAAAGTTAAATATGCGCCGTACATGCACCAAAGCTCAGCTGCTGCCATAATCCTTTATTCAATTTTAGGTTTAGCTTCAGCCTTTGGGAAGCCCAAATAGCAAAATGCCTGTTTAAACATAATTTCTATTGACCTTGAATTTTGAGATAAATAATATCTGATCACACAGGCTGCCATCATATCTAATCAGCACAGCCACCTCTGGAGTATAAATTTGGCACATCATTTGGTCTTATTTTTAATTTATCCCCTTTAGAACACGGGTCAGATACTGGTGTGAACTTGGAGGAAAAAAAAATCTCCTTATGTGCTTTACATATTGAAATTCTAACAGTCGGCTGGGATGTAATTATATATTTATTATTGCAAAAATCAATGCTTTGATGATAATGGTTGATTGTAAAGGCTGTTAATTTTATGCATAAAACAATTACTTAGACCTTTCAAATAGTTGAATAAATAAGGAAGTAGACTGGATTAATACAAATATATAAATAAGTGTGTTAGCAAGATAAATTTAAGAAGATCATTATATCCTTTTGGGGTTAAATTGTTTATAAAAATTTAAATTAAAATACAAGGCACAATAATAGACTTGAAGGTAGAATAATTCTTTGATCCAGTTGCTATTAGATAGGAAGGAAAAGTAAAGATCTTGGGGCAACATGGTTAACACCAATGCTTTGTACAGGAGGAGCTAGCCAAAATCATCTTGCTTCCTCACAAAAACTGATTGTAACTGAGTGCCCTGGGTTGAATAGTGTTCCCCCACCAGAATTCATGGCCACCCAGAAGCTCAGAATGTGACCTTAAGTGGAAATAGGGTCTTTACAGCTGTAATATGTTAAAATGAGGTCATGCTGGATTAGAGTGGCCTCTAAATCCAATGACTGATGACCGTATAAGAAGTCCATGTGAAGAAGTACAGACACCCACAGAGGGGAGATGGCATGTGAAGACAGAGGCAAAGACTGGAGTGATGCAGCTACAAGCCAGGGAGGGCCAAGGATTGCCGGCAACCAGCAGAAGCTAGAGGACAGGTAAGGAAGGATTCTTCTCTAGAGCCTTCAGAGAGAGCAGAGTCTTACTGACACCTTGGTTCAGACTTCTAACTTCCAGAACTGTAAGAGAACAAATTACTGTTGTTTTCAGCCACCCAGTTTGTGGTACTTTGCTACAGCAGCCCTAGGAGCTAATACACCGAGTAACCATTTCATCTCACAGACGTGCAGAATAGTCACTGAGGGAGCAATCCACAGGTTAAGGAATTATTATTTCTGCCCCCAATTTCAGACATTTAATATAAGACTATGACTTTTCATAATTGAAGTGGAATACTAATTACATTTTATTCAAAATATTTAAGATTTAATTTTCATGTTCCAGAAGTTCTTCCAGTGATGACTGATTTTTAAGTTTTGCCCCAATATTGGTTTAAATACTCGGCCATTTGGGCCAATATACTGCAACTACAGAAGCTGAAAGAATCTGAAAGCATGAGTCCCAGGGCTCGTCAGCATTGAACGTAACTCTTGGGAGGAAAACATCCTGCAGAAAGGGAATGAAGGCCAATTAATAAAGTCACTGAGTGTACCACTGCTTGAATGCTGCTGGAAAGGTGGTAGGAAGGTGTTGAGGTAGTTTTGATTAGAAATGTGATCCTTGAGACTTCTGAGAAATTCATTACTTTCTTTATTTGAAGCAAGTAGACAGCTCAGATAGTCTTTGTAAAGCCTTCTGATATAAGTGGATATTAAGAAAGAATAGTGGGCATAAAACAGACCACTGCTTTAGCTGCTGAGCATGTGTAGGTTGGGTCCACAGGGCTGCTGCTGCTGGGCTAAAGCAATTACCAGAGGGAGCCGTGGGAGGGAGCTCATGACATGACACCCACACTTTGTTGCCTCTCCTCAGAAATAATGATGTCCACAGAGATTCCCTGACTTACTCAGTCCACAACGATCCTGAGAGTTGCAGCAATTTTTTCACAAGACGCGTAGGCCACAACAAATACCTAACTGTTCCATTTATTAAATAGTTAGGTCCAAATGACTTAGTAAGTATTTATAACAACTTAGCACCTGTTGGGCACTGAACAGCTTCTCAACCTTTGGAGTTGTATTGCACACTGCAACCCTCATTTCTTATTTCACATTGATTTTAAGGTAGCACTTGTTTTCATAGTAACTGCTAAACATTCAGCTTAGCAAAATATTTCATCAAAAGGAATGTAGCAGTCTAATGCTGAGCTTGAACTATCTCAAGCTAGTAGTTCACATGGTGTCCAACAGATGCCACAGAGATTCCCTTGGAAGTTTAAAATATCCCACAGAACCAGTGTAAATTTGCTGCAGTGCCCTGGGGCACCTTACTACACAGTTGAGAATCCCCGGGATGTCCACAAGTGAATAGTTATGCCATCAATTGGGCCAAAGTCATGACTGCAAGTCCTGGTGTGGTCCAGTTTTGTCCTCTGCCTTAGAGGCTGTCCCATTATCCCATCAGCAAATACATACTGTCAGGTGCTCCCAAGAGAGGATGTGGTGTGTTTGGCAGTTCCTCAGCGCCTGCCCAAAGGGGCAGCTGTCATTACCATCACCATTCTTTGACAATACAAGCACAGAAGCACACACACTACACGATAAGGGATGTACCCTTATCATGTACAGAAGCTCTTTTTCTTGGTTTACTTCTTCCCCAATGGTTAAGAAAAAATGGTTCACTGGGAATTGGAAATGTAGAAAATATGACTGAGATGCATTATGTGAAGGTGAAAACATGGTCAGTTTCACCTCCACGTTTTCTAGCCTCCTTTGTAGGTATAATTAGTGATGTGATTCAATGGAATGTGAGTAGAATGGCCTATGAACAGTTCCCATACATGATCTTTCTCCTTCTTCAGCCGTCATTGATACAACTACAGAAACCCTGAGAGCCACATATTGAAGATGGCAGAGCCACAGGATAGCACGGGCCTTGGTGCCTGAATCTTGCATGGTAGGATTTATGTTCAGGGAAGGAGGGAGGGAGAGAGAGATGTTTTAAGGAGCTAGCTTACACGTTTGTGGGGGACCCAAGGGAAAGCGGATGTTGCTGCTCAAATCCAAAGACAGTCTGCTGGCAGAATTTCCCTTTCCTCAGGGACATCAGTCCTTTTTTTTCTTAAGGCCTTCAACTGACTGGACGAGGCACCATGGAGGGTAATCTGATTTACTCCAGTCTACTGACTGAAATGCTAATCTCATCTAAGAAATAACTTTCACAACAACATCCAGGCTAGTGTTTGACCAAATACCTGGGTACTGTGGCCCAGCCAGATTGACATAAATTTATCCTTCATGGAGGACAAACCACCTGTTGATTAGGTACAGTCCTTATAGAACACAGGTTTTGGAAAAATGATTTTTATAGCATTTGTGCCATTATACTTACTCTTGTTACCAGCAGCTAGCATTACCTTAACTAATAGACTGCAAAAAAGTCCAACAATTACTTTTTGTAATTCCAATTTATTTATTTGCAAATACTTTGAGTTTTGTACTGGTTCCCTGATGTCAAATGCTAGGAAAGGGGCAATTTTGTATATCTGATAAATAATGATGATGATGTATGGCTCCTGCCCTGGGAATGTATTAAACACTTCAGGGTGGCATTACCTGAAGTAGGTCATCAGTAAGCACGAAGAAGAAATCCATTCTTAATTGGTAGCCTAGTGGTTTAAGGAAGTTAATGCACCTCGTAAGTGATTTGCTCCTATAGAGTAACTGATTTATTGGCATTCCATGCCTGAACGTTTGGGAAGCCCTTGGTGCTAATCAGAATAAAAATGCTGAAGTAATCTTTACTAAACTGCCAATGACATTTCTACATGCCCCTATTTTAGATGGAAGGCCTCTGAAGTCAGTAACTTAAAGCATATTTTACAGTGGACGAAGCATTTACTTTTCTGATGTGAGCTGTTGTGAAGAGTAACCCTTTCCACAGGTTGATGCAGAGCAGAAGTCAATGACCAAATGTCTCATTATTTACCAAGAAATGAGGGGACATAACAGAGAGGATAAGGGCTTAGATGGATACTGTATTTATAAGATCATGATGTTTTCTCTCATCCCCTTTGTGCAGGGCTGGGATGAGAACACTGAAATTTTATACCATTTAAATTAAGTTGCCAATGCAACTTCTCGGACAGAGGCTTCCTCTGAACCATTCACTGTGCTGTTAAGATTACCCAGAGATTTCCACAGTGACATGGTAACCACTACCTGCCAGCTGCTGAAATTGTATGAACACTTGTTAATCCTGAAATAATTTCTATTCTTTCTCTCTGTCTTTTGGGTCAGGTCTGCCTCCTGCGCCTGGCTTTTACATGGGCTTCATAAATGGCAGTGCAGAAACTGAAGACAGTTGGAGACAGAGCCGGCTTTCCTGGTGGGGAAATCGCCTAAATAAAAGGTTGAGCCAAAAAAAGGTCACAGCCAGAGCACTGTGGTCCAGACTCATGGCGCATTAAAAATAAAATAATTCTTTTTCCAAATTGTTGACCTCAGAAATGGGGGTTTTGGTGTAGTGTGTGGTTCTCACAGTCTGATTACTGGGCCAGCAGCATCACTGGTACTCGGGGACTGATCAGAAATGCAAGTTCTTGGGCCCCACTCTGGCTCTGCTAGATCAGACACTCTGGGTGCAGGCCCCAGCAAGCTGTGCTTGAACAAGCCTGACAGGGGATTCTGATGCAGGCTCAAGTTTGCACTTCCATGAATCTGGGTTAGTATGCAGCTCCATCACTTGAGACGTGTATGATCTTGAGCCCACAACTCTCTCTCCCCCTCCCTCTTCATCTTTTGTATGTTATTTTAAAAGTTAACTGTGCATGGCTAAAAATTTAACCACATAAAACACTTAAAAATAAAAGTATCTCTTCCCCCAGTGCCTCTCCCCAGATGTAAATACTTTGAACTGATTCCTTTTTTTTAACATTTTTCTGGTGTTTAATAGTGTTATTTTAGATAGTAAGCATGTAATTGTGTTCCTTGGTTTATTAGTCTTATATATAATCTGTCCCACTTTGGAAATGAGGAATTTGGCTTATTTTTACCACCTATCACTTGATGTTGTTATATTACTGTTTTCACATAATCTAGTAATCACAAAATAACACTATTTCATTTTGTAACTGTAATTGTCTTTGGCTTTGCCTTCAGACTAATTTAAAATTATTAAAGCAAATAGAATAGCACTTGCAATATTGGATTCATGCAAATATTATTTACTACCGAAGATTCTTCCTATGGAAAATTCCATGCCACCAAACTCAAGATAGTATTTTAAAAGTATCAAATTCCAGGGCTTTTTTCAGATCATAGATGACTACCATTGTTTCTTCTATTTCAAGTTTTCATGTATATTATTCCTTTTCTTTTTCTAGAATAACTGCTAAGTTCTTTTTTGTACAGATGTGTAAGTGGCAAATTATCTGCATTTTTGCATACCTGAAAGCATATTTTATTCTTACACTTGTAGTATGGCTAAGCATAAATAATAGGTTCCTAGTCATTTTTCCTCAGAGTTTTAAGGGCATCATTCCACTATTTCTCAAAGTTATTTTAATTTCTTTTTTCCCTTCGAGTTCTGAAATTATGCTAATTCACTCTCTCCCCATGGATCCCACTGCCCAATCCCTCTCTCACATGTAACTCTTGCCTCTGTCATTTGTATCTCTCCAGTTACTTTATGAATATACTACTGTTGGGGGAGGTCATCAAGAAGACATGACTGCCCCTTGGCCCAGCAAGCTGCACCCGGGCACCTGGAGCCTCCTCAGGCCCTCCCTTATCTTGGAATGTGCACTCTGCTTGTTTTCCCTGCTCCAGAAGCAACTCCAAAGATACAGCCTTGAGATAGAAACGTGGCGTTGAGGCTATCTGGACTGGGTACGTGACTGAATCCAGGTAAGACCTATATATAAACTTCTAAGATTTTGGCGGGCAGGTGTGGAAATCTACTCATCTTGTGTCTGCCCAAGAGGCTCATAAGTTACCTTGCTTATCAAACCTGCACCTACCAACCTGAAGTGCTCTGCATCTTTCTTTGCTCTCTCCTTGCCCTCCAGGTATGGGCACCTGTTTCAGATGACACCGGGGAAACTCTACCAACAACTACTAAGTACACATGTGCTAGTAAATAATACTTTTTATATTCTGTCTTCTTTTGTATTTTTTACAAAGGTAGTGCACTATTTTCTTACTTAATATTACATCTCGACAACCTTTCCAGATCATTACCCAAGTCTCTGCTGTCTCTTCCCTATTTTTTTTGTCACTGACCTGCTATATTCATCCTCCCAGGCCCATGCCTAATCTCTGTGGGCACCCCGTCTGGGTAGGAGTTCCCCTGGATCACCCTTGCAAAGAGCTGCTCCTATGGCTGATGTTTTGGGCTATGCCCCACAACCTCCACCCCTGCTCAGTTCTCTCCATTGGTCTGGTTCTAGCTCATTCCAGTTTTCTAACATTTCCTCAAAGTCTATGGTTCACTCTTGGTTTCTTCCGTTGTTTATATCATAGCAGTCCTTTTCCTATTCTCATGAGGATACAGGCCATAGTAATTATAGCTAACACATAACACACTGCTCACCCTTCTAAACCTGAGCACTCTTAGTCTTCTAAGTGCTTTACACGTATTAACTAATTTAATCCTCACAAAACTCTATGAGGGAGAAACTATTATTATCCCTACTTTTAGAAGAGTAAAGTAGGGAGAGAGGAAGTACAGAACTAGGAAAATGCACTATGAACTTGCATTTGAGCTCCCAAGTCCCTGCTTATAATCATCAAGCATACTGTCTCACTATCAGAAAGCTACAAGTTTTGGGTCCTTTACTTAAATGCACTGGACCTCTGTTTCCTTATCTTCAAAATGGAATTAGTAATATCTACCTCCTAGTTCCATTGAAGGAATAAAATGTTTCACATGGCACTTTGCACACGTAGCACTTCATAAAATTTAGCCTTTATACCTTAAGATTTGGCTTTGGCTTGCAGTCATTCTAGACTTAGAATTCCTAGTATCTCTTATCCCCCTTCTCTTGAAAGGGACTCTTTTAATTGAAACAAAGCATTTAATCATTTGAAGAGCATTTTCATTAATACATGATCACAAGTGTCAATCCTTCAGTTTTGCCATCCTCACTGATATTAAGGCTATATTTAGCTCTAACTTTCTCACCCTGACAGAATGTATTTACAGATTTCCTTACTTAATTCTAGCATTTTACGTTTCTCTGTGTTATTACATCTTAATCTCCAGTAATTTTTTTCGTTCCAAAAGTCAATGAGGTAATTTCTTCAAGATAAAGCAGCTCACTTCATTAGACTTTTAATGTACAGTGAGAAAAGCACTGAGATTCCTTCTGGTGTTTGGAAATGTGTCCATTTCACCGACAGACACCTTCCTTGTTGGAGAAGATTCCACATGCTATGTGTCTGCCTCTTTAATTTACACCTAGGATACCCAAAGAGTTGGGCAGAAAGTCATTTGGATAAGTCAAAGTGATATTTCTTCTTCTTTGCCTGTGCAAAAAGGTGGGTGCTATTACCTTCTGCTCAGACTCTACAGGATTCCTGGGGAAGGGAAAAAAAGGGTACTTGCTGCTCATGTCCAGCTGGGTAATTTGGGGGCCAGTGTCTCATGCAGTGATTCTCAATGCCACCTGCACATCAGAATGACCCAGAAGTTTTTAAAAATCCTGATGTCCAAAGCCCCAGATCAATTAAATCTGGATCTCTGGGACTGGGCTGCAGGCATCAGCATTTTTCTGTAGCTCGAAGGTGATTCTGCTATGCAACGAAGGTTGAGAATCTGCTCTAACTGCTTCAGTCCTGTCAAATTTAGTTTGACATTAAGATGCTTTGGGTTAGAACTGATGACTAATAGGTGGGAAAAACCCATTTACAAATCCCCTGTAGAATTATTGCTAGGTACCCACTTGCTAAGGACAGAGGGCTAGGTAATGATGTCTCTTCATGATGTTTTCTAGTTGGATGGCAATCTGGTGGCTTTAATAATCTTCATTTTAAATACAGTCATTCACAGTGCAAATGAATTCACAGTAATTTGCGGGAAAAGAATCTTTTATTTCAACATGTCATTTTCTAATCTTCTTGATACTTGTTCACTTCATATTATTTTAGCTGCCTTGATCTTATTTTTTGTGTGGTGTGGCTCACTCCAGGCCTCCTTTCTTTCATTAGGGGTGTGGGAGCCTGCTCACAAATCTGGCCTCAAATGACCCTTCTTCTCTAAAACCTGCCTTCTACATTCTGTGCTCCTAGGTTCATCTGCCAACACAAGTCTTGCAACTCTCCCAAGTCTTGAGAAAATTTAGTGTGGGCCTTGTGTCATTCAGGATGAGAGTTCAGGTGCAACAAGGGCCAATGTTTGTAGTCCACTGTGAAAGTTAATGCTTTTTGTAGAGCATGTATTTTGAGGTAAACTGTACTACTTTTCAGATGTAATGATTTTCTTTCTGAATATTTCTTCCTTTTTTTGAGATATAATTGACATAAAACACATGCAAGTTTAAGGTACACAACATGTTGATTTGAGACATTTATATACTGCAATGATTACCACCATAGCTTTAGCTAACACATCTATCATGTCCTATAATTGCCGTTTCCTTTTTTGTGGTGAGAACATTTAAGTCTCTTAGGAATTTTAAATCCATCCCTTCCTCCTCCTGATCTCAAATCTGGGTTATTACCAGTCTCTGGAGTCGTCTCTCTTAAATCCAGTTATCTATGCTGTTGGCACGGTAGGTGGGCTCAAATGAAAATCTGTCTCTATTGCTTTTCCTCTCTGCTTAAAATGAACCCATTAACAGATCACCCCTGATGATGTCCATGTATTTTAACATAGCACTTAAGGCCCTGGGTTATCTCCCTTCTACATCTCTACCCTGACTTCTTCCCATTCTTTACCTTGTACTTCATGCTTGGATCTCAGCATTTAACTTGCCTGGCCTTTCCTTTGTCCTTTCTGTCTGCAGTGTCTTTACTGGCAAACTCCTACTTTTTCAGATTCACTCAGGCACTACTACCTTTCTGATCCCCTGAGAGAAGTAACCAATTCTCTGTGTTCCTAAAACACACTGGACAGATTTCGACAATTGTTCTTACTATATTGTTTCATACCGATCTGACTTTTTATGGATCTGACCTTCCTCTCTTAGTGAGTTAGCTCCTTAATGCAAGGGATTATGTCTTATTCCCTTTTTTTCCACAGTGCCTCATGGTCGGTACTTTTTCAACAGAACCTTTTGCTGAATTAATGACTAAAGGAATGGATATGTTTTTTCTAAATGTATGCATATATTGTCTCCTGTTCGAGGCCCCTGGGGAGCTATTTCTCTCAGATCTTAATAGGAAAAGCTGTGCTTCAGCTTTATCTTAGTGATAATAATATCATATAACTAGTCATAACCTTCATCAGACTTTAAAGTCTATTTCTCTGCTAAGGTATAACCTCCCTAAGGTCAGGAACCATATCCCTCCTATGACTACTCTGTCTCTATCCCTCACCCTGTGCCTGGTACAGAGAGGGTGTTCAATAAATATAAAGAAGTAATGAATTTCATATCAAATTATAAACCACAGTATATAAGAGGGGAGGCCATGAAGGTGACTGTCTTAGCTTGGGTTACACAGAAGCAGAGCGTGAGACAAGAACTCTTGTGACAGTGATTTAGTAGGAATGTTTCTAAGAAAAAGTACCAGGGAAGTGGGACCAGGAAGGGAAGAAGGTCAAGCAAGCGTATGGTATCAATGTACCATAGGGACAGTTCTAGAAACAGTATTTAGGTCACACTTTAGAGTTGTCTAATCAACTCCAAATCCAAGGAGGCGGGAGTATTTGTCTCTTCACTAATTGGGCATAGGTTAGGGGGCTATGCAGGGAGGATGTAAATCCTCAGGCTCTTCCGGCTTCACATGCACAGGCAAAGCAGGTTCTGACAGCTGGCAGGCAGTCAGCCAATAAGGACAGACAAGTGCTGGCTATTGGGAGGGAAAGCACACCCACCAGGAGCAGGTGTGCATGCAAAGGGTATGGGCAAAGCACTGTCAACATGTGCTCTGATGACTGTGGTCTAAATATAGACATGGAAATTCTCTACACGTCTCTAGATCATTTGGACCATCCAGGGATCACTCCTAGACCACTCCTGCAAAACCAAATGGCCCTGATTCAACCTGGAGCAGAGAGAGGAAAAGGGATGGGGCCAAATTTCAGTGAAGGCAACCTGAACATGGAAAAGTTGTCATGGCGCCCTAAGTTATGAAACCAGGCTCCTTCTTCAGCTGGGGTCCTGGGATCACAGGAGTACCCAAGATAATTAAACTTAAGTTTTAAGGCAAAGGATTTACCTCTTTTCCCACAGAGTAAAAGTTCCTGGCTTAGAGCAAGAAGACCATGTAGCATAAATAATCCCCATTAGAAAGCCCTTGGGTATATAAAAATCTAATTTCTTCACTTGCTGAGGTTGACTCACTTCATAGGGTATATGGATTACCCGGTCATGTTAAAATGCAGATTCTGATTTAGCAGGTCTGGGCTAGAGCTTGAGATTCTGCATTTCTATGTGCTTCCAGGTGATGCTGATATTGCTGGTCCAAGGACCACACAAAGGTCCTGGGGCACACTTAAAAGTGAAAGTACAACACAACCAAAACAAACAGAAAAAGAAACTTAAATATATGATTTGGAGTTGAGAAAGAAAAGAATCCAAAGGAGGCTGCTGCCACCTTTTCTTTTAGCATTATTCAATGTCATGGGGACTGCTGGATCCTGTTTCCCAGAAGAAGGACTTTTAAGAAAAGATATTCTCAAAGGACCATTAACGTCTGAGGTTAAAAGCCACTTAATGGGCCATCTACTAATATGTACCCAGCTGGAATGAGCAAACTGAGTTATTAAGGTTATAATTTAGCAAACTGTGTTTTATGGTCTCCATGTGACCCATCTGCAAGGTCTCCAAAATGAGAATGATGCAAAAGAAGCCTTGGAGTTTGCCTTCTTCAAAGTGGGTGAAGGCTTATGCGGTTGAAGGCTCCTATTTCTAGGAGCTGCTTTGCATTCTGATCTGATAGTAGAGTAAATTCTTCATCGTGGCTGTCACCCTTTGTGTGGACAAACACTACCCACTTATGACCTTTAGTCCCAGAATAACCTATGTCCATATGGCCCCCTCCTTTGGGCAGTATGCCAAGTATACAGTATGTTGATGGCCTGGAGCTGGCCAAATCCAGGCCCATCTTATCTATGGAAACATCTTATTGGGAGGCAAACCCTTCTGACTGAGGTTTTGTCCTTGGGGTGCAGGTTGCACAAGAATGACCTCTCCTAGCAGAGCACATAGTCTCTGTCCTCTCACCCCATTTAAGCAGTTTCCTTCCTGTCCATGATAATAGTGTGCAACCTCATCTGGCTGGCTGCTCTTGGACTCCCTAAACATGAGTCCAAATAAACCTTCATGTCTCACATGCTGTCTTCCAGGTCTTTCCTTTGGTCTCTATCGTCCTTTCCCATTGCAACTCACCCACTTGGGTGTGTGATCAGACTTGTAGTCACACAGCTTTGTAGGCTATGCCTAGGCTGATAGGTGTCCATTATTTGGGTAATTAGGACTAAAGGAAGGAAAGCTGACCATATACCACGTTATTTCAAGTTCCTCTGAATTCTCCCACTTCTAAACCCATTCACTGGTTTTTGTCTCTTTTCCATAGACTTTGATCACAGTAGCTTGAGCCATATCCATTGTACTTGAACAGGGTGGGCATGCCTATTTCTGCCCAGAGGCCCTACTCAGAAACAATGACTTATGTAAAGAACAGAAGGGCACTGAAGCCACCAGACATGGGGAGAATTCAAGAGAACAAACTATGACTTACGGATTTGGGCCAATGAGCTTCATTATATGGTTAGGAGTTGTTCTGGATTATCTGTGTCAACTGGCTCCACCAGCAGTCCTGTCTAAACTGGGGAACTATATTTCCCAGAATCATCTTTCTTGCATGATTTTGGTTTAGGGTTTGCTAAGGAAAGGTACTCCTACAAAATTTGGAAGATGGAAATGAAAGAAGCTATACTTCTTGGGATATTGTGGAGCTTAGATACAGCAGTTTTATGAAATGCAGTAGATTTTGCTGATTTGGCAGCTTCATAGATTTTTCCATTAGCATCCACTTTGGTGGCCAGAATGGTGGCTTCTTGGATTTCCTCATTTCTAGTTTCTCAGCCCAAACTTCACTACTTGAATACTTTAAGTGAAGTCCTTAGATATTCCACCCTCTGGTTTTCATTCCCCCATCTACTCCCATGTTCATATAAATCCTGATTTCCATGGCAAATTCCCTATTCTTATAATAAATGTGCTACCTCTGTTTTCCTAACTAAATCCAGACTGGCACAGGAGTTCTTGAATTTATTAATGGACTACAATTTATTGTTATACTTGAATTTCTAGTGAACTAGAAGGATATTTAAATGTTTTGATGGACTTCATTGGTGGTGAGTGCTTAGTATCTTTCCTCTTCTCCATTTTAATCACTTCCTCCCTCTTCTGCTGGGCCAGAAGTGTCACAGATTGGGTTTCTGAAGAAGCAGACTCTGCGGTGGGGATTAATGTGTAGGAAGTTTATTACAGAGTGCCCATTAGATAAACATTTGTGGGAAGGAGAGGATGGAAGCAGACGTGAGTAAAGGAGAAATCAGTTTCAATGCAGGACCAAGTGAAGCCAGCTCCATGGGGAGGCCTGGAGGACACAGGGCCTTCATAGTTGTCTGTTTGGGCAAAGATGGCCAGACCTTAATATTATGGCACTGCTCGGTCATTGGATGCGGGCCACTGAAGGGAAGAGCATGGACTTGGGCAAGGAGGTTCTTTTTAGGTGAAGCAGTCCCTGAAGGGGCTGCCAGCTGAAGGCTGGCGCAAAAGCACTCCCAGAAGCTGGCACAATGAGTGCTTCCTTAAAGGGGGATCTGGGTGGCACATCATAGAGTTCACCCCAAGTTTGGCTGTTATAAGTCGGTGTTAGGCCTACAGTTGGGAGTGAGGAAAGGAGAACAGGATTTGTAGTAGAGGGAGCAATATGCCTAAAGGCCTGAAAGATAGAGCACACTTGACATTTAGAAAAACAACAAATAGTCCTGTCTGACTAAAGCATGGGTAAAACAGATTTGATCACATTTCAGAAAGACGAGAGATTCTTGGGAACTCGGGGTCTAGATCTAGATGTTTAGTATGTCTGTAGTCAACGTGTTCTTAGGACACTGGAGTAAAAGTTAAGTCTTTCTGGAAGCCAGCCTAGACCATCAGCCCATCTTTGTGAACTCCAAGCTTGTCTTATCACTTTATAATGTCCCAGTTCTCTCTGCCAGGTATGAAATAGACACAAGACCACTACACTTAATGCATTCTTCCAAATTCAGTGTGTTTCTTTACCTGCCTGATTAGCTGCCTGTCTCCAAAACTGTGCTTCCCAATAGAGACCATCCCAAGATATGGCTCTGATGTGGCACTTCTCACTGCTCTCTAGGCTTCTTTGTTCATCATGTACTGGCTTTTTTTGTCTTTCACACATTTTGCTTCAGCTTTTGATGACAATCACTCTGACATTTAATTAAGAGTGTTTTTTCCTTGATGTAATGCAAGAGATCTTACCTCCTTGCTTGCTCTAAGTTTTTTCTGCTTTCCTTTTACCTCATTCATTTCCTTAGACACATGGATTGTGTGATGTAGTGGAAAGGGTTTGGATTCAAACAGACCTGGACCAGAATCCCAAGAACCTCACTTTCTACTGATGTAATCTTGCACAATTACCCTAATCTCTGTGAGCATCAGTTTACTTATTTGTAGTATAAGAAGGGATGTTGTAAAGATGAAATAAAACCATGTGTGCGAGCATTTGGCATAGGGTAGACACAGGATAGCTTAATATCCCTTTCCTTTTATATCTGGGGTTTTATAAATTAACCCCAAACTTGAACTGGGGGATGGGGATGGAGGGTCTCATTTTTTTGAGTTATTGGCCCTGCTGTTTTTGTCTTGCTTATTTTCCTTCTTCCAATGGCCACTGGCAGAGCTAAGATCTCTTTCCCCACTGCAGCTCATATTACTAGTTCTCTGACATTAATCTTTGCTGCATCACTGAGATGGCTTTATTCCTTGGTCCAGTTTTGCTAACAGGCATTTTCTACTCTTGATGTGTGATCAGTATCTCTATACACAAACAGTATTAACCCTCCAAATGAGACAGGCACTACCCAAGTAGCACTTCAGGTCTCATGGAAGGAGGGAGAACATGTTTATATTCCATGGCCAGATAGGCCATGAGAGTTCTAATTGGCCCTCCTGAGTGTTCTTGCAAACTAATGTTCTTCAGAGTGCTGCAGAATTACAGTTTAATTTAATTTCCCCTCTGATCAGTTTACAGGTCTTTATAAATGCAGTCTGGACAGATCAATGTTAATAGCTGCCGGTGTTTTAAAGCTAGATAAGTGGGAAAAACAAACTGGAGCTTTAGTTTTCATGGGCATGGTTTAGATTTCCTGAGTGCCTTTCAGAGGCTGCTAAAGCTGCAATTGAACCTTACCCCCTTTTGCCTGTATTAATCAGGGTTTTTCAGAACCAATAGGCTATTATTTATTTACTTAGAAACTGGTTCATGTGATTATGGAAGCTGAGAAGTTCCAACATCTGCAGTTGTCAAGCTGGAGACCTAGGAGAGTTGATGTGTAAGTTCCAATCTGAAAGTTGGCAAGCTTGAGACCCAAGAAAAGCCAGTTTTTCAGTTTGACATTAAAGGCAGGTGAAGACCAGTGTCCCAGCTCAAACAGGCAGGCAGGAGGAGTTCACTGTTACTTTGCCTTTTTGTTCTATTCAGGTCTTCAGTCAATTACAGGAGACCTACCCATATTGGGGAGGACAATCTGCTTTACTTGGTCTACCTATTTGAATGTTAATCTCATCTAGGAACACCCTCACAGATACCTCCAGAATAATATTTGGTCAAATATATGGGCACCCGTTGGCCCAGTTAAGACGACACATAAAATTAACCATCACATCATCCCACACCTCCACTCTCCAGTAATGACAATTGCTTATGGGAATTTTGGTTTCATGGGAAAAAGCCTTTCCCTTCAGTTGTGAGTAGCTTAAAATTAAACTTATATTTCAAATATTCTTTTCTAATTAGAAGTGAACCAGCAACATCATTTGTACAAAGTTCATGTTAGCAGGGATGACTAATGCCTGCCAATAGATAAACAGCTTTGACCCCCCACCAGCCAATGTTGTCTTCCTCTTTGCATGTATACTGTGGAGACTGCACATTAGGAGTTATTAGAAGTCAGTTTACTCATTCTCATTAAAAATATAACCATCAAAAGATATTTCAAGCTGATGGTTACCAAAAATAACAAAAAAACAGTGGTAGCTCTACTTATATTAGACAAAGTAAACTTTAAACTAACAATGGTAGAAAAATACCAAGGTCATCATATAATGATAAAGGGGTCAATACATAAAGAAGGTATAATAACATTTGTAAATATTTATGCCTCCAACATCAGAGCACATAAATATATAAAGCAAAAACTAACACAGCTAAAAGGAGAAATAAACAGCAATACAGTAATAGTTGGGGACCTTTATAACCCATTCTCACAATGAATAAGTCATCTAGACAGAGAATCAATAAGGAAATAACAGGTTTGAACAATACTGTAGGCCAAATGGACCTAACAGACATATGCAGAACATTCTGTCCAACAACAACAGAATATACATTCTTCTCAAGCACATGAGGAACATATTCCAGTGTAAAATATATGTTAGGTCACAAAACAAATCTTAACAAATTCAAGAAGGTTGAAATCATACCAAGTATCTTCTCTGAAATGAAACTAGAACTCAATACCAGGGGAAAACTAGAAAATTCATGAATACATGGATATTAAAAAATCAATCAATCAAAGAAGAAATTAAAGGGGAAGTTTAAAAAGTATCTTGAGACACAGCATACCAAAACTTACAGGAAGCAGCAAAAGCAGTTCTTAGAAGGATTCATAGTGATAAATACCTACATTAAAATACAAGAGAGAAAGCAAATAAACAATCTAACTATGCCTTAAAGAACTAGTAAAAGAACAAACTGAGCCCAAAGTTAGTAGAAGGAAGGAAATAATAAAGAATAGAGGAGAAATACATGAAATAGAGAATAGAAAAACAACAGAAAAGATTAACAAAACTGAGTTGGTTCCTTGAAAAGACAAAATTGATAAAACTTTAGCTAGACTAATCAAGGAAAAGGGAGAAAGAGCCCAAATCAACAAAATTATAAATGGAAAAGGAGACATTACAACTGATACCACAGAAATACAAAGGATCATAAGAGGTTACTTTGAAAAACTATATTATCAACAAACTGGTCAACTTAGAAGAAATGGAAAAATTCTTAGAAACATGTAACATACCAAGACTGACTCAGGAAGAAATAGAAAATCTGAACAGACCAATTACTAGGAAGGAGATTGAATCAGTAATAAAAAATCTCCCAACAAAGAAAATCCTAGAATCAGATGGCTTCATTGGTGAATTTTACAAAACAATAAAGAAGAATTAATGCTAATCTTTTTCAAACTGTTCCAAAAAAATCAGAGGAGGGAACACTCCCAAACTCACTACAAGGGCAGCATTACCCTGATACAAAAGCCAGAAAAAGACACTATAAGAAAGAAAACTAGAGACCAATATTCCTGATGAATAAGGATACAAAAACTCTAGCAATCTGAATTCAGCAACACACTAAAAGGACCATTCATTGTGAATAAGTCATACTTATCCATAGGATGCAAGAATGGCTTAACATCTGCAAATTACTAAATATGATACATCACATTAATAGAATGAAAAAAATCATACGATCATCTCAATAGATACAGAAAAGCATTTGATAAGATTCAACATCCATTCATGATAATAATTCTTAACAAATTAAGTATAGAAGGAACATACCTCAATATAACAAAGGCCATATATTATAGGCTCAGAGCTCACATCATACTCAGTGGTAAAAGGTTGAAAGTTTTGCCTCTAAAATCAGAAACAAGACAAGGGTGCCCACTCTCACCATCCTGTTCAACATAGCACTGGAAATCTTAGCCAGAGTAATCAGGGAAGAAAAAGAAACAAAAGGCATCAGAATCAGAAAGGAAAAAGTAAAACTGTCTATTTTCAGATGACATAATTTTATATAGAGAAAAACTAAAGAACACCAAAAACTGTTAGGTCTAATAAAAGAATTTAATAAAGTTGCAGGATACAGAATTACCATCCAAAAATCAGCAGCATTTCTATACACTAACAACAAATTATCTGAAAAAGTAATAAAGAAAATGATTCAATTTACAATAACATCAAAAACAATAAGATACTTAGGAATGAATTTAACCAAGGAGGTGGAAGATCTTTATACTTAAAACTACAAGACACTGATGAAAGAAACTGAAGTATGCACAAATAAATGGAAAGGTATCCCATGCTCATGGATTGGAAGAATTAATATTGTTAAAATTTCCATACTACCCAAAGTCATATATAGAGTCAATGCAATTTCTATCAAGATTCCAGTGGAATTTTTTACAGAAGTAGTAAAACAATTAAAAAATTTATATGGAACCACATAAGATACCTAATAGCCAAAGAAATACTGCAAAAGAAGAACAAAGTGGGAGGCATCATCACGCTTTCTAATTTCAAGCTATATTATAAAGCTATAGTAATCCAGACAATATGGTACTGGCATGTTGAACAGAATCAAGAGCCCAGAAATAAACATGTGTTTATGGTCAACTAATATTTGACAAGGGAACCAAGAATATGCATTGGAGAAAAGACAGTTTTTTCAATAAATTGTGTTAGGAAATTTGTATTTTCACATGTACAAGAATGAAAGTAGACTTCTGTCTTATACCACTCACAAAATTTAACTTAAAATGGATTAAAGATGTAAATGTAAGAACAGAAACCATAAGACTCCTAGAAGAAAACATACAAAGTTGTTTGACTAGGGTCTTAGCAATGATTTTTTGGATATGGTACCTATAGCACAAGCAACAGAATAAAAAATAAACAAATGGAATTACATCAATCTAAAAAGCTTCTGTATATGAAAAGAAGCAATCAGCAAAATGAAAAGACAACCAACAGAGTGGGAAAATATTTGCAAACCATACCTAATAAAGAGTTAACATCTGAAATATATAAAGAATTCATGCAACTCATTAGCAGAAAAAATAAGTAATCCAATTAAAAATTGGGCAAAGGACTTGATAGACATTTTTTCCAAAGAAGGTATACAAATGGTGAACAGGTACAAAAGATGCTCATTATCACTAATCATAAGGGCAATGTAAATCAAAACAGCAATGAGATATCACCTCACGTCTGTTAAAATGGATATCATCAAAAAGACAAAATGTTAGGAAGACTGTAGAGAAAATGGAACCCCTGTATACTCTTGGTGGGATTGTAAATTGGTGTATCCACTATGGGAAACAGAATGGAGGTTCCTCAAAAGTTAAAAGTAGAACTACCACATGACCCACCAATTCCACTTCTGGGAATATATCGGAAAGAAATGAAAACACTATTTTGAAGAGATATGTGCACCTCCATGTTCATAGCAATATTATTCATAATAGTCAAGACATGGACACAACCTGAGTGTCCATTGATAGAAGAATGGATAAGGAAGTTGATGCATGTATAATTCAGCCATAAAGAAAAAGGAAATAACTACCATTTGTGATAACATGGATGGACCTTGAGGGCATTATGTTAAGTGAAATAAGTCAGGCAAATACTGTATGTAAGGTTGAAGGCACTGGGGGGAGGGGTGAGCACATCAGACACTGATGACGTGCCAAAGTCCCCGGCTGCTGCCCCCTCCCAACCTGAAAAATGTGCCTTAGGCTAGCCAATCCTCACACAGCTATAAATCTAAGCTCTGCCTCCCCTTACCTTCTTTAAAAACTCGCTGCCTGTCTACTTTCGTGTGACTTCCCTGGCCTGTGACAGCCAGGCTGTGGAACCTTGCCTGGGGGCATTCAAATAAATTACCTGGCCCTTTGTTGCCTCTCTTTGCCTGCTTATTTCAGCTAGAATTTATCTTACACTGTATAATCTCACTAGAGAAAAAACAAAAACCCCACCAAACTCATAGAAAAGGAGATCATATTTGTAGTTACATAAGGTGGGGGAAGGAGGAGAGGGAATTGTATGAAGGTGGTCAAAAGGTACAAACACTCATTTACAAGATAAATAAGTACTAGGGATGTAATGTACACCATGATGGCTGTAGTTAACACTGCTGTATAGTATATGTATTTGAAAATTGTTAAAAGAGTAGATCCTGAATTTTCATCACAAGGAAAAAAATTTTTTTCTTTACTTTTTTTTGTATATCTGTATGAGATAATAGATGTTAACTAAACTTATTGTGGTAAACATTTCACAACACATGTAAGTCAAATCATTACGCTGTATACCTTAATCTTATACAGTGATGTATGTCAATTATATCTCAATAAAACTGGAAAAAAAGATAAATATAACTATCAATGTTTCCTTTGGGCATAACACCTGTTAGAGTAGCTTCCGCTGGAATTGGGGATGTGGTAGCTGGCACTAGTGGCCCTATTCTTTGCCTCTCTCTGTATCCATGCCCTTTGCCCTTCACCTCTGCTGTTCTTCCCATTAAAGAAAGTCTTTCTTCATTCTTTGAAGTTGAGCTCAGACATGTGACTTGCTTTGGTCAATAAAATAAGGTAGGAGTGATGGTGCCCCAATTCTGATCCTAGGCCTCAAGAGGCTTTGTGTGTTTCTGGTAGTTCTCTTACACTTCTGCTTTGCCTGTCGAGAAGGACATACCCAGGCCATCTCATAATCCTGGGAGGTGGATGAGAGACATGTGGAGCAGAGCTGCCTTGTAAGGTGCTCAGCCTAGTGTAGCCTAATGCAAAGCTCCCAGATTACCTGCAGACATCTGAACAGACTAGCCAATTTGCAGATGCAATTGCATGAGCAAGTCCCGCCAAGGTCAGATGACCCCTGGCCTACCCTGTTTCACATGAACTATAATACAAAATGAATGTTGTTTTAAGCCACTTGGTTTTGGGGTGGTGTATTATGAACCGATAGTTAACAGATACAGGAGGGTTAGTTTAGACTGTGCTTTAGGAGTGGGGATTTAGAGTCACTGTGCAATGGTTACCTCTCCTTCCATTTTCCATTTCTGGATTAGACACATGTCTATTATACTATAATTTTTTATAAATTGTGGCTTAGACTGTTCCTTGATCATCAGTTTTATTCTCTCTTTCTTGCTTTCTTCCTCCCCCCTCTTTATTTTTAGTTTTTGAGCACAAGCACTGCATTTCCTATCCTCTTTTGCAGTTAGGTATTGTGGTATAATGAGCTCAAGTCAGTGGAATATGTTTCTCTATCAGGCTTGATCATAGAAACCTCCCAAGTATTATTCTCTCTCTCTTTCTTTATCTGTATATCTGGATATTCATATTCAGGGAGACCTGGAAAGCCATATGTAAAAGATGGCAGAGTTTATGTCAACCTAGCTCCTGAATGGCCACATGGAATAGTGCCTCATGCTGTCTAGGAGGAACAACCATATTGGTTTACTGTATTGATAAGAACTCAATTTTAAGATGTTAAGCCATTGAAATTTTAGGAATTATTTGTTAGAGTGTTACCTTTACTAATACATCAATTAAGTAAGTACACTCAGGAAAACTTGCTCTTTTACTTTTATCTGCCTCCTCCTGACATTAGTATATTACTTACAAGTTTTGGATATTATCCAATATATTAATCTCCAAATGCTAATAGGGGAAGATGGATATGAAATCTTTAATATCAAAATCTTGAACAGACCCTTCTCTGGTTATATGCTGGGTATGTTTTGGGTCCTTATATGTTATAGGGTATTGTCTTGGTCAGTTTGAGCTGCTCTAACAAAATATCATAGATCAAGTAGCTTAAACAACAGAAATTTATTCCTCACAGTTCTGCAGGCTGGGAAGTCTGAGATCAGGCGCCAGCATGCTCAGATTCTGGTGAGGGCCTTTTTCCTGGTTCACAGAAGGCTGTCTTCTTGCTATGTCCTTAGATGGCAAAGACAGAATCTCTCTTGTGTCTCTTCTAATAAGGACACTAATCCCATTTATGAGGGCTCCACCATCATGACCTAATTACCTCCCAAAGGCCCTACATCTAAGTACCACCACATTGGGGATTAGGGCTTCAATGTATGAATTTTGGGGAGACACAAACATTCAGTCCATAGCAGATGTCAGGAGCTCATGAGCAGAAGAGGCCTCAGAGAATAAGCAACTCTGAATTAGGTCAGTGAGTTGACACCTTTCCTAATAATTTTATTGTTCTGGTGTTGGGGGTGGTGGAGCTAAGGGCTCTTGAGACATGGCAGTATAAGGAAATTTTTTTTGGTCAAGATGTACTCTTTTGAATAAGGTTGCAAGTACCCCTAATCTTGATCCCTTAATGTGTCCAATAAAATAACACCAATGCACTTTTCTAAATTGCACATTGCAAGCCAGCCTGGATTCTCTTTGCACGTCTGCAAGATCTCAAAATGCTTTTCAAAGGGGATTCTGTTTGCAGGGAAATACCAGCAGCTTTGATGTTCACTGGATTGTCACAAACAGGTGCATTTGGAAGATAAGCCCAGTAGTAGTCCATTGTTCTCTCGCCTGTTTGGCTGCTGCTCATTGGTTCCTCAATAAAAACAGAAAACTTCCTCTGCCTTTATTAACAAAAGGCCTGCTTTGCTTGCCTTTCTCTCTGTGTTAGAAAACACAGATGTGTATGAGGTAGTGGGAGGTCCAATTTAGTTCTAGGCTGGCTGGTCACTGGAAAGCAATGAAAAGGAGTCTGAAAACCCAGCTTCCCAAAGAATCCCAAACAAAGCCATTGTTTTCTTAAATACAAAGCTAAGTTAATTTCTTACCAAATACAGTAGCAGTGATTTCCAATTAGAATCACAAGCTAGGACAGTGAAAGCCAAGTTTTGTGTGTATATGTAGGAGACAGTGCTGGTGGAGCCACCAGGATTTTGTCATTATAGTCACTACACCACAATGAAAATGAAATGATGCATGTGTTATGTAAATTAGGAATAATGTATGGAAACATTCATATCATTGAACAAAATTCATATTTTTCCCTACCAGAATAATTGCTATCAGTTTCACTTTGTTATATTCTTTATGGGTCAGAAGCAACTCCGTCAAATTCTAGTCATGTTTGCGAGCATGGTTTTCAAAGTGCATTCTTACACATTTTTACATAATTCTCACAACTCTAGGAGGTTTTCACTACCTGCTATGTGCGAGGAAACTGAGACTGGGGTGAACAAACTGATCCTGCTTAGTGTTGATCCTGAGACTTGAAATTCATAACTCATCAGTCTACATCTGGGGTTCAAAACACCACAGTTCTCATTAAGTGATCAGGAACACAGTAATTAAGGCCTGAGCTTCCCATGTGTATATATGTACTTTCTTATTCTTGTTAATTCAAGATATGGTCAAGAATTACTGAACTAGTACTATTATCATTAGTTTTTCAATATAACCCTCACATCACCACTGTCAGATTAAATGGTGTGGAGGGGGGAGATCATAGAGGCTTTTAAAGCTCAGGCTCTGAAGTCAGGTTACTACCTACTTCTTCCTTATTTTTCTCATCCATGAAACAGATATAATGATAGTATATTAGTTTGCTAGGGCTGCTGTAGCAAAGTACCACAAACTGAGTGGCTTAAACAACAGAAATTTACTGTCTCATAGTTCTAGAGGCTAGAAGTCCAGGATGAAGGTGCTGGCAGGGCCATGCTCACTCTGAAGGTGCTAAGGAAGGATCTGTTGCAGGCCTCTCTCCCAGCTTCTGATAGTTCCCTGGCTTGTGCTGGCGTAACTCCAGTCTTTTCATGTTGTTCTCCCTGTGTGTGTGTCTGTCTCTTCATATGGTGTTCTTTTTTATAAAGACATGTCATATTGGGTTAAGGGCCCATCATACTCCCGCATGAAGAATTAATTCTCTCTGCAACAATCCTATTTCCAAATAAGGCCACATTCTGAATGCCAGAGGTTAGGACTTCTACATGTGAATTTTTGAGGGGGACACAATTCAACCCATAACAGATAATATATATCTCATTGGGATATTGTGGAGATTAAATAAAATGATGTCTGAAAAATCCTTATCATGGAGATGTCAATGGAGTGCCATAGTTCCGAAATATATGCTCTTATTATTTTTGTTCTTGAGAGTGCATTTCTTTGACTAAAGATGGCAGAAAGTATCAAAGCTTTAGTCATTTTGAGAAAGTAACCCATTTGGCATCTCTTTCCTCAACCGTAACTGCCCACCATTTCTGCT
The DNA here is from genome assembly GCF_040802235.1 of Manis javanica. Taxonomy (NCBI): domain Eukaryota; kingdom Metazoa; phylum Chordata; class Mammalia; order Pholidota; family Manidae; genus Manis; species Manis javanica. The sequence continues at coordinate 14,425,891 of NC_133174.1, forward strand.
GCTCCGAGTCAGTGAGAATAGTAAGGGGTTGCCAGGAACAGTTCTATCTGGGGCATCATGGTGGAAATCACCAGGCATCTGAGAGGCTGCACTCTTTCTGTTTATTATTTATTTGAAGGGAATAGATATAACATGACCACTTGAGATGAAACCCACTTCAGACTTGGCAAATTGATTTCTACCTGGCTCTCACTGTACATGACCTTGAGTGAACTAACCAACTACTAAAAGTCCTTCTAGGATATTATAAGGATGGAAGGGAAATCAAAGAGTAGATTTTATTCTAAGAAGTTTACGCAGGTCCACAGTCATACCACTCTAGACAAATAATCAATTTTATTTTTTAAAAGTCTAGAGAAGGAGATTTTGTAACTTCTCAGCAAATACTGAATTTAATCTAAGTCCCTCAAGCTCTAGTTTAAACCCATTTTTTTTGTTTGTTCCCAGTCTACAAGCCAAATAACTGGTCATTGTAAATCATATTTAAAAACTTCTCCAAGGACCTGCGTTGTTTCTTCTACTTTTTGAGTCTCCTCACTTTTTACATTGCTGACTGATCACTGAGTCACAATTTATAGGTATATATGGGTTGACCATCTTCATTTCCAGGCCTGAAATTTTCTCCATTATTTTGGAATCATTTTCCCCTTCTGCGCAGGGGCAATCTCCATTTAGTCATTCCACTAACATGTTAACTTAAGCGCTGAGCTTTGATAACTCTGTTCTTTCCCTTTTCTTCTTCTCTTTTCTCAGATTCATGACAGTGGAGTGATGGCTTTTTCTCTTCCTTGTCCTTAAATTGATCCCCACATATGTAGATTCTTCCTTCTATTTTTCTCTTTCCATATCCTTACCATTTCTATCATTAGTACTGAAGTCCAGGGGTTGTTTCTGCACTCAGGAAATAAATCCCGGCCATCTCCAAACTTCCCATCCTCTCCCTATACTTCCTAGGTATCTTTTTCCAGTGACCTGGCCCCTATTATTACAAACCTGGTATGATCTGAATGGCCACACAAGTAAGACTTCCAAGGTCAAGATTACCTAACCTCTCCACACCAACAAAACAAGCCAACTCAGTCACTGAGTTTAATAATTAGGCAAATATTTATTGATCATCTCCAATGTTTCAGGTTCTGTGCTAAGTGCTGGGGAGGCTCTGCAAAGCCATTACCAGAATGACTTTCCTCCTTCTCTCTGAGAGGTTGTATCACTCAGCCCTAAAAATGCATTTCTTTCTTCAAGTTTTCTTGAACTAACTACATGACTTAGATTACTCCAGCCACAGCTGGTCCCAATTCTTAAATGTCTGTATAGCTGCCCTTTGTAATATGCAGGTGTTATAAATACACATGGTTCCATTTATTTGTTTGATCTTCTCAATTACAAGCCCAAATGTTAGAATGGAAGCAAGTCGCCTAATATGTCCTAATGTCCAACTTATAATATGTCCCTCACCTTTTATTGAGACTGAATTCTCCGACTGAATCTGTTCAGGTCTAGTCAGGAGACAGAAACCACATTAGCTGTTTCAACAGATTTGAATATAAAGAATTGTCAGCCAGGTATAGGAGATCCAGAAAGGCAATAGGGGGACACGGAGATATTTCAAGGACATAACTGCAGGAAGCCGCTCCTACCCCTAGGCCTGGGGAGCACAGGGAAGAGGTCGGAATTGTTAACATTTAGTAACTTGAGTTGGGGGTGCTGCTGGTTCTGGTATCTCTGAGGGAACAAACGTTACTGCCAGGGTGAAGAAACCTTACTGGAGTGATGCTGACAGGAACAGTGCGCCAGTGGGGATGAGTCGGTCCCTTCTCGCTCCGCCATACTCACAGACTCCTTGATGCACCCCCTATTGGCAGAAACCTGACGGCGAGAAGCTGGCCAAGCAGAAATGTAGCTGGCAAAGAACAGAGCACGGCAGGGTGGATTTGGAGATGAGGGAGAAAGGCTTTATTACCAAAAGAGTCACTTGGGAAGATTCTTTAGTGTGCAGTTGACTGTGGAAATCTAAACTTTTCAGACACTTAAACGAAATCCCACCCCTCACCTATGACCTTAAAGCATTTTCTGTGCACTTTACTCCTGCAAGGAAATCCATCATGCTTGCATTTTAGGAGAATGAGAGCAATGTGCAAAATTAGCACCCAGCAGGAAACTTTAAGAATTTGTTAATGAGGTTTTCAGGTGTTCTCAGGAGCAGAGAAGCGGCAGGGGGTGGGTGGGGGGGAAGGTGTCCCGCAAAGCTTAGCCGTACCTGCTGCGCTGCAGCACACAGATAACCATGTCCCAGGTGAGCTTGGGAGAGGCTGGCTGTATCACCTCACTCCAGCGAGCCTGTGACCAGACATCTTAAGTCAGGCAATAAAGAGAAAATGTGTGCTTTTCTGCTGAGCTGAAAGTGGCTGTTGGAGAATTTCACTGAGACTTAATTTGTTGGAAGGCCTTTTTATCTTCATGCTGTGTTGTTGAGGGGAGGTGATGGTTTATTCTTTGTTATTTCTTCCATTTCTGGTTTTGCTCCACTCAGAAGACTGCAGCTTTCAATTACATAAATAGGAGGTCTTCAGATTACCTTTGTAAAGGCTTTTTTTTTCAGTACAAAAGGGATACATGTTCGTTGTAGATAATTCGTAAAACACAGTCAAGTGAAAAGAAATTCTGCTTCCCAGAAATAATGACTGTTAATGTTGTGTACATTGTGTTATATATCTCTCCATATGTATATATGTATATGTTTTCATATATGCACACATATACTTTAAATGCATATATATGAATATATAGACACTTAAAGGTAGTATATGTTTATGATAAAAATAATTCCTTGCTACGTCTGTTGTAATCTTCCACTTAACAATCAGTTTACTTCTGTACAGACATTTCCAAATTGGTCTCTGTAGTGTTATTCCAGTTCAGTCCTCCTGGTTAGAACCTGCTGGCTGCAAAGTGGAAATCATTGCATTCACTTGTCATGTACATTTCTTAGTTGTTTACATAGATTTGCTTCAATGATTTGCATATCTCAGCCATAATATGGTATCCCTGAGAATCAGTAAATATGTTGATAGATGAGAATTTTCAAAAGTACCAAAGTATCACAACTTAAATTAGTCTTAAATCTTCTTCCACTGGTCAAGATTCTACCCATTTCTAGTTTTCATGAAGATTCTCTGCTTGGTGGTGCACTGATCCCAAGCAAACAGTGAATCAGCAGGTAAGTTCCAGTTTTGGCAACTCTCTTCATCAGAACATGCATGCCCTCCCATCTCAGTTCATTGTAGTTCTTTATACACAGAATTTTGCTCCCAGTATTCCCTTTAATAATACAGATTAGACACTGAAATTAGCCATTACAAAGAGGAAAAGGAAATAAGTAAAAGGAATTTAAGTGACATAATTTATTTAACCTAATATATACAAATATTATCATTTCCACATATAATCAAGTGAAAAATATATTATTGAGATATCATATTATTTTTTCATATTGAGTCTTTGAAAATTTGTACTTGTTTTGTACTTACAGTACATCTCAATTTGTGTGCTAAATTTTAATTGGGGATGCTTGAAGTGAATTTAGATTTCATATAATTTTCAGTTGAAGAAGTAGATTCACATACCTGTTTTTCCACACATATTTAAGAGTTTTCCAATAGCTGAAATCAAGCAAGTACCAGAAAAGCATGTGCCTTAAATACTTGCATACACATTAACAAAACTGGCTTATTATTTTTAGATAATTGATTTTGATTTTGAATAAAAAGTTTATCAGTTTCAAAGCTACATCTGTCCAAGTTAAGCAAAGTCACTAAATCTTGTGTCAACTCAGTATGACTAATAAGTTCAAAGGGATATTGTATAAATTGAAAAACAACTCATCAAAATGAAAAGGAATTCTTCAAATTTTTTCTGTAGATTTTTTTGTAGCCACCTTACATAAATCTATCAATTACAATTTAAATCCTCTGCATATCATTTCATGTTAGAAAAATGTGAAAAATCATTATTAGTGATTTCTATTGTGAAAAGTTTCGATTTCAACATAAAGTCTCATACCTGTGTCATTCACAAAGAAGCTTTTCCTTTCCTTGGAGGTTGAAATGACCTCATTCTTCAACATGATTAGCCATCAGGGAGATGCAAATCAAAATCACAATGAGATGCCACTTCATACCCACTGGGAGTGGCTGGAATAAAAAATATAATAACAGTGTTGGCATGGATGTGAAGAAATTGGACCCCTCATATACTGCTGATGAGCATTTAAACTGGTGCAGCTACTTTGAAAGAGTTTTGTAGTTCCTCACAAAGTTATAAAGTTACCATGTGGTCTAGCAATTCCACTTCTAGGTATATATGCAAGAGAAATGAGAACATATGTCTACTCAAAAACTGGAACACAAATGTCCATAGCAGCATTGTTTGTAGTAGCCAAAATGTGGCAACAAAGTAAATGTCATCAACTGATGAATGGATAAATAAAGTGTACATTTATATAATGGACTACCATTCAGCAATAAAAATCAATGAATGGGTGAATTGTATGGTATGTGAATTATATTTCAATAAAGCTGGTATAAAAATTTGATGTGCAGTTGATATCAGTGAAAAAATGTCAATCCCACTGCCATTTTTGTCCTTGGTTATCGACTATTTAGCAAGTATTCCTTTTTTGCCTTAAGAAAATCTTCAGTTTTATTTAAAAGTACTGTACAATAAATCTTTGCAAAGCTCTTCCACAACTCAGCCAATAAGCATTGGCAAAGAATAGACAATCATTGTCTTCTATTTCTGTCAACAGTTCCATAAACTGGCAATGATTCATAGCATTTGCATGTGTACTGAACAATTTTAATAACTGTATCCATGACACTTTTCTTAGTTTGCCTCAGAAAACTGAGCACAAATATTTTCAATATGTATAATAGAGTGGAACAAAGCAATAAGGGAAACATCAGTCTTTTGTTTAGAAATTCAGTAAGTCTGTTTTTTCAAACTAATACAGTTGAAGTATCATCTGTTATGATAGAAACAAAATTTTTCATATCTAGTTGAAATTCTTCTTTGACAGATGTAAAAGATTCAGAAATATCTACACATGAATTTGATTTTTAGGCCACTAATTGACATAATTTCTTTATAAATATTTAAGTCCTTTGAGACAAAATGTACCCAAAGTATTATTGGGTAGTGCTACTTATATTGCATGACTCATATAAAACTACAGAAAAGTACATGTAATTTTTCAAATTTCATATAAATTGATATTTGAAATTGTTAGAAAGGTCTTGTATTTCACAGGTTATTTGTGCCATAATAGACAATCTTTCACTTTTTGGAAAATAACATTTTAAATCTTTTCCTTATAATTTTCGAACACAATTTCCATAACTGCAATAATAAACCTTTTACTGTTTCTCTATCTAAATGTGGTTTTCTTTTTTTGTGCAGGAATTGAAGACATAGCTGGCCAAACTTACAAATCATAAAAATAATTTTTGTTGGACATTTTATTCTGATTTCAGGTGACCCATTTCATGGATTCCTTTTCTATTGATACAAAACTTCTTATCAAACTCACTATGTATTTGCTGAAAGTGTCTCTTAATATTTCCCACTTTTTTTTTCTTCTAAAGCATTTTTACACACAAATAGCTTTTTGTTCTGTTCTGCTGTAGCAAATTGCAATTGCCATTCATTGTGGAATTTGTGGCATACCTTCTATTCCGGTCATAGTACTCATTTCCGTGTCTCCTTTCAATTCTGTATGCATTGTATGCCTTCATTTTAAATGGAAAAATCTGTCCATACTTTCTTTTTAAATCAGAAGAGTAATTTACTCACACAATTAAAATTAGGTATTTTAATTTAATTACCAATTGTGATTTACATAGGTATTATGGTGTCTGCATAAAATATTCAAATAAGCATTACAATGATACATTGTTGTATTCAAATTGTACTGAGTCACTGCCACTGACTAAATCAGTGATGTGTTAATATGTAATACTAGAAATGGGACACATGCCCACCATGTGCACTGCAAGGTAATGATAACAGCTTACACTACGCAATGTTAAAGTGTCCTTTGCTTACTCTACCTCATGGCTGGCATTATCATTCCTCACCTTGGGCAACTCTTGTTTCATCTGTTAGCCCTCAGCCTGTGTTTGACTTCCTGTAGGATGCTTTCTCTGTTTTTTTCCACTAGGCTGCACCAATCAAACTGTGTAAATGTTACAAGAGCAGCAAAAGTCCCAGCTTGAGTCGTAGAGCTTTGAAGGTATGCCTGATCATGACTACGTAACTGGTGGAGAGGTCTTTTGTGAGCCAGGTCACTGAAGAAAGAGGCAGGCCCAATAAGAGTAGTTCAGTAAGTAATGGCTTAGGCATTCCAAGAGAATGGGGATTTTTAGCAAAGTCCAGTGTTTGTCATTCAGATTTGTCTTTTGAACTAGTACAGGCCTATAGGGAGAAGAGGGCTTGTATGGCAATTAAGAAATAGAATCCTTAAATATCTGTAAGATATTGGAGAACCCAGGATGCCATCCAACAGAATGTTACCCAAAACGAATGTACTACTGAACATCTCCCACGAGAACTCTAGCCCCTTGGGTCAGGACACAGTAGTTCTTGGTCAAAGTGCATATCTTTGTGAATGTATATGAGATACCCCAACGGGCCATTCAGAAATCTTCAAGGCATACTTTAAAGAAGTCTGAGGTTTTCAATGAGTATGTGGGAGTAAGATCCAATGGAGTCTGTAACATTGTTAGTATGGCTCCCTTTGAACACTGGCTTCACTCTTTAATAAGAGATTTTTCAATGTGTGTGTCTGATCAGATGTGGGGACACCTAAGCTCTAACTATTTATGTCTGTTTTCCCTACTTGACTCTTAGCTCTTTAAGAATAGGGATGGTTTTTCTTAATTAAAAAAAATTAATCTTGTTATCTTTAGAGTTAAACACTGTGTCAGGAACACAGTAGGTATATAATAAATGGTAAATTGAAAGAATGAGCACATTTTACTTGGACCATTTGAATCAATGCCCAGTCTTATTATTTAATCTGGAGAAGCCACTACAATGGTGGACATTTCATGCTATGTAGGAAGAGAGATTATTGACATAACAGACCAAGGGAGGGATATATTTTTCCACAGGATAGATTTGCCTCACTTCAAAAGAATATGCCTAGATCTTTAAGTTTTCTCCCTACACATATAAGGCTATCCCTGACTCTCAAGGAAGGAGGAAATGACACTTGTGTGTATCTTATGCACCAAGGCTCTGTTATCTGTATCAAAGATGCTTTGTTGGAGAGAAAAGGGGCTCTATCTGCATTTCAGTTTTTATAAAACTCCTTTCTCATATGCAGGAGCTTTAAAAGAGAACAAAAGCAAAGAAATGAAAGTCTTATTTTTTGTTTCATAAACACCACAACAGGGGACAGCCACAATGCTTGTACACTTTCTTACTCTACCCATGAATGTGTTTGAATCACAAACTCTAAAAATTGCTTCAGTAAAAATCTCAATTCCAAGCAGACTCTCTCTCTGTGCTTTGCAGTGAGATTGGGAGAGAGCCTCATTCACAGGGATGAGTTTGATGATAGAACTGAAAAGGGTATTTCCATAGGAAACGAGTCTGGTTCTACTGATTTGAATCCCAGGTCTCGACAGCTGCCAGGTGGCAACAGTTGTGGCTTCCTCCTGACAATAAAAATGGAGGATTTCTGTAAAACTGCTATGGATTATGAAGCAGAATCATTTTCCACTGCTTCAGTCATGTAGGGCCTCTAAATTCTCTGTGGGTGTTAGAGCTTCTGTTTCCTAATGGTGGAGAAGAGAATGTTTTGTTTTCTCAGAATTAGCTTTTGTGGGAGTTTTCAAATGCTGAATAGTTTAGGAAGACAAAACTTCTCACCCACTGTGCATGCTCAGAATCTTGTGTTCTCTGGGGTTAGGTTACTGGTTCCTTGGCATTCTTAGTTGGCCTATATCTTTCAGATGACGTTATTCTGCCAGAACATCACTTGCCCAATAAATCTAACATTTTTTTATCCTTTCATGTATCTCACTCATTCATTCATCCACTAGATAGTTATTAATACCTACTGTGTACAAAGTACTGCAGGAACTCACGGTGTATAAGAGATAGTCCCTAATTTCTAGTACCTTGAAACCCAGAAAGCGTATGCCGATATACACAGTAAGTATTCCAGAGAAGTAAATGAAAAAAAACAAAATACCTACAAGAAAGTACTATGAAAATGCCAAGAAGGGAGGAATTACTTCTAGTTAGGAAAACAGAAGATTTGAACAAAAGGTGGCATTTGAAAGGTGGAAGAATTTCACTCAGATAGAATGGTATGAGACATTGTTCAGGGATGAATATGTAACGACTGGTTTGATTGATTTGTAGATTCAGTGTTATGCTGGAGCTGACTGGTGCTGGCTATGAGAGCCCACTGTGGGTATCTCTTCTCAACTTTGTGTTCAGTGATGTCATGTTGGTAGCTTAAAATCAACCACAGTGGGAATATTTACACCATGGGAATCAGCAAATGGTATAAATCCGGGTTCTTCTTGTTCATTTGTTTGTTTTTTGAAAGGTGTTCTACCAGCACATCACTCGGCATATTGCATTATTTTTCCTACTACTTCAGCCCTCCCTAAATCTATGCTCTTTGTCCTGAGGTGTTGAAGTTCCTCCCACTAGAGGCAGAAGATATTTTACTGCTCTGCTGATCTTGGGTTTGGCCTGTAAACTGCTTTGATCAATGGAATATCAACAGATGTGATATGAGCAAATGTTTGAAATGTACTTGCTTAGTTAGGCTTGTGCTTTGGCATCCTTTTCTTTTAACATGAGAAGGATATTTTCTGGGCAACTTGCTATTTCCAGAAGGATGACAGATTCATGGGGTAGAGGTGAACTGAACCAATAGTGGGGTGCCAATAGAACCCATCAAAGGTCAGCAGAGCCTAGCTGACATGGAGACATGTGAGCCAGAAGTCAATGCTTATGTTTGTATGCAACTGAGATTTTGTAGTTGTCATTTATGGAGCAATAGCTAATGAACTGTGTTAGATTCATATTATTCCTGTAACAAATGATCACATTCTTAGTAGCCTAAAACAATACAAATGAATTTTTTTACAGCCTTGGAGATTAGAAGTCCAAGTTGAGTCTTACAGGGCTCAAATCAAGATGTCAGCAGAGCTGGTTCTTTCTGGAGGCTCCAGGGAAGAATCTGTTTTTGCCTTTTCCGGCTTCTAGAGACTGTTGGCATTCCTCAACTAGTGGTTGCATCACTCCAATTCTCTGCTTCTTTTGTCACATTGCCTTCTCCCATCCCTCTTCCTCTTTAAGGACCCTTTTGATTACACTGGACCCACATGGAAACTCCATGATATTCTTCCTATATCAAGATCCTTAACTTAATCCTACCTGCAAAGTTCCTTTTACTCTGTAAGGTAATATATTCACAGGTTCTGGGGATTATGACCTAGACATTTTGGGGGGCCACTATTCAGCCTAACACACTAATATAGTTTGAGAATAAAGTATGCATTTGTAATGGTGGAAAATATGCTGGAATGATAAGTTGGGGTCAGCTAGTAGGCGCTTTGAATACACACAATGTGGAGTCCATGATGGTTTTATCTAGAAGATTGATATACTCAAATGCTGTGCTTGTAGAAAATTAATTTAACAGCTTTGAGAAGGATGAATTGAATTGGGAAACTAGAAGCAGGGTGGTCAGTAAAAGCATTAGTCCAGTAGAAAATTAATGAGGATCTGAACCAAGGGCATGGCAATAGAAAACGAAGGAAAGGATACTTATTTTAGAAGATGAATAATAAATCTAAAGTTTTAAGCTTAGGTGACTGTTGATTACCTGTACCAGAAACAGGGAAACCAGGAAGAGGGGCTAAGATTGGTAAGAGTTGGGAGCAACATGAAAATTAGAAAACAAAAATTTTTTTTTTGATGTTGACTTTAAGGTGCTTGTAGGATATATATTTTCCCTTGAGACCATAAGCTACTTCAGTTTGGTGACCAGTCTTAGTTTTTGTTCCCTCAGTGTCTAACAGAGTAACTGGCATTTGTTAGGTTCTCAGTACCTGGTTACTGAAGGGTGGAAGGAGGCTGGGCAGAAGGAAGGAAGGTGTTGGATGCCTGTTCCTCTCTCACTCCCCACTCTGGCTGAGCCAATAGGTGATCTTCAGGGCAGGGGTGCAGTCTGACAAATAGGTCCTCCAGTTACTCTGATTCCAGTCTGGGAAAATGGTCTTCTATCTTTTTTTGCAGACTGAGATTCCTTATAGGCAGCTAGACCAATGAGCAAAAACATATGAATATGTGACTAGATGATACTTTATCAATACTGACTATACCAACACAGAGGGAGAAACAGCAGGTATGTGCTGGTCTCAGAAGGTATTATAAACATTCAGGTCTGGGATTATCTTTATGCACTTAACCAGATTTTTTCCTCTTGTGATCTCATCTTTTGTCTGAGATACAAACCCTTCTCAAACTCCTTCCAGACCACTGATGGCTTTACCTCTAATTATTCTGTTATTTGCAATTTTAAAAAGTCAATACAATGGCACTACTGAGAGGTGGGTGTCTCCAGGGCCAGAGCATCTGGGGTTGGTACACATACAGTTTCAGCTTCCACTGGGACTTTAACTCTACTTGGTTATACTCCCACTCTGCTTTTCTTCCTTTGGTTTGTCTGTCTCTCCTCAATAGCTCACTCACCAAAGCACTTTCCCCCTAAATGTACTCTTTTATCTTATTTTATTTCTAACTAACATTGATGTTTTCACCTTCTTCAAAATGAGAGGCCCTGTTGCTCTAAACTCTAATCAGCAGTGCTGTTGATACAATAGGATGAAGGGACCAGAATAATTGAGCATTCTAGATGACAAGGGATGATGTCAACACCAACAACATCAACTATTGTGGGCAAGTGTCAATAAGAATGACAATTAAAAGCAACCAAAACATTTGTTTAGTGGCAGAGGAAGGCCAGCCATTCATTAGTGACCTTTGAGTGCAGCAGATTCAATGGAAGAGGGGTTAAAAATTGACTGGTAGAGAAGTGGAAGCCAAAGGGAGAGGATACTTTTCTGAGATGTTTGATGTTCAAAAATAGATTAGACAGGATAGTAGCTTGAGGTTGCAGTAAGATGGCTGAAAGGTTTTTTAGGATAGTTAAAATCTGCTTTTATAAATATTATGCAACTGAAAACCTTAACTTACTGATAAACCAAAGAATAAAGGAACTGATTGAGTCTCAAGATGAAGTAACTTGTGTCATTAGTAATTTGTATGCTGTTTCTTAAAATACAAATATCAGAATATTTTAAACCAAGTGTGGTTATTGTTTATTTCCTATGTGAAAGAAGTCTGGAACTATCTATGACCTTTTATAGAATGCCATGTCTGTTTTTCAGCAATGAGACTGAGGTGACACAAATAACTATTATGATAGATGTAATTCCCCTTCAAAAGCTTTAAATAAAATCAAGGACAAATTAATCTTGCTATTTCTTTGGTTGGCTTTATACTTGAAAAAAAAATACCCTGTTTATTATTTTCTACCGCTTCAGGGAAAGTTGGTTCCTCTGATTTAAATCTGAGTGAAGGTTAAATGAGAATGCAACCTAAGATTGAATTTGTGATGTTTTCATCAAATTAGCTCTATTCCACCACAGAAAAGTCTTTCTCAATACAATATAATTACCAAAAGAAATGATTTTTGGCTTCATGTTAACAGAGAAGAACACTGATTGAACATCGGTGCTAAAAGAAATTGAACACTAATATTAAAAGAGATGAATATTTTCCTTCTGGAAAATGCTACTATATAAACCATATTTGTTCTCACACTATTAGCTTCTTAGAAATTCTAGGAGGCTTGAAGCCCAACGAAACTTTAGGATCATGGAATGTAGTAGAAAGAGTAGGGCCTGGGCATCAGGAATCTAAATTCTTGTTCTTACTCTGACATGTAATTTTGGGCAAGTGATTTCTAAGCATCATTTTCTAAATTTTCAAAATAAGGGAATAGGACTAGCCAACCTTTAGATTATCCCAAGACTAACAGTGTTTAATTTTGAATTATTTGCTTATTATCTGGTTAAAACAAACTGTTATGAAACATCCCTGTCTCCTTTTTCCTTCAAAATTCTTGGTAGTAAGAATTATCAGCCACAATGCAGTTGAATATGAAAATGGAGACATTATAGAAAGATCAATAATAATTATAATTTCTGCTTATACTTGCACTCTTATCCACATCAAATGAGAGTGTGTTTTATAATTTTGGAAAGGATAACAAACCACGTTATTTTCATTCTGATTAACATCAATAATGATAGAGAAACTTGAATATGAGAGCTGTTTTAAACAGTTTACTTTGATCAGCCTCAGACATAAGTAAAATCCACAATGAAAAAGATATACTAGCTAAGAGAACTTCATGCTCTGACTTTACTTATCCAAAAGGAAAATCGGTGCACTTTGTACAATTTTCTTGAAGCGATTTCCCCAACCCACCATCTCAACTTGATTTTTTCAGTTGGGAGAGAGTCTTATGGCATCTGATAGTGATTCAGAAAGGGAAAATGATTAATTTGGAAGGGAAACTACTTTGGGGTCATTCTTTTTTCTACTTTTATAAAAAAAAAAAGACAGACCTCTTCAAACATTAAATGGTAATGGTTTTGGAAAGTCACTAACATACTCACTCTTAACACACAACCCAACCAGATTTCTTCACATGCCTTTCCTTATATTTGGAATACCTATTTCTTTTACAAGCCAGGTTCCTTCCTTTTCCAAATATTTTTCAAGATTGATTTCCTCTCTGAAATCCTGTTACCATCCTTGAACACCATCTCCCTGTTTCGGTAACTCATTTAGCTTCCAGGTCTTTCCAATATACCTTAATTCTCTAATTGTGTGCATGTGTTCAGATAGCAAGAATTGGTTTGTGTCCATGAGCCATGGTGGAGAACACTGGGGCTATGCAAAGCAGCCCCCAGTGCTGGGATGGCGGGTTTCTTGGACCCCTTCAAATTTCTCCTGGGGAGTCCAATGGTCATGGCTTCCATTTTGTTTGCTCAGCTCTTTCATTCTTCATTCTTTATTTGGCCATTTTTTTTTTTCTGATCTCCCTTGACTTTATTAAGCAGTTTGCAGGTTGATCCTGTGTTCCTCACATGCAATCAGTCTCTAAGTTGTGTTGATTTTACTACTCATGATCGCTAGGCTCCTTCTCCTGCTTTCCATCTCCATTACCTTTCACTTTGGCCCAGAGCACCATCATTTCTCATCTGGATTATTGTTATAATGTCCTTATTTGTCTCTGGGCATTCATTATTGCTGTCCTAGCTATTCTCCACATAACAGCTAGAGTGTTATTAAAAATAATAAAATAGGATTATACATTTCCCTATCCCTCGTTTAAAATCATGTAATGGCCTCTTATCGTTCTTAGGATAGAGATTGAAACCTTTACAAGGCCCTATGAATTAGTGTTACCATCTGTCCCAATTTACCCAATTCAATATCTGTCTAGGCCTCTTGTCCTTTAGTTAATACCAGCATCCCTTTCACTTTCAAAAGTATTCTGATTGGCTGATAAGTTATGTGACCCCTGCCCACCACCCCTACCTTGGTACATGGTACTCTCCCTCTCACTCACTGGACTCCAGCCTCACTAGCCTTCCCTCAGTGCCTTGGATTTTCTATTTCTTACCTCAGAGCCTTGGCACATGCCTCCCTGAAATGCATTTTCCTCTTCTCTTCACCAAGGTAACTGTTACTCATCCTTCAGATCTCATTTGATCTCATTTTGAATGTCAAGTCCTCCTGTGATATGCTCTTAATGCTCTTAGAACTTCCCTTCCTTCCCTTCAAAGCATTTACCACCTTTGTAATTGCATTTAAATGTGTGTCATTAGTCAAATAATGTCTGACACCCTTCTCCCTCCACACGACAGCAGAGGAGGTATTTGCTTTGCTCTCATTAAATTCCCAGTATCCCCCACAGAACCTGGCACAGAGTAGTCTATCAATATGCATTTATGGAGTGAATGAGCTGGTGAACACGCTCAGGGTGCTCTGTACATAGCACCTCCTACAAGGTCTAGATCGAGATTGAAATTAAATGATTACAAATATGATTAATGTCTTATGTAAGCTCTTTTTTGCTCCTCACAATGTAAACTCCAATACAATAGAGCAATAGGGGTTAGAAAGATCTGGGTTGTGGGATTCAAATCCCGGTTCTAGCACAAACCATTTGTGTGGCTGTGGGCAAGTTAACCTCTGTCCCCATCTCTAAAAGGGGGATGACAAGGATATCTATCTCATAGGCATGTTGTGTGAATCTTACAAAGTAGAATGGTGTCTGGCACATTGTAAGCACCATGTGAGAATTCATTCTTTTCATTATTGAACACTATATCTGTTATATTTAGCACAGTATCCTGCTGTCATATGTATATGCTCAATAAATATTTATTGAATTATTAAGTTCTAAATTATATGAGGACTGAATTCTCTGCTCTCTGATGTGGCTATAATCACTCCTGCATTTACTCACTCACTGAGCTGAAGTGGGAGCGAGTACTGTCTTTCACCAAGGTTATATTTTTATTTTCTCTTAAGATAGCTTTGCATTGTTCTCTGAGGGTTTTAGAATCACACCAGAGAATCAACTCTCTTGTCTCATTCACTATCCTTTAATCCTGATATGTCAGGAATCCTGCATGGAGCCCTGATCTGGTCCCCAGTGGGGGATCCAATCTAGATGGCATTGTGAGGGTTATTTGGCTAAGGGATACCCAATCTCTCTGTCCAACTGGCTATAGCCACTGTTCTTGTGCTAAGGACTTATGCCAACTCTCTTTCATCCAGATGAGATTGTTTTCCTTCTGGCAAATTCTTGGTCTGAGGGCTTAAAAGGGATGTTCTTGGTCTCTGGTACCTTTGCAAGAGTGGTGGGAACTGTCCACTGGTCTCTACTTTCCAACCATGTTCCTGCCATGAGGATATTCAGGCCATCAGACAAAAACCTGCAAGTGGCCCTCTTCAAGGACACTTCAGACATTAATGAACTATCTACATGATAGTGATTACATGTCAGAGATCTATGGCAGTCATCATATATTACAAGTAAATGTAAATTATAATTATAATATTTATCTTCTATAGGGTAGGACCAGTGTTATTCCCATGATTGCTCCCACATAAAATATAAAAAATACAATATCCTGGTTGGCATGCAGCACATTTCTTTGAACTGTGTGAGAAGAATATCATCTTTTTTTAAAAAGTGAAGTGTTGTTGCCCCTTCCAACATAAGACTTTTATAAATACACAGTCTACCTTAGACATATTGTATTTAGAGATTCTCTTCTTTAGATTCAATTTCCTCCATTATTTACTGTATGCTGATTGGCCCCACTGGACAGAAATAGGATACTTCCTGTGGAAGAGATGCAGCTAGGGAAGGAGCTGTAATTACTAGTCATCCTTTCTTATCTGAGCTGCCCTTGACCCTATTGTAGTTAGCAGGTATAACACACCACAGGTCTACCTTCGATGCTGGCCATGTGTGGAAGGGAATAGAATTTGTCTTGGCTAGGTTTTCTCCAGAGGGAGACTGTCAGACATAAACTGCATGTACATAGTTTATTTAGGGAGGTACAGAAACACTGGCTGGAAATGAGGAGGTGATACAGGGAAGGGAGGACAGTCAATAAAAGGTGCTCTTTTAAAAGCTAGCTGCCACAATGGACAAGTATAGTTTATTCCCATTGGGAAACTTCTGAAATGGGATAAAACACACATCAGCAAGACCTGCCCCAAAAGCCAGGTATCCAAGGCGTTTATACCTCCATACTCATCAGTGATTAGTTCAAGGCTGCCTCTAGAGGGATATTGGTTCCCAGACACTGTTCTGCGTGGTGGGGGCAAAGTTGGTTCCAGCAGCCCCAGGTCAGCCATCTGGCAAAGGCACAAGGCCTTCTGTACCAGCCACTGCAGGCCTGGCTGGTATGCATGGACATGGTAAGGAGACCAGAGGATACAGGAGGAGCACTGACGGTAACTGAAAATATTCCCCACGGTATAGCTGACTAACCAACACACTGCTGGGCGGATGTGATGGGACTGTGGTAGAAAAACCCATTTCTTACTCTCAACACTGTTTTGAAGCCAGTTTTTTTATTTCTAACTTTTATTGTATAGCTCTTATTGTGTCCCTTTCCTCACTGCCACTTCTCTTTTATCCCTTTATTCTACTTTCAGTTCTATGTGCCCTCTTCTTTTCCACCCTGATCAGCATACCCATTGTGCTTACATCACCTTTCTTCTCGTGGTTTTTCCCAAATGGAAACCCTAAGCCTTCCGAGTCTTCTCTCAAAACAAACACCATTATGATGGGTGATAACATGATTATTACTGCAGTGATGATAACATTTGTTGACTGAATGCTCCACCGGTCACTGCCCCCGGCTGTCACAAAGATGGTTAAGGAGCCACTAAGTCAGGATAATGAGTAATAAAACCTGAAAGGTTCTTTTCAGCCTGGCTTCCCTTATGCCCAGGCTGCTGTTGGCCCCGTGTGGCTCTGCTCTGGATCTGTGCCACTCTGCCTCATCCATCTAGCATGGCCTGGAGGAAGACTGCCTCTCATGTCAGATGAAACTGATGATGATTCTTGGCTAGGAAAGCAAGCCTCCTGAATGATTGGAACACTGAGGCCCAAGTTCATCTCTGACACTCCCGTATCCAGGCCTTCTGATCCTTGTTTTACTGTCAGAATGAGGACTCCTGTTAAGATGGCTTTGGGTTTGATTTTCATCATTTAATCATGCTGTCATATCTGTTTGCTCAAGAATTCTGACCTTACTTAGAAATTACAGTTGCAATGTTACCAGATGTACATACTAATAGTCCGCTAGGGCCAGTCCTCATGTAAGTGGAATGCTGTGATACAAGCTCAGGGATACTGGACTTACTACATATATATATAGTGCTTACTCATTTTCCAATGCCTGAAATTTCTTAAGAAATAAAGCCTTTCATGCTACAATTAGAGAGAGACAGAGAGAATCCAAATTGTAGAAAAATACTTCTAGGAGAAGTAATTTTTTGTTGACTTGTCTGTATTTTCATTTTTTACCAAATCAATAGATGTACTTAATTTGGAGAAGCACAATTAGTACTAACTAACAGAAAATATAGCTATTGTTACACTCCTCCATCCCCCAAAGAACCACTCCTTAGAGAAAACTACTTTCAGTAACTCTTTTAGCTATTTCTATTTACTTACATAATTATATACAAAATGTTCATAGTATGATTTCTTATATATCTATTTTGTACACTAGCTATTGACTTCCCTCAATGGAAGATCAGAATTTAGTACTCTTAAACACACCCATAATGTCCCTCTTCTCATCTTTCCAATATAATTGAATCACAATTTTTGGTTAAATGAATACCTTGTGTTAAAGATTATGATGACTATGTAAAATTGTTCACAACTGAGGCATACAGTATGCAGTGATTCCATTCCCTTTATTGTACATTTTTTTCCTCTAGGCAATAATCACATTTTCGTTTCTTTATGTTTTCTTAGTTTTCTGGGAACCAATCACTAATTCTTCTCCAACTCTCCCATAGAGTTATAGATGCTTCTTAATACTGTCAAAAACATCTGATAAGCTATCAGTTCCATCGCCCCTGCCCTCCTCCGTGAAACATCTGTCCTAGAGTCTTCCGTTATCCTGATTCCATCTGTACTGGTTGCTCTTTAGACCAGCCGTCCAGCTGTCCACTCACAATTCCCTCTGTAATAAAGGAATTCTCCTTTATCTCCTCTGTGTTGAAGTCCCTATTTCCTGGATCCTAAGTCTTCCATAATTTTGTAAGTTTATTCCCTCATGTTGGTGAAGCATATCCTGGAGTTGCTTTTTGGAAATACATTTTAGAATTCTTTCATTAATCTAAAAATGTTTTTCTCTCATTCTTGAATGTTAGTTTGGCTAGATGCAGAATTCCAGAATGGAAATAATCTTTAATCAAAACTTCTCCAAAGAAGAAATTCAGATGGCCAACAGGCACATGAAAAGATGTTCCACATCACTAATCATCAGGGAAATGCAAATTAAAACCACAATGAGATACCACCTCACACCAGTTAGGATGGCCAATATCCAAAAGACAAACAACAACAAATGCTGGTGAGGATGTGGAGAAAAGGGAACCCTCCTACACTGCTGGTGGGAATGTAAATCAGTTCAACCATTGTGGAAAGCAGTATGGAGGTTCCTCAAAACACTAAAAATAGAAATACCATTTGGCCCAGGAATTCCACTTGTAGGAATTTACCCTAAGAATGTAGCAGCCCAGTTTGAAAAAGACAGATGCACCCCTATGTTTATCGCAGCACTATTTACAATAGCCAAGGAATGGAAGCAACCTAAGTGTCCATCAGTAGATGATTGGATAAAGAAGATGTGGTACATATACACAATGGAATGTTATTCAGCCATAAGAAGAAGACATATCCTACCATTTGCAACAATGTGGATGGAGCTAGAGGGTATTATGCTCAGTGAAATAAACCAGGCGGAGAAAGAAAAGTATTAAAAAATTTCACTCATATGTGGAGTATAAGAACAAAGCAAAAACTGAAGGAACAAAACAGCAGCAGACTCACAGAACCCAAGAATGGACTAACAGTTACCCAGAGAAAGGGATTGGGGAGGATGGGTGGGAAGGGAGGGAGAAGGGGGAAATTGGGGCTGTATGATTAGCACACATAATGTAGGTGGGGGGGGGCTTGGGGAAGGCAGTACCAGACAGAGATAGACAAGTAGTATATTCTATAGCATCCTGCTATGCTGATGGACAGTGACTATAATGGGGTATGTGGTGGGGACTTGATAATGGGGGAGTCTATTAACCATAATGTTGCTCATGTAATTGTACATTAATGATACCAAAAAAAAAAAATGGAAGCATTGACCCAGCTTCCAGTATTGCTGCTGGGAAGCCTGTTAATGGATTCCTGATTCTTTGTGAGCAAACTTGTTGTTTTCCTCTGGGAGTTTTTAAGGTTTTCCTGTTTATCCCTGTTATTCTAGCATTTAAAATGATGTGCCTTGGCAATGTGTAGTTCTTGCTTCTATATAGTATTTGGCATTTGGTGAGTTGTTGCATTCTTGAAAATAATTTCTTTAATATCTGGGGAACGTTCTGCTATTACCTCTTTTATAAATTCTTCATCTCCTTTCACCTATTTTTATTTTGAAATTCTTGTTATTCAGATGTTGGATGTTCCAAGCTAACTGTCTAACTTATATTCTCTCTCCTACTTTTTATGTCTTTTTGTTTTCCTTTATGAGACATTTTCTCATATTTATCTTTCAACCTATCTATTGAATATTTTTTATTTTTTAATTTTAACTGCAAAAAGCTCTTTTGTGTTTTCTGATGATTCCCTTCTACTATTCATGGATGCAAGGTTTTCTCTTACCCTCTCCTGTTTTCTTTAATTATTGCTTTTATTTTAACTTTTCTTTGGTTCTATTCCTTTTTGGTGTATTTGTTTATTTTGGTCTCTGACAGTCATGTTGGAGGCTATCCAGAATGGTTATTTTAGTCTGTTTATTCATATTTAAGAATAAAACATGAAAAGCTCATTAAAAGCTCTGTGTGATTGGGTGGGGCCCAGGCATTTTGTTAGGGGACCCTCAAATGTGAGCATCCATAGGAGTTTTTCTCTCAGGATTGTTTCTTCAAAAAAGACTCTTCCAATTTCCTGTGTGGAGGACTAGAAGCCTGACTGTGAGGATTCTAGAAGTCAAAAGAGGAAAGGAACTTTCAAAGTTCCACCTGCTTCCATTCTATACCCTCTCCTGTGCCATGCTTTGGGGTCTCTTGGGCTGAATTGTTCCAGGGACAAAATTTCCCGGCTCCTGTTGAGTTACAGAGCGGCGGTGGCTGGCTAGGCAGGGTTACGGAGAGAAACTGGGAGTCTAACTTCCCTTTATACACTCTTTATCAGTTTGTCTATATTCCACTCTACCTTCTGAGCTATGTGTGCCTCCGATTTCTCAGCCTTTCTGGGCTTCTATGGGACAAATTAGCTTGTTTCTGTTGACATTTGTCTTTGTTGACACTTACTTTCAGCTTCCTTCTCTCAGATGTCCTCGTAGAGATTGTCAAAGTTGTTTTCCCAGCATTGCATCTGTGTTTCTGTCCTCACGAAAGAGAAGAGGGTGAGGAGTAGTCTAAACAGTTTCCTTCTTAGGATGCAGAGGTATATAAGTCTCCTTACTGACATTCCATTGGAATAATTTAGTAGCATGGCCACACTTATCTGCAAGGCAGGATGGTACATGTGGACTCTAGCTAGGCAGCTATTGCTCTGATAAAACTCCATGAGTACGGGGAGGTTATTACTAAAAGGAGGAAAGGGAAAGTGGGTACTGGGGCATGCTAAGCAGTCTGTGCCACAGGTAGGAATAGTGTCATTCCCATCAGTATTACAGTGGCTCCCCTGCCCAGAAAGCTCAACTCTGCCACAGAAGGACACGTGGTCAGCAGCGTGTGCACTTCTATCCATGGGCTGCCCTGGGCTTATGGGTGGGCCCTACTTAACCCAGGATTCCCAGCACTCCTACTTTGCCTGCAAGCAGTTCATTGTGTCCTTTTGAGAGAAACATGGATCTAAACAGAAAAGGCTTCCAGTCATGCAGGGAATTTTAATAGGCTGTCTCTACTCATGTGAGCTCTACTCATAGCTCAGGTACAGGAGCCTCTATTCTTTATGCTTGGAGAGAGTTGGACCACAGTCTCTAAATTGGTACCTATTTTACATGCTATTAAGAAAGGACATGCTGTTTAATACAAAATGGGAAAAATTCTGTCTACTATTCAAAGTCACTGTTTTCTATACACCCTACAGCAGTGCTTCTCACACATACACTGGTATAGGAATCATCTGGGGACATGGTTAAAATGCAGATTCTAATAAAGTAGGTGTGAGTAGGGCCTGAGAATCTGCCTTTCTAACAATCTCCCAGGCAATGACAGTTTTGCTATCCAAGAACCACACTTTGGTTAGCCAGGCACTAAGTACTTCCTCTGTTAATATCCATCTACTCTCTGCTTTGAGATTAGACAGCTCACATTGGATGCAGAATTCACATATGTCTAAAGGAGACAAAAAGAACAAATGTGTTTCTTCTTAAGCAAAGGAATTTCACAGGTTTTTGCAACTTTTGTGTACCCAGGACATTCAGCAAACAGTAAAACTAGATGGTAAACAATGATAGGTGGGTTACAATCCCACAAGGGACTGTTTTGCCATCTAAATCAAAGAAATCATAACTGCCTGAAGAATCCAAAGAGAAAAACTTCAGCTGGCTATTCTCTTGTTATATGATTTAAGGTGCTTAATTAATAAATATGAATATATACTAAAAAACCACCGTATTTCAAACTATTTTAAGTAGCTGGTCTCTGGTTTCAGTGTCTCTAAATTTCCAGGCAGCTCTGGTGGCTGTGGTAGCTGCTGATGTTTGAAACTGTACTTCAATACGGAGAGCACTACTTACCGTGGCTGGCCAAGATCAGTGATTTTTTTTCTATATCAAATTAAAGCATAAAAATCCTCTTAATATCTACATTGTTTTTTTCTTTGCTTTATGCTGTCTGCATGATATGCTGAGTGACTCATTCTCCAAGACTGCCCCTTGAGATTAACTTGTCAGAGGTATTCATCTCTACCTAAAGACACTATCAAGTGTAAGTCTCTCTTTTTCACTTTCTGTCCTCATATGGGGCAGCAAGAGGGTAGGGAGATACACGTTTGGTTGTGGGAGAAGAAATTTTGTTAAATGCTTATTGTTGGCAAACTGGTTTTATCCCAGTTTCTCTTGAAGTAACCTTTAAGTATATGCTTGAGAGAATAGTCAGTGAAAGAAAGCTGTACTATCAGCAGCCTTGCAAAATGTTTTGGATTTGGCGGCTGAGGGGAAAACAGAGTAAGGGGTTAATTTCTTTTGAATTTTAAAATTGAAGTTTAACATTAGCAAGTGCAAAAATAGTTAAGTACACAGCTTGATGAATTTTCACAAATTGAACACCAATAATGTGACCAACATCCAACTAAATAGGACATTACCAATACTTGCAGAGGCCTTGCTCAGTGTCCCCTTGCAGTCACTTACACCACACCACATGCCCCTTACCCCACCAACAAGGGTAACCACTTATCTGCCTTTAATTACCATAGCCTATTTTTGCCTGTTTTTGAACTTTATATCAATGGATTCATGTTGTACATACTCTTTTGGGTCTGGTTCTTTTTCTTAATATTATGTTTATGTAATTTTTGCATATAGCTGTAATTTGTTCATTTTCACTGCTGTGTATTATTTTTTATAAGACCACCTTGCAATGTACTTATATGCTATTAATGGTCTTTTGAGTTTTTTCCCCATTTTGGGCTATTACAAGTAGTGCTGCTATGAATATTCTAGTATGTATCTTTTGGTGAATATACGTATTTATTTCTTTTAGGCACCTAGGAGTGGAATTGCTGGCAGATGTATGGTCAGCTTTCGTAGGCACTCTCAGACA
Organism: Manis javanica; assembly: GCF_040802235.1. NCBI lineage: Eukaryota > Metazoa > Chordata > Mammalia > Pholidota > Manidae > Manis > Manis javanica. The sequence continues at coordinate 14,448,586 of NC_133174.1, forward strand.
GTTTGCTAATTTGGTAGGCACCTACCCCTTCAGCAGCATTTTAGGTAGAAGGCTGTTCTGGAGAAGGCTTAGATGCTAGAATGGAGTAATGAATTTGTGGGACAATTTCTGAATGGAACAGAGGGGATATATGGAATACTATATAGAGGAAGTTATTTCTCTCTATGGTTTGTATTTAAGATGCCAGGAATTTATAAAACAGAATGGGACTCAAGCAGTTGAAACACAGGGAAAGAAGGAAATGCTCTATCTGCTGAGTGGTCTGCCAAAGAGCAAGCAATAAAGTACTATGACAACCTGAATGGATTGATGATGACAAGGCACCTATATTCACTTTTCATCCTGTTAGAATGCAAGACGAGCTAACATAATGCTTAAATGCTTGAGTTTCGTAATCACATTGCCTGGGTTTGAATTCTAAATGGTCACTTATTTGCTGTGTGATTTTTGAGCAAGCCACTTAACCTTTCTGAATTGTGGTTTCTTCTCTCGCCCAGTATATATGAATACCTACATTTCAAGGTCATTGGTAGAAGTAAATAAGACTACAAATGTAAAACTCTTAGCAAGTCCCTGGCATGTGGCCTTAATTATATATAGATAATAATAATGATGATACACAGCATTTATTGAGAACTTATCACATGCCAAAATCTTCAGATTTCATTTGAACAACAAAACAATGCCATGAGGTCTGTTCCATTCTTATTCTTATTTTTCAGATGGAGAAACAGAGAGAAGGAATGAAGAACTCGGTGGCAACTGTTACTATATACTGACTATAGGCTAGATTGCTCTGAGTTAATTTAAGTAAATAAAATGTATGTTAAGAAGTGTGCCCCAAACTGGAACTCCCACATATTGCTTGTGAGAATGTAAAATAGCACAATCACTTTGGAAAACGATTTGTGAGCTTCTTAAAAAGTTAGACATATACCGACCATCCCACTCCTCAATATTTACCCAAGAAAAATGAAAACATATATCCACAAAATGACTTGTATGCAAATGTTGATAGCAGCTTTATTTATAATAGGAAAAAACTGGGAAGAATGCAATAGTCCATAAGTAGGTGAAAGGACAAACAAAATTGTAGTATACTTACATAATGGGATACTCCTCAGTAATGCAAAGGAATGAACCACTGATACATACAACAATATGATAAACTTTAAATATATTATGGTCAGTGAGGGAAGCTAGACAAAAAAGGTTATACTGTATGATTACAGTTATAGAAAATTCTAGAAAATGCCAGCTAATATAGAAATGTCAATTGATCTATAGTGAGAGAAAACACATCAGTAGTAACCTGGAACTGGGAGTGGAAGAAGAGATGGACTGCAAAAGGCCACAAAGAATCTCTGGGTGGGGAAGTGGAAATGTTCTGTATCTTCATTATGGTGGTTGTTTCATACATATATATTATCAAAATTCATGGACACATGTACTTTAAATGGGTGCACTTCATTGCATGTAAATAATAACTCAGTGAACTGTTTTTAATAAAGCTCTCTTGGAGTCCACTATTGATGATGTGTCCAAATCCATTATGGTGATAAACTGAGGCTGAGGTTGTCAATTTTGAGTTAAGGAGGAAAGTACTTAGCATTATGGCATTTCTTCTCAGGTACCTGCTGCAAAGTAGTCTCCAGTTTCTAATGGGGAAGCTTATTTTTTGAAGTGAACAAGAAAACAAAAGAGGCATTCTCTGTGATGTAATCCATTGTTCTATAAAGTAATGTCCAGTGTTTGCATTTTTATACCTTTCTCTGTGCACATGGGGGAGAAGAACTGATTGCAAGTGTCACCAAGCCAACATGTGTCCTTTGACCTCTAATAATATTTATGCATATGCTATACATCTTTATTTTTCCAAGGGTGAGCAAAATTCTAACATTCTTCCTCATATGAAATTCAAATTAGTTCATAAATACTTCATTCTGAATTAGTTAGTTTACTCTAAATAACTTGTGCTTCTTTATGGCTTATTTTGAAAAAAAGATGAACAGTGATGCTGGATTCTACATACGGGATAGGCATAAGGTGCTTGTGCTTCAGATGCTGTGAAAAGACAGTTGAAATAATGCTTTCCTTTCCTTCAAATCCTGTCTAGAACAACTGCCATATGGTTGTCATTGTAATTTCTCCTTGAACATTTTGAGATGAAGGGTTTGATCCACAAAAGATGGAAGAAAAATGACATGTATTGAGCAAGTTTAAGTGCCAAGTATTGCATCATTTGTTTTATAAAAGTTTATTCGTTCAAGTGGTCTAACAACACTGTAAGGTCTGTAGTATGAGTCCCATTTTACAGGTAAGGAAACTGTGGCTCAGAAAGGTTAAGGTACCTACCAAGAGCCCCTGAAGCATTTGCCAGTTTCAAGGCAGCAGTTGAGAGGTTAAGAAATAGAACAGATGATTTAGGAATCCTGTAGGTTTGGGGGAAAAAAGCTGGAGTTCAGGGCTCTACAAGGAGGAGGAGCCCTTAAAAATACTCATGAGTTTCAGTTGGAACTCTCGAAGGACTATACTTAGGTCTAAAAGTGAATTGGTACGTCAGCAAGAAGGTGGAATAAGAGGCTCCTAACTTTCCTTCCTCCCATGGATGCACAGAATATGTAGCTACACATGAATCAATTCACTCTGAGAGAAATCCAAAAGCTAGTTGAGTGACTCCTACAGATCATAGGACTGACAAAATACCCACATCAAAATGAGTAGGAAAAGCTGAGACACATGTCCACCATAAACCCCACTCTTGGCACAGTGCCTTATAATTAGGAGGAAACCCCAACTTCCAGCTTCTTCCTGAAGAGAGAAGGGTTTGGACTATATAGCACCCCAACTTTTATGGCTACCACCTGAGAGACTAGCTCCTAAATAACCTAGTTGGAAGAGCTGAAGAGACTTGGAATTCACAAGCCCTCCAGGAGTGCAGGAAACAAAGAAACAGCTTTTATATGGCCACATGAGCACTTTCTGTGGGTATTTCCCAGGCTCAGCTCAGAGGGAGCAGGTAAAGAAGCCCAGTTCCTAGTTTCTCCCTGGATGGGGTTTGACTGCATGCTTTCCCAGGTGATGCCCAAGAGTCAGGATTCTAATCAGCCTGCAGCTGGAAGCTGACTAAACTCTTCCTGGAGCTTGAAAAGGCTTGTAGGTACTTCCCCTGCCTTCTCCCTGCAGCTCACTCCAATAAAACCAAGTCCCCAGCTTTGCTCTGGAAGGAACTTTTCTATATATCTAGTGCCCTAACTTTTATAGCTGCTACCCAAGGGACAGGCATCCAAAACAAATTACCTAGCTCAGAGATCCAAAGGAGCTGGCATTCTCCTGTCCCTTAGGACCAAGAAAACATGGAGGAAGTTTTTAAATAGGTGCACAAGCACTTCCCAAAACCATCCCCAGGGTTCAGTGCAGAGGGAGCAGGCAAATAGCTCAGCTTTCAGTTACTTCCCGGGAGAAGTTTGACTATATACTTCCCCAGATATTCTCCGAGCTTCAGGCTTCTAATCAGCTTGCATCTGGAAGCAACTAGGTTCCTCCAGGAATCTGAAAGGGCTTGTGGGCACTTTCTTGGCCTTCTCCCCTTGGCTCACTCCAACAATAAAAACAAGTCTCCAGCTTCTCCCTGGAAGGAGCTTGCCTACGTATCTAGCACCCCCAACTTTTATAGCTGCCCATCTGAGAGACTGGGTCTTAAGCTACCTAGTTCTGGGAGCTGACAGGCTCAGTATTCATGAGTCTGCCACAACTACAGAGAACAAAGAGCTGGTTTTATGTGGGTGCACAATTATTCCCAGCAGCTATTTCCCCTCCATCAGTACAGAGCAAGTAGGCAAGATCACCCTGCTCTCTATCTCCCCTTATCTCCCTGATAGGGCCTAGACTGCAGAGCTAACTTCCAAACCTTCCCAGCAGCTGCCTGAAGGCTGGACTTCCAATTATCCTGTATCTGGGAGCTGACAAGGCAGGCAATTGATAATCTTCCAAGAGCCTGAACAGGCATGTGTCATTTCCCCCACTTTTGGGGCACTGATGGGACTTGACATACCTTCATCTTCTAGGAGTGCTAAGAACAAAGATGGTGGTATGGACGACCACAAAGGTTTGACAGTCCTCCAGACTTTTGGGCTGGGTTGATTGGTGAGGTTCATGTCCCACATGAGGCCAGCCTTTCAAGACTGGGAGAGGTGACTTATTTATCTAATGTGCAGAAACCAACACAGAAATCAAAGAAAGTGAAGAAACAGGGAAATATATTCCAAACAAAAGAACAAGACAGATATCCAGACATTTACCACAATGAGCCAAAGTTAAGTGATTTACCCAACAAAGAATTCAAAATAATGGTCAAGAAGATGTTCGCTGAGGTCAAGAAAACAGTTTGAGATGAAGGGTTTGATCCACAAAAGATGGAAGAAAAATGACATGTATTGAGCAAGTATTAAGTGCCAAGTATTGCATCATTTGTTTTATAAAGTTTATTCGTTCAAGTGGTCTAACAACACTGTAAGGTCTGTACATGCACAGGATTCTCACCTGATCTTAATATTGCCCATTATATACATTCAGTGAGGTAATACTTAGCCTGTTGCACAGGCAGTTACTTGCAGACCTGTTGGCAGTAGCTGTTTACAACCAATATTGCTTTAAGAAGAGCCCCACCCAGAGTATACTGTCAGTCACAGAAGTATTGGCCCAGGGGAGGGGTGGAAAGGAAACAAACAAACAGTTTGTGGAAAAGTAACAATTTTAACATAGAGAAAATATTTAAAAAGTACCAAATAGAAATAATGGATTTGAAGAATATAATAACTAAAATGAAAAATTTAAAAAGTGGTTCAACAATGAACTAGATCAAATGAAAGAAAGGATCATCCAACTTGAAGATACATCAGTAGAAATCATCTAACCAGAGAAGCAGAAAAAAGAATTAAAAAAAATAAAGACAACATAAAGAACTTATAGCACACCATTAAGAGGATAATTTATACACAGTGGGAGTCTCAAAAAGAGAGAAGGGAGAGAAAGGGTGCAGAAAGCTTTTTCAGAAAAGATAATGGTGGAGAACTTCCTAAATCTAGTGAAAAAAATAGATAACCAGATCCAGGAGGCTCAAAGAACACCAAGTAAGATGAATGGAAAGAGATTCATGCCAAGACACGCTGTAATCAAATTGTCAAAATTTAAAAACATAGAGATAATTTTGAAAGTAGGAAGAGAAAAGCAACTTATTACATACAAGGTAATTTCTATAAGACCAGAAGTGAATGTTTCAATACAAACCTTGCAGGCCAGGAGAGAGTGGGATGATATATTCAAAATGCAGAAAGAAAAAATCTGCTAACCAAGATTACTTTGCCCAGTAAAGTTCTTCAGAATTGAAGGATAGATAAATATATTCTCAGACAAAGGAAAACTGTAAGAGTTCATCACTACTAGACCAGGCTTACAAGAAATAGTAAGTAGAATTCTTGAAGCCAAAACAAAAGGCCACTAAATAAAACATATGAAAGTATAAAACTGTTAAAAGTATTTACAAGACACCTATCTGATAAGGGGTTAATATTCATAATATATAAGCAACGTGTACAGTCAATAGCAAAAATCAAACATTCCAAATTAAAAATAACCCTGAATAGACATTTTTCCAAAGAAGACATACAAATAGCCATTAGGTACACAGAGGATACTAAAGATCACTAATCATCAGGAAAATCAAAATCAATACCCCAATGAGATATCACCTTATACCTGTTAGGATGGCTATTATCTAAAAGTTAAAAGATAACAAGTGTTGTCTATGTTGTGTCCAAAGGAAATAAAATTACTATCTTGAAGAGATACCTGCACCCTCTTGTTCACTGCAGCATTATTCACAATAGCCAAGATATGGAAACAAACCAAATGTCTGTAAACTGAGGAATGTATAAAGAAAATGTGATACACATACACCCACATACCCTGCCATTTATGACAATATGCATGAACCTGGAGGACATTATGCTAACTGAAATAAGGCAGACACAGAAAGACAAATATTGTATGATCTCACTTATATCTGGGATATATATAAAGGCCAAACTCACAGTAACAGGCAGTAGAAGAGTGGTCACCAGAGGCTGGGGCATGTGGAAAAAGAGGAGATTTAGAAACAAAAAGAAGTGAAGAAGAGAAAAGAAGGAGAAAAAAAGAAAGAAAGAAAGATGTAGAATGGTGGTTGCCAGGAGCTAGGGAGAAGAAGTCATGGGAAGTCACTGTTTAATGGGTATAGAATTTCATTTTTGTAAAATGTAAAGATTTCTGAAGATGGATGGTGGTGATGGTTGTATAACAATGTGAATATACTTGATACAACTGAACAATACACTTAAAAATGGTTAAGATAGTACGTTTATGTTACAAGTATTTTGCCATAATAAAAAAAGTGTGAGCTGGTAATGGACCAACTCTCACAAAAATTTAAACTAAACTCAAATCAGCCCAATCCCAGAGAAAATTAAGATAATCTTTACCTACTGTAACCTCTTACCAGAAGCAAATGTAGATAATCTCTGGAGTAAGATAACACCAGTTAAAGCCTCAAATTATCTTCTACCATTTTTTCAACACAATGTCCAGTGTTCAATTAGTAAAAATGCACCAAACATGACAAAAGACAGTGATTTATTAAAAAATATAAAGGAAAAAATCAGGACATAGAAATAGACCTACTAGAGATCCAGATGTTGAGTTATTAGCCATAGACTTTAAAATAACTGATTAATATATTCAGTGAATTATATGACAAGATGAGGAATTTCAGCAGAAAACTGGAAGCTGTAAGAACCAGTCAGAAATTCTAAAATTGAAAAACATAAATACTGAAATTAAGAAATCAATAGATGGGATTTACACAACAGGTTTAAATTTGTCAAATTTTATATATTCCTTCCAGCTCAGAAATGCTAATAAACACCGAGGTTAAAATGACTTTTACTGTTTTAGTTTAACTGAGAGAATTCTATTTCTAGGGAAAATGGAAATTTCATGCACAGGATTCTCACCTGATCTTAATATTGCCCATTATATACATGCAGTGAGGTAATACTTAGCCTGTTGCACAGGCAGTTACTTGCAGACCTGTTGGCAGTAGCTGTTTACAACCAATATTGCTTTAAGAAGAGCCCCACCCAGAGTATACTGTCAGTCACAGAAGTATTGGCCCAGGTGAGGGGTGGAAAGGAAACAAACAAGCCTCTGGACATAACTGGTTGTGGCATCTTCCAGTCACCATAGAGACCTGCCTACAGAGTTCCACCTGGTGCTAGGATCAGAGAGGAAAGCTCCAGAGCCACATGCTAAGAAGGGAGAATGGAGCCTGTAGAAGAGGGAAGCAGGAGGGAGCTGAGGTGGAGCCATGAGTGGGGCAGCACCTGGGACAGAGATTGGATTTGGGCCAGAGGCAGAAACAGGCTTGCTGCTTGTAGAAAGCTGGGTGACTATGGTGAGAATAAAGCTTGGCATAGGCCCTTTTAACCCCCCACATTCCATTGTTGTTATTTGATCACATCAAATTAATAGTGAACTTGCCCAGAGTGGGGAAGCCCCTCCATCTGAAGCAACACTATTTTAGAGTGAAGTTTCTGAATGTTAATTTTCCATCTTTTGAACATTGGAGGTAATTGCATTAATGTGGCTATCCTTGAGTGGTATAATAAAACATAGTTATAAACACATTTAAAAATGACTATTTTCTTTATCAAGGCTTCAGAGATTTGTATTCTGTTTAATGATTTTCAATTGGTTTCAGCTCAGAAATTTGAATTACTTCATACAGTGCCACTGCAATGATAACTCTTCATGATTGCTGGATTCATTTCCATTGTTACTGGCAATAAGAGAGAAATTACTTTTGCTAACACTAATTGATAAGGAAGGTAAGTATAAACTCTGAACCTCGAAATCAGATACTTTAAAATAAGAATTTAGCTTTACAAACCTTCGAGAAGTACAGTTTTCCATGATTACCTTTTAAATCTGTCCAACTATTCTGTTAATCTCTTTCCTAATTTAAAAACTAGAACCCATGAATGACTTTTAAACCAAAGGTTTGTCCAATTCCTAAAATTTTCAGATTCAGAATTAGTTTTACATATTAAACCAGTCTTATGGACATAGTATCAAAATCATATGTCCTTCTCCACTTTTCCCCATATAATGCCTCTAGTTCACAGTTTCTGTCAGCAAGCTGAATAAGGTGACTGCAGGTGACACACTTATAATCTGAAGATTACATACTATATTTGAAGTACATTTTATTTAATCCTCAAAACAAACTTGAAAATTAAATATCATTGTCCTCATTTTGAGGATGGGCAAAGGGAAGGTTTCCAGACATTCTTATCATTCCAAATGCCACCTAAAAAAATAAAATAAAAAAATAGCAAATAAAAGATGAACCTGGGACTCAAACCTCCATGGGAATAGTTAAACCCTCACCTTGTACTTGAATGCCCATTTCTACTTCATTGTCAATCAATGGAAACATTTTTCCTCCTGGGGTCTATATTTCTTAGAGAACTTTAGGTTCCCTTTTTTAATGATGAGGGATTATATGATAGTAAAGAAATGCCACCTTAAAAAATATAGTTTTAATGGCAGCCTGAAACAAGATGGTGGTGTGAGAAGTGAGGCAGAAATCTCCTCCCCAAACCACATATAACAGGAAAACATAGCAAATAAAACTAATCCAGAAAGAGCAACTGGGAAGAAGACTGCAACAGATGATCTATATCTGGGGAAAAGAGAAGACCTCACAGAAAAGGTTAAACTAGTAGGGCTGTGATGAGGCAGGACCCAAGCCCTGCCCCCACCCCAGCTCACTGGTGGGAGGAAGAGAAATGGAGCGGGGAGGGAGTAGAAACCCAGTGTTGCTAAATACCCACCCCTGGAGATCTATTCTGTGGGCATGAACCCACATTACATGCTGTTCTGGAGATTAGAGGAGTTGGACGGCAAAGACAGGAAGAATACTAGGAGAGACTGAGATTCCAGCTACTTGTGGAGAACAGGTACTTATAACTGGCTGCTCTGGGACATAAGAAAAGTGGGCACTTTGAAAGACTTCCCAACAGTGAGAGGACTGCTAAAGGGATGAGGATTGCACAGAGCTTGCTGCTCGGAAGAAAGGACAGGTGGACGAAATCATCCCAGCACACTCAGCCCAGCAAGTTGGGAACTTCTGGAAGCTTCAAGCACTCCATCTCCCTGGCTGGAAAAGCAGTGCTGAGGACCCAACTGTGGTATGAATGCAGCCTGCTGCTCCTTCCTCCTGGCTGGCACCAGTTTGCAAATCTGCTGCCCCCACCATCATGCCAGGCCAGCCAGAGGGTGGCCACAACTATGGCAGCTACAAGCACATACCATAGAGGTTCCTCCCTGTGTGCTTGGCCCACTAGCCCTGGAAGTGGAGGCAGGCACTGTAGCCAGGAAGAAGGAAAGAGTTCTTTCCTTCCAGCAGGCACTGGTGCTGTGTGCCTGTTACCCACACACAATCGCTCCAGGGGCTGGGAAGCTCCAGAGAGTAGAACTTCTGGGCAATAGAGGGTGCTGCTGACACAAAGTTATTATTCCATAGGAATAATATTCCTAATTGTTAGAAATATGAAACAGCAAAAGAACCTGGTACAAACCCAAATCCCTCAAGTATTAGAAAGAAGGCTCAGTGAAACTGAAATCCAATCTTCCTGATAAAGATTTCAAAATAAAAATCATAAACATGTTTATGGAACTACAGAAAAATATTCAAGACCTCAGGGAGGAATTCAAGAATGAGGTAGAAATTAGAAAAATACAGTATCTGAAATGAAACATACAATGAAGGGATATAAAAGCAGATTACATGAGGTAGAAGAGATGGTAAATGGAATAGAAATTAGAGAAGAGGAATACAAACAAGCTGAGGCACAAAGAAAAAAGGATATCTAGGAATGAAAGAATATTAAGAAAATTGTGTGACCAATCCAAATGAAAAAATATCACATTATAGGGGTAGCAGAAGAAGAGAGAAAAAGCAATAGAAAGTCTCCTTGAGGAAATAGTTGCTGAAAAGATCCCCAGTCTGGGGAAGGAAATAGTCTCTCAGGCCATAGAAGTGCACAGATATCCCAACACAGGAGACCCAAGGAAGACAACACCAAGACATATAATATTAAATGGTGAAGATCAAGGACAAGGACAGAGTATTAAAAGCAGCAAAAGAGAGAAAAAAGATCACATACAAAGGAAAGTCCATCAAGCTATCATCAGACTTCTCAGCAAAAACCTTCCAGGCCAGAAGGGGGTGGCATGATATATCTAATGCAGTGAAACAGAAGGGCCTTAAACCAAGAATACTCTACCCAGCAAGATTACCACTTAAATTTGAAGCAGGGATTAAACAATTTCTAGATAAGCAATAGCTGAGGGAATTTACCTCCCACACACCATCTCTACAGGGTATTTTGGATGGACTGCTATAGATGGAAGTGCTCCTAAGGCTAAACAGCTGTCACCAGGGGAAATAAAACCACAGTAAAGGAAGTAGACCAATTAATTACTAAGCAAATGAAAAATTAAATCAACTACACAAAAAGTCAGTCAAGGGATACACAAAGAGTACAAAATATGATGCCTAACATATAAAGAGTGGAGGAGGAAGAAAAAGAAGGGAGGAAAAAAGAACCTTTAGATTGTGTGTGAAATAGCATAGTAAGTGAATTAAATTAGACTATAAGATAGTAAAGAAGCTGCCCTTGAACCTTTGGTAACCATGAACCTAAAGCCTGCAATGGCAATAAGTGCATATCTATTGATAATCACCCTAAGTGTAAATAGACTAAATGCACCAATAAAAAGACAGAGTTACAGGATGGATAAAAAAAAAAGACCCATCTATATGATGCCTACAAGGGACTCACTTCAAACCCAAAGACATACACAGACTAAAAGTGAAGGGATGGAAAAAGATATTTCATGCAAATAATAGGGAGAGAAAAGTGGGAGTTGCTGTACTTGTATCAGACAAAATAGACTTCAAAACAAAGAAAGTAACAAGAGACAAAGAAGGACATTACATAGTGATAAAGGGGTCAGTCCAAAAAGGGGATATAACCATTATAAATATCTGTGCACCCAACATAGGAGCACCTACACATGTGAAACAAATACTAACAGAATTAAAAGGGGAAATAGAATGAAATGCATTCATTTTAGGAGACATCAACACACCACTCCAAAGGACAGATCAACCAGGCAGAAATAAGAAAGGAGACAGAGGCATTGAACAACACGTCAGAACACATGGACCTAACAGACACCTACAGAACACTGCACCCAAAAGCAGCAGGACACACATTCTTCTCAAGTGCACATGGAACATTTTCAAGAATAGATCACATACTAGGACACAAAAAGAGCCTCAGTAAATTCAGAAGGATTGAAACTGTACGAACCAGCTTCTCAGACCACAAAGGTATGTAACTGGAAATAAATTTTGCAAAGAATAAAAATCCCACAAACACATGGAGGCTTAACAACATGCTCCTGAATAATCAATGGGTCAATGACCAAATAAAAATAAATCAAGTAATACATGGAGACAAATGAAAAGAACAACTTAACACCCCAAAATCCATGGATGCGACAAAGGCAGAAATATATAAGATTCTTCTCCAAAGAAGAAATATATAAGAGGAAAGTATATAGCAATACAGGCTTACATCAAGAAAGGATAATCCCAAATGAACAGTCTAAAGTCATAATTAATGAAACTAGAAAAAGAAGAAAAAATGAGGCCCAAAGTAAGTAGAAGGAGGGCCATAATGAAGATCAGAGCATAAATAAATAAAATTGCGAAGAATAAAACAATTGAAAGAATCAATGAAACCAGGAGCTTGTTTTTTGAGAAAATAAACAAAATAGATAAACCCTTAGGAGACTTATCAAGAAAAAAAGAGTCTACACACATAAACAGAATTAGAAATGAGAAAGGAAAAAACAGAAATCTGTTGCATTCCTTCCTATATACTAATGATGAACTAGCAGAAAGAGAAGTCAGGAAAACAATTCCATTTATATCAAAAAGAATAAAAGACCTAGGAATAAACCTAACCAAGGAGGTGAAAGGCCTATACCATGGAAACTACAAGACATTCATGAGAGAAATTAAAGAAGATACCAATAAATGGAAGCACATCCCATGCTCATGGATAGGAAGAATTAATATTGTCAAAATAGCCATCCTACCTCAAGCAATCTACAGATTCAATGCAATCCTTATCAAAATACCTACAGCATTCTTCAATGAACTAGAACAAATAGTTCTAAAATTCATATGGAACCACAAAAGACCCTGTATAGCCAAAGCAATCCTGAGAAAGAAGAAAAAAATCAGGGCAGGCGGTGGAGGGTGGATTACTCTCCCGACTTCAAGCTCTACTACAAAGCCACAGCAATCAAAACAATTTGGTACTGGCACAAGAACAGACCCACAAATCAATGGAACAGAATAGAGAGCCTGGACATAAATCCACACATATACGGCCAATTAGTATATGAAAGAGGATCCATGGGTATATAATGCAATTAATATATGATAAAGGAGCCATGGATATATAATGGAGAAAAGACAGCTTCTTCAACAACTGGTTGTTGGTAAATCTGGACAACTACATGTAAGAGAATGAAACTGGATTATTACCTAACTCCATACACAAAAGTAAACTTGAAATGGATCAAAGACCTGAATGTAAGTCATGAAACCATAAAACTCTTAGAAAGAAACAGGCAAAGATCTCTTGAGCAATTTTTTCCTGATACATATCCTTGGGCAAGGGAAACAAAAGCAAAAATGAACAAGTGGGACTATATCAAGCTGAAATGCTTCTGTACAGCAAAGGACACCATCAATAGAACAAAAAGGTATCCTATAGTATGGGAGAATATATTTGTGAATGACATATCCAATAGGGGGTTGACATCCAAAATATATAAAGAACTCACATGCCTCAACACCAAAGAGCAAATAACCCGATTAAAAAATGGGCAGAGGAGCTGAACAGACACTTCTCCAAAGAAGAAATTCAGATGGCCAATAGGCACATGTAAAGATACTTCACATCACTAATTATCAGGGAAATGCAAATTAAAACCACAATGAGGTATTACCTCATACCAGTTTGGATGGCCAAAAGACAACGAACAACAAATGCTGGTGAGGATGTGGAGAAATGGAAAACCCTCCTACACTGTTTGTGGAAATTTAAATTACTTCAGCCATTATGGAAAGCAATATGAAGGTTCCTCAAAAAACTAAAAATAGAAATGCCATTTGACCCAGGAATTCCACTCCTAGGAATTTACCCTAAGAATGCAGGAGTCCAGTTTGAAAAAGACATATGCACCCCTATGTTTATCACAGCACTATTTACAATAACCAAGAAATGGAAGCAACCTAAGTGTCCATCAGTAGATGAATGGATAAAGAAGATGTGGTACATATACACAATGGAATATTATTCAGCCATAAGAAGAAAACAAATCCTACCATTTGCAACAACATGGATGGAGCTAGAGGGTATTATGCTCAGTGAAATAACCCAGGCGGAGAAAGACAGATACTGCATGATTTCACTCATTTGTGGAGTATAACAACAAAGCAAAACTGAAGGAACAAAACAGCAGCAGACTCATAGACTCTAAGAAGGGACTAGCAGTTACCAAAAGAAAAGGGGCTGGGGAGGGTGCGTGGGGAGGGAGAGAGAAGGGGATTAAGGGGTATTGTGATTAGCACACATAATGTAGGGGTGCCATGGGGAAGGCAGTATAGCAGAGAGAAGACAAGTAGTGAGTCTGTGGCATCTTACTACACTGATGGACAATGACTGCAATGGGGTGAGTAGGGGTGACTTGATAATATGGGTGAATATAGTAACCACAATGTTGCTCATGAAAAACCTTCATAAGATTGTATATCAATGATACCTTAATAAAAAAATATAGTTCTGCAGTCCATGTTTTCATTTTTAAAACCACTTTTTGGTCTAGAAAGCCAATTTGAATGACTGTCACTTTTCGAATGGCTTCCAATAATTGTAGAGAAATCTATTGGTTTTAGAGTGTGCAAGTTACATTGCCTCGGTTGTATATATTTACATCGGGGACTAGTTAACTGACAGGGAGGACAGGAAGCTGTTAGTTAATGAATAAATTAAATCATTGTCTTCAAGGAAATTGCAATCTAGTAGACAAAACGTGATTTTCAAAACGTATATAAAAACATAGAAATCCAGATTTAAACATGTAACTAGGATCATTTAAAATTCCAGTTTATATCTTTATCTTGAGGAATCCTAATGTTCTCGAAATATAACAAAGGGGTACAATTTGCATGAGGTTTCCTAAGCATTGAAGTTACAAGGGGTTTTTGTTAGCTACCTCTCTACTCACACCCAGCATATACTTAGATCAAGAAACTCCTCAGGAGTCAGTAACTGCCATGCTGTTCCTCCTGCAGAAAAACTCTTGGGAATGTCTAAGGAATGTGCTCTATTCACAGTGCCTAGGCATTTCCTGCTCAAGGACAACCCTGGTTTTTTCCTAAGTAGGGCCATTGCTGAAAGCTTCTTCAATATTAAACTGCATTCTTTAATTTTCTTAAAAGAAGATACTCTAGAAATGAAAGTGTGATTCAAATCTGGAGATTAAAAAAAAAGAATGGCAACAAGATTTTAGGAACATTGTCCAGGGACAACGGCCTGGAATGTATACTGACAGAGTCATCCCAAAAGAAACAGTTATGGAGATGTGTGGGACTTGTTGAAAGTGAAAAAAGAGGTAGGCCTGACAGAATCAGGGTCCCAGCATCTAGGAGGGGGACTGAATGTAATAAAAACCTTTATTACTTGGGTCTCAGACTTTTCAGCAGCTGAAGCTAAGGGGAGAAGACATTGGTAGACTTCTTGGGAAATAGAACTCTTCAGGAAGAAAACTTTCTAGACAAGGTTGGCCTTCAAATATAATATAGAAGACACAAAAAGTAAATATCTTGCTTCGTATACTGATATCTATGCAGAAATTCAGAGATGAGGAGAAGTGGAGGCCAGGAGCAAGAAGAAAGAAGTCTTCATTGCAGCAAAAAGCAACCAGCTTATGAGGCAATTTCATGGCAGCAGGCTGGGTGCAACTACCTGATGTTCACATTCATTCAGAAAGTCTCAAAGAACCGTTGGCAGTTTTAAGGTATAATTGATGATAGGTAAGGAAAGATTAGAAGCATGAGATGGACAAGGAGATCCCTCACTGATAATGCTGCCCCTTAGCTATTAAATTCCTAATAACCACAAATTTGGAGATAGAATCTTTAGATTCAGAGTTAATTTTATCCATGAAATCATTCTTGTCAACATAACTTCAAAATCATACCATTCTTTCCATTTTTCCCCAATATAATGACCCTAGTTTAATTATTAATGTGAAGAGAGAAATGATATGTTTACAATTTTAATTAAACAATGAAAATTATTAAACTTCCACTTCAGGTCCTTACATATAACTGATCCTTGACCTATTTTCCTGTCAACAACAAATAAACATTAGACAAAATATACATGGCAACTATTTTAAGGTAATGAATTTTAAGGAATGAAGTTGTGCAATATTGTAATCTTTGAGAAGAAGAAAACACACAAGGTGAACCCCATGATCATCCCAGCTTTTTGCCTTTGGATACTCTCTTGCCTCACACTGTGAGGTAGAACTCAAGCAGAATGTCTGCCTTGAAGAGCCAGAAATTGGAGTTCGGGGCCACTGAAAAGACTGGAATTTGTGGGACTGAATAGCAGAGGAAATGGAGCTGTGAAAAAGGATGGCATCAGAAGTTTGCATGGTCCGAAGGCTAAAACCTAGACTGCCCGTAGGCAGGGCTTGACTCATAGGCTTATCAGAGATTCTATGTTATGGGATTGATTGCTAAATGGAGATACCAGAGGTTATGCAGTGCTAAATTTTGTTGATATTCTTGCCTATCTACAGAGGAAAGATCCCATTGAGCACCTCAGGCATTTAGTTGAGAAGCTCACACCTCAGAAGTAAGAATCATGTCTTAGAGTAAGGGACAGGAGGTTAAAGACACACTTTAGCAGAATAAAACTAAGCCCAACAGGACCTAAAGATTCCACTAGTAATTAAAGATGTTTTCAGAACAAAACCCAATGCTCTTTAACACAACATAGACTCTATACAATTTATCATTTACAATATCCAGCAGAAGAAATAAAAATCCTAGTATGGCAAAAGCACAGAAAAATGCATCCCATAATCAAGAAAAGTGGTCAATAGAAACATCATAGGAGGGTATAGCTGTTGGAATTAGCAGACAAGGAATTTAAAAGAGTTGTTATAAATAGACTTTTTAAAACCTAAAGGAAAAGATAATCATAATGAGTGAACAGATGGGAAATCTCAGCAGATAAAGATGAATCAAAAAATATTTTATAATTGAAAAGTACAATATATGACATAAAAAAATCACTGGATGAAATTAATAGCAAAATGAAGAGTAGAGAAGAAAGGATTGTTGAAACTACATCAGCAGAAATTCCCCATCTGAAAGAAAGGTAAAAAGGATGAAAATGACTAAGTTTCAGTGACATGTGGAACAATAACAAATAGGCTAACATGGTTGGAATTGGAGATAGGAGAAAGAGAATGAGGCAGAAAAAAATATTTGAAAAAAAATGGCTGAAATTTTCCCCAATTTGTTGGAAAACAATCAGCTTTCTGATCTAATAATTTCAATGAATTCCAAACTGGATAAATACAAAGACACCTATACCTGTGCACATCATAGTCAAACTGCTGACTTCTTATCAGAAACAATAATGGATGCCATAATTCAATACAGTGGCATCTTTAAAGTGATGAAAGAAAAAACAAAACAGAATCCAACATCTAGGGAAAACATCCTTCAAAAAAGAGGGTAAAATCAAGACATTTTCAGATAAGAGAAGACTGGGGAAATTTATTGCTAGCAGACTTGCACTAAAAAAATACTGAAGGAAGTTCTTTAAGCTGGAGTGAAATGGCATCAGACAAAAACTCACGTTTACAAGAAGGATTTACCAAAAATGATGAATAAATGGGTAAATATGAAAGTCCATATTTTTTCTACTCTAACTTTATTAGAAAGACAACTGACTATTTAAGGCAAAAATAAAAACATGTATCATGGGTTTTATTAAACTTACTTATATTGAAGTAAAATACATGATAATATAAAGGTGGGGAATATGGAATTTTGCTGTTGAAAGGTTCTTATTTTACATTACAATCTACAATATTATTATAAGTGTATTGTGATAAGTTAAGTATGCATATTACATTCCTAAATCAATAGTTCATACCAGAAATGATTTTGCCCCCAAGAGGACATTGGACAATATATGGAGATATGTTGGTTGTCAAAACTGGAGGGATATGATACTGGCATATAGTAAGTACAGGCCAGAGATGCTACCAGACATCCTACAATGCACAGGGCTGTCCCCACAAAAGCTAGTTATTTGACCCAACATGTCAGTTGTTGAGGTTGAGAAATTCTGCTCTATAACAAGCACTTAAAAAAATGCAAAGTGGTATTCAATAGGAATTAAAATGGAATAATAAAAAATATTTGTTAATACAAAAGAAGTCAAGAAGGAAGGGACAGAGGAACAAAAAGCAGATAGGACAATTAGAAACAAAGAGCAAGATAGTAGGCTTAAATAAAATCTTATGAATAATTATATTAAATGTAAATTAATTCAACAATCCAAATAGAAGGCAATTACAGACTGTATAAAAAAGCAAGACCCAACTATAGGTACTCTAAAGAAACACATTTTACATACAGAGACAAGCTAAAAATAAAAGAATGGGAAAGGATACATCATTTAAACAGTAAGTAATAGAAAGCTGATGTAGCCAAATTAATATCTGATGGTAAACTTTAAAACATGGAGCATTAACAGAAATAAAGAGGATTATTTCAAAAATGATATGAATTCATCAGAAGGACATACAATCTTAATAACAGCTTTAAAATGCATGAAGTTAGAACTGACATAGTAAAGAGAAACAGAGACAAATTCACAATCACAGATGGAGAATTTAAGACTTCTTTCTCAGGAAGTAATAGAACAAACAGGCAAAAAAAAAAAAGAAAAAGAAAAACCAGCAAACCAGTAGGTATGTAGAATATTTGAACAGGATAATCAATGAACTTGAACTAATTAGTATTTTAGAAGACTATACCCTCAAACTAAAGAATATACATCCTTTACAGGTGCTTATGAAAACAAGATAGACCATATGCCAGGCCTCAAAAATAAGTCCTAATTTCAAAAGACCAAAATCTTATATTGTACATTCTCTGATTATAATAGAAGTAAATTAGAAATCAATAAAAATATGACGTCTGGAAAGTCCTTAAATATTAGGAAATTAAACAACACACTTCTAAATAAAGTGTGGGTCAAAAAAGAAATCCCAGGGGAAATTAGAAAATGTTTAGAACCAAATGAAAATTAAAATTTGCCAAATTTTGTGGAATACTACCAAAATAGTATTCAGTGGAAATTTTATAGTTTTAATGCTTGTATCTGAAATGAGAAAAGTTTAAAACCAGCATCAAGTTTCCTCCTTAAAAAAGCTGAATTGAAAAAAGTAAATTAAGTCCAAAATAGATACAAGGAAGGAAATAATGAAGATAAGAAAAAAAATCAATAAACAGGGAGCAGGTAAACAACAGAAAATTAACAAAGTCAAAAGTTTATTCTTTGAATAAACAAAATTGAAAACCTCTAGGATGATCAAGGAAAAAAGAAACACAAATTATTAATACCATGAATAAAAAAAATGATATCACTAACATGCTATGTAGAATAAAAGGATTTTATGGCAATGTTATATAGAAATTCATCTAAATAAATTCAACACTTTTTATACAGTGGACGAAGTTTTCAAAAAATGTAAAGTATCAAAACTGACAAGAGAAGAAACAGAAAATCTGAATTGTACTATACTACTAAAAATTAAATTCCTAATAAAAATTCTTAACTCAAAAAACTCCAGACCCATATGGCTTTACCTGTGAATCTATCAAACTTCAAGAATGAAATGTTGCTAATACTTTGTAAACTATTTCAGAAAACAGAAGTAGGGAGAATACCTCTCAACTTGGTTTTATGAGACCAGTAAAAACTCAATAGCAAAACTTGTCAAAGACATTAAAAGAAACTTATAGACCAATATGTGTCATGAACCTAGATACAAAATTCCTTAATAAAACAATAGTCAATTGAATCCAACCATATATAAAATTGACAATATACCATGACCAAGTGGGATTATTATTATGACTAAGAATGTAAGGTTGGTTTAATGTTCTTAACCATTGACAGAATAAGGGAGAAAAACCATATTATCTCAATGGATGAAGAAAGACATTTGATGAAATTTATACATCCATTCATGATAGAAACTCTTAGGAAACTAGGAATAAAAGGAAACTTCCTCAACCTGAGTAAGGGAATCTACAAAAAAACCTACATTTAACATCATACCTAGTGGTAAAATATTGGACATGCTCTCCTAAGTTTGGGGACAAACCAAAGGTGTTCTCTTTCACCATCTGTATTCAACAACGTACTAAAGGTCCTGCCTAGTGTGATAAGGCAAGAAAAAAAAAGGCATAAAACTGGAAGGAAGAAGTAAAACTGTTTTATTTGCAGACAAAATAATTTTCACATTGAAAATCTTAAGGAATCTGAAAATAATTACTAGGACTAATTAGTGAATTTATCAAGCGTACAGGATGCAAGATCAATATAAAAATCCAATTTGATTTCTAAATACTTACAGCAAGTAAATGAATAATGACATTTAAAAATCCATTTGTAATAGTGTGTAAAATAAAAATACTCTTTAGTACATTTAACAGATATAGATGGACCTTTATACTGAAAACTATAAAATATTGCTGGAAGAAATTATAAAAGACCTAAGTAAATGGAACAACATATAATGTTAAATGGATTATAATGGTCAGTATTTTTAGGATGTCAGTTCTCTACAATTTGATCTACAGTATTGGCACAACTCCATAATCTGAGTTGGTTTTTAAAATAGAATTTGACAAGCTGGTTCTAAAATTTATATGAAAAATGTAAGGGACTGAGAATAGTCAAAACAGTTTTGAAAAAGACATAAAATCTGGGCCACCTGCACCACCTAACTTCAAGACTTACTATAAAGCTACATTAATCAATATTATGTCATACTGGCATAAAAGTAGACAGATGAATGGAGGAAAATAATGAATGAAAAAGTATATCCACACTTATAAGATCAATTAATTTTTAATATAGTCACAAAGGCAATTCAACGGGGAAAGGAGTTCAACATGTAATTCTTGCCCAATTGGATATTCATATGGAAAATAATGAACATTGATACCATATGCAAACATTAACTCAAGTTATATCATAGATGTGAATGCAAAAGGCAAAACTGTAAAGCTTCTAGAAGAAAGTTACTAGGAATATCTTTGCTATTCTGGGATAGGCAAAGATTTCCTAAATAGGGCACAGAAATCAATAAAGATAAAAGGAAAAATTGATAAATTAGACTTCATTGGAACTTCAAATTCCTGCTTATTAAAGTAGACAGTTGAGAAAATGCAAAGATGGGCCATAGGCTGGCAGAAAATATTAGTATTCATGATACAGATATATGACAAAGGGTTTCTAGTAAAGGTATACAAAGAACGCTTTTAATGTAATGTAAAAACAATTAACTCAATTAAAAGTGATGAAAACATTTGAACAGATACTTAAGAAAGGAAGATACACAAATGCCCAATAAACACATAGAATAGTCTTCAAATTTAATAATTATCAAGGAAACAGAAGCTAAACCATAATGAGCTACTAGAGCCGCTATTCAAGCACTAGAATGACTAAAATTAAAATGACTGACAACACCAAATTTTGTTTAGGATATGGAGCAACTCATATGTTGCTGGTAAAGTGGAAAATGATACAATACTTTGGAGATGTGTTAAATTTTTATACAGTTAACTATGCATCTATTATGTGACCCAGCAATCCCACTCATACATTTATCTAAGAGAAAATTAAAGCATAACTCCACAAAAACATTTGTATAAGAATGTTTATAGCTGTTTTATTCATCATCATCCCAAGCCAGAAACAACTCAAATTGGTGTTATCATCATACAAAGGAATACTCCTCAGCAATAAAAACAGTGAACTATTGATACATAAAACAGCATAAATGGATCTCAAAACCATTATGTGGAATGAAAAAAGAAAAACACATACTTTATGTTGAGAACAGATAAAATTAATCAATAAAAAAATGAGAAGAGTGGTTGTCTATGGGAATACAGGAATTGATTGAAAGGGGACATAAAGGCATTTTTTAAAGTGATGGAAATATTCTGTACTTTGAGGCATTGGTTACAGGGGTCTGTACATTTGTCAGAACTAAACAAATTATACCACTAATATCTGTGCATTTCAATGTATGCAAATCTTAGCCCAATTTTTTAAATCTCTAAGGGAAAATTATTTGGGGGCCAGATAATGATCAATCCTGCATGCCAGGTTAACGAGTTTGGAATTTATTTTGCATGCAACAGGCCTTCATAGAGATTTTTAACCAGGGACTGAACATATTCAATGTTTGAAGAACACATTTCTGACAAAAGACAATCTGCAAAAGACAGATTGGAAAGGGGAGTATCTGGAGGCTATTCTAAGTCCAGGTAGTAAGTAATGAGGCATGAAACTAGGGCAGTGGAAGTGGGGGTGAGGGAGTTAATAGATGGGAGAGACATTAGAGAGTGAATATCAGTGGATATGTGTGGTGGGGTTGGAGAAAGATAAGGAATTGAGGATGGTTGCCATTTGCCAAGGTAAAGACCATAGGTGTGTTTTTATTTTGGAAAGGGCATGGAGGGTTAAGGGTGCAGAAAATAGGTTCAGTTATAGATGAGGTCAAACTGCCTGCAGGAAACCCAATCAGCTCCTAGACATATAAATATGGAGCACAGGAGAGTGACCAGGACTGGAATCAGGGCTAGAGAGAAAGATTAGGTGGTCTGAGATATTAAGCAGAATGGGAGAGAAAAGAGCTAAAGGGAGTGCTACACCAGGGATTTCCAACCTGACAGCTTGCACCAAGCTGGAGTGTTCAGAGAAAATGCATAAAGTTTCTAAACACTAAAAATATGACCTGATCACTTTCACAAAAACCTAAGTGCCCTCATGTCTTAATCCTACAGACTTCCATGACTTTGCCTCTAACCTGCCACTGGTAATTCATAAGAGGGACAAAGTGGGGTAGGTTTGATGATAATGAATTGGTGCCTATTCTCAACACCCTGTCAGGGGTCACCTTTGGCTTGAAGGAATGGAGTAGAGATCACAATACAGGGCAGGGCAAGTAGCACAGTTAACCAGCTTTGGGAACTTGAAGCTGAGCATTGCAGAATGCTAAGTGGCAGGCAGCACTCTGTGACTCTCCTCTTTTAGTGACATTACATTAGTCATTTGAATATCAGGTGAAAACCTATATAAAAACCTTCCTGCTCTTCCTGCTGATGGTTGCAGCAGTAGGTAGTTAAAGTGGCATTCATGGTGGCAGTGGTTCATTGTGTCCCTGATCTCTGCAAGGCTTTCAGTTAGGCCCCCTCTCCACAGCTGTGGGTTGAAGGACCATCCAACAGACAGAAAAGAGAGAACTGCTAAGTTTAAATAAAACCAGGGAGGAAGATCCCATGCACCTTAGAGAAAAGAGATTGTAGAACACTGAGGAAAGAAGAGAAGCCAAGGGCTGGGAAAGAGCATCAACAAGGAGTGTGCTCAGCAGTACCGAATGCTGACAAGAGGTCAGCAGGATGAATACTTGGAACTGGCGATTAGACATGGGAGTTAGTACGCCATTAGAGAGAATAAAGGACCATTTCCCACCGAATTATGAAAGCCAGCTGAAGAGTAGGATAAAGTGTAGGCATCACATACACCTCTTATTTTGACAAAGTTATGGGAAAAAAGGATGTGTGGGTGTGTTGGTGGGGCAGTAGCTTGCAGAAGAACCAGAACTTGGCAAGATTTATTTAAGCATGTTTGATGGATAACGGAAAGGGTCAAGTGGAAAAGGAGGCAGAAACTGAAGAAAGGGTACCTGAAAATAGAAAAGGGTGAGGTAAGGAGCAGGAGAAAGAATTGAGAGCCAGTGTATTGCCTGCCCCCAAAAGGCACACCATGGATCAGGAATAGGAGGAAGCTCTTTTTCTTGGCAAGCTTCTCAATCAACTTCCCTACCTTCCTTCTCTCTAGACTTCTGCACTCACAATTGCCTTATGCTCAGTTACACCCAAGTGGTCTACACACACTATCAAACTCAACCTACTCATAAATCAACAACTCATTCTTTACAAAACTTATTTTCTCTCATGCTTTTCATATTTCGCCTAACCACACCCTCCTCCCTGCACTGGCAAATAAGGCCCTACATCTGTATGTGGTACAAAAGGAGTGTTCAGGGTTAATGAGAAGATACAGAACTTGAGTTACAATATAAGCATCTCAGCTCCTAAGGACCAGGCTGTCTGATTCATCCACTCGGCTTCTAACCACTCCCAGGGAGACTGTTTCCAATAGCCTGGAGCCTCGATGTTTCCCATGGAGCTTCATAATCAACGCAGACCTTAGCTTATTTCTCTCCAGAAGCTGGAATCTTCCTCATTGACTTAGGCTGTCTTAAAAATGCAGTCCACCTGGATCTTGGTTGATGCTTGAGAGGCCTGACTGCCCATCCCATCTGCCAGTGGGATGATTAACTTGGCAGAATTAGGGACAGCAAAATCCACATACCTCTTATCTCTGCTACTCTTGATCACCTCCCCCACATACAAAGCTTCAAGTCTTCTGACTGTCTTCTGCCACATTTACATTTCTGGAATGTTCTGGGTCTTCTCACTCCCATTCCAAGCTCCCACAGATTCCCACCCTCCAAAAACTTTCCCCGGAGACCTCAGGAACTCCCTTTTCTATGATTAAAATCTTCCCAGAGTCACATCCTCTTCTTGGAGATTCCCTTCATCAACTTGTTGAAACTGAGAGCCAGGGCTCTCCCCAAAGCCTCAGCTGCACCTGAAATCCTCTCAAGTAGGGCTACTCTTTTTCTCACACCTCTTCAGCTCCCTCTGATGCTTTCAGGACATTGTTCCTCCATCCTCTTGGAGAAAAACACCCCATTAATGTTCATGCCATTGGCTCATTATGGGAGATTGAAATTCAGCCTTGTTTTCATTTATTCTGTATGTTCACTTATTTAACTTAAATGGAAAATAACATTTCCACAAGAAGTCTTTAGACATGTTCCTAGTTATAAGAGAATCTGCATCATTTTTTATACTGGCAAAGTAATTAAAGTTAGATCTGTGCGGTCATAGTAAGCAGGTTGATTATCCCAAGAACAATAACCTCCAGTGGTTATTCAATGTTAAGTGCAGCCTCCATAGTTTACAACTTTAAGTGAACAAATCCTGCTTTCTACACAGATATCTTAACAAATGTAGTTTCTGATAATAAACATTGAAAATCTCAAGGTTACAAGTCAACAGTTCTTGGAACTATTTTTTTAAAAAATCTCTCAATGTTAAAGGAAACTTCTCTTGCCATTTTTAGTAATAGAACTAGACAGAAATTTAACTTCATAGTGAGAATATATTGCATAAATATAAATTTAATTCAAATTTTATGCTAGCTGGTATGTAATTCTTCCTCAACCTTTTGTTCTTCTCTATCTAAATAAAAGCTAATGGTTAACCTAGTGCATTGTTTGCACAAACTACTTGTGCCCACAAGCTTCTTAACATTTCCCATGAAGAGCTTCTAAGGACTTAGAGCCCAGGAATAATTTTACACAGGCTGAATTAAGTTAATGTAATAATTATTCATTTTAATTTCCAAAGACTATACCACTCTCCCTTTCCTCATTGCTATCATCTATCAAAACCCCTGGTCCTCCGTGTAATCCATATAAGATAGTAATACAAGCGTCACTGATTTCCTGTGTACCCAAACATCTGCTATTATCTTGAATACTACACCAACTACAAACATGCAGTGTTATGGACTGAACTGTGCCCACCCAAAATTTGTATGTTGAAGTCCTAACCCCCAGTATATCAGAACATGATTGTATATGAAAATAGTGTCTTTAAAGAGGTAATTAAGGTTAAATGAGGTCATTACAGGGGGCTCTAATCCAATATGAATGGTGCCCTTATAAGAAGAGGAGATTAGGACACAGACACACACAGGGAGAAAATCATGTGAATACACAGAGAGAAGATGGACATCTATAAGTCAAGGAGAAGGCAACCCTGCTTACACCTTGATCTCAGAGTTCTAGATCCCAGGACTGCAAAAAAATAGATATTTTTGTCATGTAAGCCACCCAGTGCTTGGTATTTGGTTATGGCAGTCCTAGCAAACTAATATCCACAGTATTTACTATGTGCCAGGCATGGTTCTAAGTAATTTACCTTTATTAATTCATTTAATCCTCACAGCATCTGTGATTCCAGTAAAAAAGCTTTTGACAATGATTCTTGGATCCTGCAAAGCACTGGGTGTACCATTAGCCTTTATTTAGACGGAGAAGCATAAAGGTTAGAGACCATTTTCATAAGTTACCCACTGTATTCCACTCTATTGGGTGACTTCAGTATTCATGTGGATGTTCAGTACCTTAATTTCATGACGTTGAGTCCAACTGCGGCTACTGTCCTATTGCTCTTCTCCCATCCAGGGCCAAAGAACAACTTTAAAAGTTAGTCTCACTAGAATGTCTCCATTTACCTCAGTGTTACTTTGTAATCCACTGCAATATGGGCTTCTATGCTTACCATGTCTCTGAAGCAGCCATTACTATGGCTATTTGCGAGCTCCGTTTTGTTGAACACAACGAAAAGCTTTCATTTTATTTGTTTTTATAATTTTTAATAGGTAATGTATACATATGAAACAATATTTAAAAAGTGCAAAAGGGTAGAGTAAAAAGGAAATCTCTCCAACCCATGTTTTCCAGCTTAGTTCCCTTCTCAAGAAGAATAGCTATCACCAGGTTTTTTGGTGTGTTTCCTTCTAGAGTTGTTTTATGCAAAAAGTAAACTGTTTATTTTTTTAAAAATACTAAAAATATTGTTTTACTCCTTGATGTTTTCATGTAATGACAGATCTTAGCAATCTTTCCATATCAGTACAAACAGAACTCCCTCATTCCTTTGAACAACTGCATAGTATTCTATGAATTCTATGGCATGGATGCATCAAAATCTGTTTAACCCATCTTCCGTAACACTTATGTTTCAGTATTCACAGTCAGTGCTGCAATATATTTCCTAAAACACATATGTCAAGAATGTGTTGCATGATATGTAGAGGTAGAATGTCTGGGTCACAGCAATTTTTGAAAGATACTGCCACACTGAGCTCCCTAGCAGTTGTACTAATTAATGCTCTCACCAGCAAAGTTTGAGAGAACATTTCCTGATGCCCTCTCCAACACTGTTTCAGTTGTGTCTCCTTGAAGTTTTAATTTACACTTCTAAGATGTTAAGTAAGGTTGGACATCTTTTTGTACATTTAAGAGACATATATAAACATATGTTTCCTTTGAACTGGAAGTTCCTAACACTGAATGCTTTTTGGACATTATCTTGAATGACTTCTATCTAGAGTTGGATGATGTTGACCACTGCTTTCTTCCAGATGTGCTCTCTTTTCTCGGCTTCTGTAACACCTCTTGTGCAGTTTCCCTTTCTCTCTGACTTCTTCTTAGTGCCCCCGGTGGGGCTTTCTCCTTTTGCTTACCTATTAAATGCTATTTTTCTGGGCTCTGTCCTGTACAGAGCAGGGAGTAAGGTGAAGCAAGAAAGACACCTAGGGCACAAACTAAGGAGGTGTTCACTGTGAGTGTCATGCAAAATGCAGGGTCCACCCTTGTATGACTCTGAGTGTGAGATCATGGAGAGACAAATAGTCATAACAGTGTGTACATCCTGGCAGTTGTATGCAACATCCCCTCTTCATTTTGCTGTTTCTTGAATATTCCTTAAAACCATTTTTTTTGCCTTAAGCAATAAGCACTTTTGAGATTAAAGAAAATGAGAGATTTGGATTCCTAGGACCTGAGTGTTATGTAATTCTAGGTTGAGTCATTGTTCTGTAGTAGAGGAGGAAAGAGTCTTGAAGCTTATTACAGGCTGTCGAGGGTGGCAGTATCTGAAGATGATGACACAATCCCTTTTCCCTTTTCCATTTGTGAGAACAGGTACATATTATGATATGATATGGCACATAAATTTGAAATAATTTAATTCTTGAGCATAGGTTTGCTAAAGAACTCAGAATATACATTTACCAATTATCATATTATGCCATGTGGTTTCATAATGTTATATGTTAAGGTTATGTTTCAAATAGTAGTTTCCCTGCATTGTTTCTGAACACTACAAGTTCTATGATTAATAATCAAAGCTAAAATGGAAAAAGAAAATATTGGTCTTCAAGTCTTTTATGTGATTTTGAGAATAGAAGCTTATACTTCGTCTGTGATCAAAACAGTATTAGACTGAAAATTCTCTGAATACAAACTATTAAGTCCAGTTTCTGGAATTTGTCTTTTGTTTATAGGTTTGAATTCTAAAGGTTAGTATTTATGCTGCTGTTAAATTTTCTTAGATACCAGAATGACCAAAATTTGGACAATGTTGTCAAAAGAAATAACATCAAGCTAGGATAGCAAGATTCAAAAGGTCAGATTTCCAATGATCTTGTAACTAGATTGCCAGATTAGATAATACATTTGTGCCTTGTATAAAAATATAGTTTCTAAAATCCAAATAGCAAGGGGTTAATAGTTAATAATTACTATCTATTATAAAGTATTCATTTATCAAAAATTTATATCTGAACACCTTTTGATATTTTTATCACTAATCATTAGCTACTAAAACCTATTGCTTAATTTTTATCCTGATTCTCCTTTCAAGGCTGTAAAAACCAATACAGGTGAATATTTTATTTGAATCATATGGCTTCCTGACCATATGGTTTTTTTGGGGTTGCATATTTCTTCGTTGATTTTGAGCTCTCTCTTCCATATTCAAATTTGTTTTTATTTTTTAAAATATTATTTTATTTCTTTCCCATAAAAGTTTGGCCTTTCAGTTTTAAATTCTTAGGCTATCTAGCACTGACTGTGGAAAGATCCAATTTTATTACTTTTCCAAATGGATATTAAACTGTCATCGCACTTTTTTCAACTTTATTGGGGTGTAACTAACAAATAAAAATTATATAAATTTAGTATGGACAACCTGACATTTTGATTTCCACATTCAAATTATTTTCAGAATGGGGTAAACTTACTGTCTGCTCATTTTCAAGATGAGAGACTAAAAAGCCAATTGGGAGGAGTTCTGTTTCTAGAAACAATTTATTAGCTTGTTTCAAAGTAACCATCCTGAAGAGAAGAGCTAGTAATACTGGATGAAACATGAGAAACATTTTTTTGAAGGCATCAGTGTCACCAAGACAGCAAGAACATTCAAAGCTAATATCCCAGGAGAAAAAGAATCCCAGAGAGGGGAAATAGATGTTGTGGCAGTTTGGGGGACAAAAAATAGAGTTTAGGACATGCAATGGAGGTATAACCCAGGTAAACAATTTTGATCTTTAGTTCTGACCCCAAAGGGCTACCTAGGAGTTAGGGGAAACCAGAAATAGACCAACTCTCAAAGGGTCAGAAGTTGAATCAACTGAATCTTTGATTGGGTCAAAGTGGTGATTTTAGAGTAGCTAATTGCCTGAAGCAAGAATAAACGCTCCCTGGAGAAACATAACATCATCTAGAACCTCAAATTATTTCTAAAATTTACATACACAATATCTAGCATTCGATAAAAAATAACCAGTTATGCACATGACATAAATTGACCAAGGAATAATAGAAAAATAAACACATAGCCAAACTGGAAAAAACAGTCACCAGAGATGGACATTAAAATAGCAATGATTAATATTTTCAAGAATTTAAATGACAACATGAATTTTAACAGTGAATTGGAAAATATAAATTATTACTAAATGAAAATTTAAGAAATTGAAGATGAAGTATCTGAAATTAAGAACTTAATAGATGAATATTAGACACAACTTAAAAGGGAATAATAAATTGGAAGACAGATCAGAAGAAAATATCCAGGCAGAAGCATGGAGAACAGAAAGATGAAAAATATAGACAGGAGTTTGAGGCATATGAAACACAATGAAACAGTTTAACTTTTCATTGATTTCATTTTTAATCACTGAGTATGATTGAAGTCCCAGAAGGAGAGGAATGAGAAGATAGAGCAGAAGAAATGTTTGAAATAATAATATTTTTAAATGGATAAAAGACATCAGGCTATAGATTCAAGCAAATACAGAAGTCCAAAGCAGAAAAAATATGAACAAATCATACGGAGGCATATAATAAAACTGCTGAATACCAAAGTCCATGAAAGCATAATATTTGATGTGATTAAAAATATAATCAGAACTTAAATATGTAACAACTCAAAAGATGGTAAAGGGATAAATGGAGTAAAAACATTCCATGGTCTTTTCATTTTCTGGTAAGTAGTACCACTTTTTTTTAGACTTGAATAAGTCAAGGATGTATGTTGTAATTTCCAGGGTAAACACTAAAGAGTGAGGATAATGCATTGCTAGAAAGCAATAAAAGAAAAGAAATAAAAATATTCAATGTAAAAGAAGGCAAAAAGAACATAAAAGAGATGGAACATGTAAGAAAGAATAAGAATTAGACACTTAGGCTCATGTCATAATATTATCTAGAAGAAGAGCCTATTCTTGGTGGAAATCTCTGATGCAACCTTATTTTTTTCTTAAATTATTTTTATTTCATACTGTCTCTAGAACATCTGTATAGTTACATAATTATTACATAGTTATTTGATGTTTTTTGGTACTTTTGCCCTGAATACCCATTATATTCAGTTTTAGAGGAAAGTATTATAAAATAATCTTTACTTTTTAACTTAAGAAAAATTTACTTTAAAGGAATTCTTTAGGACCCGACTGTTACCTGAAGCTGATGTATGCTTTTTGAGGCTTCCAGGTAGGCCAAACACTCATAAAATGATCCCTCATATGGTCTGGATCAGATTTATCCTATAACCTGCATTCTGACATTTCCATATCAGTATTCTGTAAGCTCTGTTGGAAACAGCAGCTCTAACTGAATTTATACATTTATTGGTAACCCTATAAGGGATGTGTTTAAAATAGCTCTTTCAGATTTGAAAAAAACTCCCATATGGTTGCAACTATTCTAAGGAAAGCAAATGTACTCAAAAGCACCTTTATAAGTTATATAGCTGTTCTATTATAATTATTCTGTAAAAACTGGTGTGTATAGTAGAGGGTCATCTGTTCTACAATTGTTTTTCCAACATATGTAAAAGCAGTGAAAATTCATATTTCTAATAATGACCTTGAGGTCATTTTGAAGAATAAAATTAAAACATGTTATTTTTGGTTTTAGTACTAAGTGTATTTTGCTGTATAGGATAATTCTCTTAAAATTGGTAACCCAGCATGTTACTATTAATGCCAAAGCACTTAATACTCAGACCACATTCTATGCCAGAGATTCTACTGCACATTTGTAATAATTTTTGAGGTGCTGGCAATAAGGATGTTATGTTTTTTAACATTGGGAATCCCCCATTTATCCAAATATCATAAAACTATCTCAGTACCTTAGGGTAGGACTGGTATTCAGTCAATAAATAATGTTAGGGTTGTATTGCAGCTACTGAGTACATCACTACCACTTCACCTTACTCTCAAGGTGAAGAAGTGTGTTGAGGACTGATCAACTTCAAGGGGCACAATGTCTCATACACACACCTTTTCTAGGGGGTGAAACCTTAGCAGGAGGAAGTAAATTAGTCACCTGCACTGGAGTAACATGACCCTCATATTTTAAAATAATCTTCCAAGTATCTTGGCACAAGTAGAATTTGGGTTGTGTTTCTCTTAAGGGATATCTCAACATTCATTTTCTCTTTGCATCCCCACTTCAGCTCTTCAAAAGCATTTTCTTCCTTAAAGCAGTAGTGGTCATGGGGACTAAGGATGCTGCCACTTGGGAAAAGACTCAACCATCTCTTTCTGCCTTTGAATCTGTGTACGCCCTCCTGTTTCTTTGTGTGGAGAAGGGAGAAGGGTAAGGATTTTGTATTTCTTTGCTAGAGAGCTTAGAAGCAGCCCCACTCTGGAAAGGTCTAGAATAAACTGTCCATATAAGCTTTCTGTAAATATTGGAGCACTCTCTGCTTCTGGATCTCTGCTCTTGAGTTTACCACTTTTTGATATTAGCTATCTGATTGCAAAGGTTTGTAATTTGGCTGTGGTCTTTTGTGGAGAGTAAAAGTAAACCATTTGACCTGCTTTGACTCTAGGCCTTTGGTGGGCCTTTAGCCTTAATAAAATAACATAAATATTTTCTATTATTATAGTAGTATTAATTTACTGTGCCCTAACTCTGATCCTGTGGTATACATTTTGCATGGATTGGCCTATTTAATCCTTATAACAACTCTCTGAAATAGCTAATATTATTATAATCCATGTTATAGGTGAATGCTTCATTGGGTGTACAATAGCTCTCCAAAGAAAAGTAAAACCTTTCTTTTTGCAATTACTGAGTAATCCAGGGGTGATGTTTTAACACT
Organism: Manis javanica; assembly: GCF_040802235.1. Taxonomy (NCBI): domain Eukaryota; kingdom Metazoa; phylum Chordata; class Mammalia; order Pholidota; family Manidae; genus Manis; species Manis javanica. The sequence goes on from NC_133174.1 coordinate 14,480,492, forward strand.
ATCCAAACATCCTGTACCTCAATAACCATTTACCCAGTGGATTTAACATTCTTGTACCGACCAATTATTACACTATGGTTGCAAAAGGATGATTTTCTATTTCTGTCAGTACTTCTACATTTATTAGCTGACATCCTTTTGTAGAAAAGAGCATTTCTTTCCATGCTTCTATTTCTTGAGCATCACTTGAACCCATGGATTTTTATTTATTCAGCAGTGTAATAATTTATGGCCATTTCTTTTTGATACTTAAATTGTCTCAAATTTACCCAGTGGGAGCTCCTTCGAGTTTGCTCCTTTGTCCTTCCATTACTCACTGGATGCTTTTTTGCTTTCAGGCACAGTAAGAGATTTCAGGCTTACTCTCATATTCTCCCTGCCCCAGACCTACAACCAGTTACTTCTCTAAGGAAGTCTATTTCCTCTCAGAGAAATGGTATTTAGGCACCAAATCTGGGCATCACCTCTTTCTCTCTTTGAATCTGTGTACTCGCTCCTGTTTCTTTGCTGTGGAGAAGGGAGAAGGGTAAGGATTTTTTATTTCTTTGCTAGAGAGCTTGGAAGCAGCTCCTGCCACTTGGTATCATTGTCTCCAGACTCCTTCATTAGATAGAGTCAGGAAAGATCCTTTTTTCAAAAATAATGAATTCATTTTGATGTTTGCATTTTCATTATTCCAGTGGATAGCCAAAAAAAGCAGCAGATTTACAGCTGTGCTTTCTGTGCTATGCCCTTTGTGAGCTCTCGTCTCTCCGCTGGCCATTGGAAGATGCTGGTATCTGCAATCTTACCTCTGCCTCTTCCAGATATTCTGATCCCTTTGGTTCCAGAAAAGACTTCAGTAACTGACTATTTTCCAGGCTGGCTTTTTCTGCCACTATTTGCCCCCATTTCTCAACCAGGCAGGGGGCTGTATGCCAAATAACACCCCGTGCCATCTCACTGTACTGCATCCCTAGACGCTAAGAGAACATCGTATTTGAAGGACATACTTTGGCAGTTTGGAAGGTATGGAACCTTCATTATCTTTCAGCCATAATTATTTTCTATTTAAAGGCAAGATACCACTTTGTTATTGTCAAGGGTTCTCTTATAAAACTTCATCTTCTCTAGCTTCACTTCTTAATTTTTTTGTAGACATCTTGTTTGCACTTGCAAATTCATTACCAAAGAAAGGGTAAGTTTAATAAAAAACATTGCTAACTATCCCTTATATTTATGGTGCTGTGTTTATTTAAACATGGCTCATTATTTTCACAGTAGTGATAATGGTAACTGAATCTGCATTAGCTCATCTATTATTTATTTAGCATCTAGCATTTATTTAGATCCCACTGGCCTGATGATTTCCTTCCTAAGGTGTCCTTTCCTATGGTGGCAGGAAAAGAAGTTAGATAATTATGAATTCTCTTTCCCTACTCTTTTTTTAAATCTTTTTTAGTTTGTCAAAGGATCTGGAATCCTCAAGTCCAACCCACCGCTCAGAGATCCTTTTCCATCTTCTTTCTCACATTCATTTTCTTTGGGAACTCTTATCCTGTTTTCCATCAACTATCCCCTCTTTCCCTCTTTAGCATGGTGGCTAAGAGCATGGTTTCTGAAAATAGTTTCTAGCTATGTAGCCTTACGCAACCTGCTTAATTTCTCTGTGTCTTAGGTTCCTTATCTGTAAATCAGTAATAAAATAGTAACCTACCTCATGACATTGTGAGGATTAACTGAGCAATATCTGTAAATCATGTAAAATGATGCCTTACATAAAAAAGCTTCAATAAATGTGAGCATCTTTTATTGTTTACTGGTGTCTATAGCCTCCACATCATCATAAAACACTTACATCTCTCTGCTTCCAGGATCAAATGCCTGTCCCTTATCCCTCCATAAATAAACTCAGCAGGGTCCTACCATCCCCATTCTTCACACAGAAGGCAAAGATGTCTCATATGAGTACATGACAAGTGGGAGATACAGGTAAGGAGGGAAGAGGCGACCGTGCAAGTGTACCACTGTCCCCTCCTAAACATGTTGGCCCTGCCACCTCTCTCTGTAACGCCTTTCTACCGGAAGGGTTACCAGATAAAATACAGGACCCGAAGTTTGATTTGAATGTTAGATAAACAACAAATCATTTGTTGTCATGGAATATTTATACTGAAATATTTTTAATTTTTTATATTATGATGTTTTGACATCCTAAAAAAATACTTTTCTGGCTGGAGACACATTGCCTCTCCCTGAGCTAGTCAATTCTTAGAGCAGAGGGCCTTGGAAGAGCGTGTCTGATGTGCAATCTAACCAACCCAGAGCTATACGTCCTCTATCTTGTCTGTACACCCCATGAGACCATATTTTTCTGTCTTAATCATCCCAGGGCCAGATGCGCGGCAACTAGGGACCACCTTTATAGTCCAAAGCCCAACAAAATTATTCAACCTAGCAATCCTAAACTGTGAAACCCTGCCCTGCTTATCTTTCCTGTGGAAACCCCAGTAAAGGCAGTGGCCTAAACTTTTCCCTTGCTCTGGACTGCTGCCTCCTCACCACTCTGCTGTCTTTCCTGTATGGCCTTGAGCAGTGTGCCCTGCCTCCTGTCTCTAGGATCTATGATATAATAAACCTGTTTTATCCTGAGCCTCTCCTCTGTTTTTTCTTGCGGCCTCAGCTAACTGTCCATCTCATAAAAGAATACAAAACATACACTAACAAATGATTTGTTGTTCATCTGAAACTGAAACTGAAGTAGGCATCCTGCTTTTTATTTGCTAAATCTGGTGACCTAATGGGAGGTCCCACGGTAAGGACCTGTACCACATTCTCTGTCCGAGGATATCATGATTTGGTACAAAGGGGAGCCGTAGCAGATGCTGTCAGCCGGACCTGCCTGGCCAGCCTGCTCAAGCCCATTTCCAGCTGCCAAGTTTGCATCCCTGGGCCTGAGAGCTTCTTCTGAAACTGGAAAGGCAGCTGAGAAGTAACGGTGAAATAATCCTGGACCCCTCACCCACCTTGGTAGCCCTCAACCAGTGACTGCCTGAAGTTGGGAAATCAATGTCCCAGTTCCCTTGGTCCCTGGGTAGGACAATTCTGAGGCCTATACTTTAAAGCATTTCCCAGAGTTTTTTCTCAGGATTAAGCTCCCGTTGTTCACTGTGGTGGTCACCTTGAAAATGGCCTTCCCTTTCCCATATTCCCTCTTCACTATCAGCAGTCTCTGCGCCTCCGAAATACACAACTGGCAAAGAGAATACTCATGTCAGGGTCTGATTCTTGGAAATCCACCTAAGATATGAGTTCTTAGTTTCTCCTTTGTTTCCATCATCTTCCTGATGATGTCCGCATCGTGTTAGCCCTTTGGTCAATGCTACTACTTGAGTGGGATAAGTGTAAGGGTTTTGTTTGTAAAAAGAAAATAAAAACTCTCTCCAACTGCTATATGTTTCAGGAAAGTGTTGCATTTTTCACACCTGGCTTGCATTTTAGTAATTGTCTGGTCTGCTTTTTTGACAATGAATAATCTGTTTGTTTCTCCAAGATGCCTAAGAGATAGGCCTGGAATTGGAAATTAAGACCATCTCTGGCACAACAAATGAAAGTCCTTCCATGGCTGCTTACGAGGAACTCTAACAAAGGTAGGATATTATGCAGCAAAATTACTTGCCTCTTTAAGCTGGCAAAGAATATAATTAAAATAAAGAACTGACATCTTATGTGACAGAGTCTGAGTAGGAAGCATAGCATTTATCACCTCCTGTTCGCTAGCTTTTCTTTGAGGAAAAAAAAAGCCAGCAAGATTTTATCTTGGATGACGCCTACTCACCTGGCTTGGCTTAAGCTAAAAAAACATGAAAATGGTGGAGTGTGAAATAACATGCCACATATGCAATTTGGCCGTGTTATGGCTTAAACACTAAAACCAAATTCCCCAGAAGAGGGTTGTTCAGTAAATCTGCACTATACCATGAAAACTAATAAAGGTGCAAAAACTTTTAAAGAAAGTGGGGCATGGATTGTTGTCAGTGTCTAAGTGTGAGGAGAAATAGCAATGTCTGTCCTTCAGGATTATATCAGTAAAGTCCTGATATAAGGCTGAAACTCAATGTGTCCAGATTCTTAGGAACAAACCTATTGCATGGAGCAGAATGTCTCTGAATGATGTAGCAGGTTATACAGGGATTTTATGGTAATTATCTTACAATAAATATTTTTATCTCCAATAATTATCCTTAAGGGGAAACTTCCTGAAAACATTGGCCTGACTCTCCACTGAGGAGTAAGAATGAAATCTGAACTCTGGAGTCTTGCTTAAGAACTTGTCTAAGAACTTAAGGTCCCTCAAATCTAGGCCTCACTCAGACCACAGCATCCTTTCTTTCCTAAATACAGGCTCTGAGTGGGAGGTTCTCAATGTAGTACTGACGTAGGTGTGAACATTCAGTGTTTAAAGTCATGGGAATCAACTTAAATTAAATTGCCTTGAAGTTTTTCAAGCTTTGAATTTTCTATTTTGGATTTTTTTAAAGGAGGGGTGGGGAGACAGAAAGAGAAACAGCTTGTTCACTGGGTAGCTTTTTGTCCACCCGCTTCCCCTACCCTCCAACTCTCTGGAAATCAGCAATCATTTTATTGGCACTAGTACAAGTCTGTCAGTACTGGAGAAAATGTACCTTTTGGTGTGTACTTTTTGTGTTGGTGACTGTGGTGAGAAAAGCTCTTTCTGTAAGGTCTTCTCTCTTACCAAGTAGAGTTACAGCCATCATCAAGAGAAGCTATATTTACAAGGCCATGTTCCCTTGCAAGCTTGCTTGCACAATCTGCTCCTGAACATTCCATCTGGCATGGATTGAAGAGATTCAAGACATAGGCTTACTTAAAGCAATACTTTTTTAAAAATCAGAGATCTATGTTCTGAAGAATAAAAGGAATAGATTCTAATTCTATTTCTAATAAGCTTTCAGAAATCCTTTATTTAGGATATTGATCTGAATTGATTTTAGCATCCAGAAAAGCAGCAACAAACATGTATATTATAAAGGGAAATGGTTCTGGGCCAAAAGAAGCCATCAACCTATCAGCAAATGATGTTTCTGAAAAACAGTATTTGCCAAACCTCAAGCTTATGTGGATTTTCTTGATGTTTAGATTCCACTGGTTGTTTTCGTTTATGGTGATTGGTGGATGTAGACTGGTTTTGTCTCTTTAAGTTTATGTATAATGTTCATTTGGAAAGTGAACAGCAGCAGTACTAATGCCTGGGAAGTGGTGGGTGCTAAATGAATATTTGTTGAATTAAAGAACAATTTACATTAAAATGGCATTATGCAGTTTTCAAGTGCTGCAATAATCATTTTATTTGATTCTTAAAAGTAGCTGGCAAGTGGTGGCTGGGTTATATAAATGGAAGACCATATCTCTTGGCTCTACCAGGCATAGAGGCATGGAATGAAAGACATCTTTGGGAAAGAATTACCTCAGTTTCATGACAGTTTAGGGCATATTATATAGGGAGATAATAGGAGACTATTATGGAATGGTGAATTTGGGTCACCTTGTAGAGAGCCTGGGAATGGCAGGCTAACATGTTTGGACTTGACTCCAAATGCAGTGGGAAACCACTGGAAATTTTTGAGCAAAGGACTGCTGTTGTCCTTTAGGCACATTATCTTTTTCCATGATGGAGGAGCAAGGTGGGAGAAGCAGCAAGCAGAGATGTTTCTTCCTCAAAAACAGAAAAAAAAAAAAAAAAAGAAGCTGAGATACTGAGAGGGTTTGAAGTGGGGATAGGGGAAATGAAGATGCTGTGCTCAAATGTATTGACTTTGTAGTCATGAGGTATATGATTCCTAGTGTGAGTGGGAATAGGGTAGGATTGAAGCATTGTGGAGGCACTTTAGAACCGCTCATATGAATAGAAAATGAAAGAGCTTCTAGATAGCAGTTAAGGCTTACCTGAGACTAAATATCATGAATTGTGGTGGACCCAACGACAAAGTGTTGAGCCTTTTAGCAATATAGTCAGTGGAGTGGGAAAACCAGGAAACACAGAGTTTAGAGGGAAAAGGCATTATATATTTGAGGGTTTTGCATTTAGGATATGCTCAATTAAAGTTCTTAACCAGAAATTAGGGAGACAAAGTGAAATAATTCAAAAGGATAGAAGACCAGGAAGTAGTCACAAGGAGATGAAAGCTCAGGCTCATTATGTGTGAGGGTGTAAGAGAGGGAATTGTGGAGCAGAGGAGGGAATTTGAGAGTTTGGGTTCTTAGAGACTTTTTGAGAAGTGACCATTTCTGAAGTCTAGTCAGTGAGTAAAATGCAATGGAGATGGACGTCACTGGGGTTTAGGGAACCAGGGTACTGGAGACCAGGGTAATAGGAGGGTCATCAAAAAGGATGTCACCTCACCGAGGAGAATGTAAAGCAAAGGGCCAGAGAAGAATACAGTGAAGGTTAATATATATAGAAGATTTTACTGAGATGAAAAACAGAATCAGATTGATTTCCTTCATGTCTGACTATTCATATATCCCTCTGCCCCAACTCACCCCATCTTCAACATTCATTACCAGATGATAGGTCTTCCACGAACAAAAAATCACTCTGAAACATGGTCTTTAAAAATCAAAGGAAAACTTGTTTACTTTTTGTAAGGGAAAAGGAAAGAAAACTTCCCTGTTTTCATGAATGAATAGAACAAGGTTGAAACAGTGCATTCATTGCAATTGTTGGCAGGGAGGAAATTAAGAGGTATAGCCAAAAGCTGTGAAACTAGAGTAACCACAAAGATAGGAAAGGTTGCAAACTGGATGGGAACAGACTCATTTAGACTTTGCCAGGGAAATGCCAATGGTTATTTCTTAGAGGGAAGGTAAACTTGCTTAAAATTCACTAGAAAGGAAATAATGGAATTGTAGGAAAATGATAAATGATATGCCCAGGGTATCTAGAGAAAATCTCAAAGCTTGGATAACAATTCTACAACAAATTAATGTGGGTTGCCATTCTTTGTTTTCCAGCAGGCCTTTTATTAATATCAATGCCAATCTGTGTGGTGCCAAGTCCATTTCCTGCAATCCTGAACTTCACTGCATCCTCATGTATCCCCCAGCACATTCAGTCTTATCTGACTTTGTTGGGAAAGAACAGAAATCATATGCTACTAGTTTCTTCAGCATTCCTCTACTCTACTTTCACTTTCCTTTGCTTCCTCATCTACCTTCAACTTCTTCCCTCCCTTCTACTTTGCAGACAGAAGGTTTTCTCCACCTCGAGGAGGAAGCTAAGACTCATGTCTCCATCTGTGTCCTTAAATCTCCCCTCTAGGTGCCTCCATATTCATTAGTAGGTCCCTCACTCCAGAGTAATCCAGAACAATTCTGTCATATCATTCCTTTCATCCTATTGAAGTAAGTCTCTGGAAGAGTATTCCATAATTCTATTTCCTCTCTGTCATTCACTTTCCAGCTCCTACATGTTAGGTTATGGATCAATGAATTCTGACATACCAATAGCAGCCAAATTGAACAGATTCATAACCACAATTTGAAGGTTGTAGAATCACTACTAAAATGTAGAGACTGACTAAATTTGCCCAAGTTAAGTTGATGTTTGGCATTTTATCCACACACACACATACAGAGACACACATAGGGTATATAATGTATACATATAGTACATAACTGCATATATAGATATTTTTTTAACTGCAAACTACATTATAGTTTTAAAAATAGTTAAGAGTTTTCATATACATTTTATTGTTTATCTTTATTTAGTAGGAGTCCAGAAGGAAATCATTTCTTGCTTAGCTGGAATTTCCCTTCAGTTTTGGCATCTGAATCAATCTGAAGAACGTTATTCTCAGGCCAGGAAAGTCTCAATTGCTTTGGTAAAAGCTGAGGCAGTTCTGACAGAATAAGCCCTCAACTTCATGGCAATTGGTAATCGGAAAACAGAAGTATTTTCCACATTGAGGTGAGGATTGTTTCCAAAAGTTCTGTTCCCAGAGAATGGAGATAAGGCAAATGGGGATATGGGTGGTTAGGAGGTGTGTTTTGTTTTTGTTTGTATAGGAAGTCAGACCAACTGACACTTCACATTTAAATACCAAAAATATTGGAGGTTATTTTTTTTTTTTGATAAGTGGTATGCTTCCTTACCACTGAAGTTAAAATGACATGATGATGGCAAACATATTTTTGGTTTGGTAGACAGTGAAAATCAGAAAAAAAGAGGAAATATAGCATTTTTAGGAGCAGATGGCAGTGCTTTCAAATCTTTTTGAGCTTTTTCTTCGCTTTTTTCCAAACTCATGTAACACAACCAATTAAAATCACTAAAATCAGATAGTGTAATGACAGTGAGCACTATAGCACCTAGCAGACTGATTGGATAGTTATGTGGAGTGATACTAATGGTGAATACCATTAGTTAAAACTGGATAAGGGAAATTACAGATGATTCCTATGTTTAAACCACATCATTCTGACTAATCCTATTCTGGCCACTCTACAATGTGTCTTTACATCTCTGAAAGATGTCTGTTAATGTTGAGGTGCCATCTGATTTTAACTTTTCATTTTGAGCTAATTTTAGATTTACAGAAAAATTACAAAAATAGTAGAGTGTTCCGTACAACCCTTACCTAGCTTTCCCTAATACTAACATCTTATATAACTATGTTACAATGATCAAAACCAGGAAATTAATATTGGTACAATTCTGTTAACTAAACTGCAGACCTCATTCAAATTTCACCAATTTTTCCACTAACGTCCTTTTTATGGCCTAGGATTCAATCCAGGATCGCACATATCATTAACTTGTTATGTCTCCTCAGTTTCCTCCAATCTGTGACAATTTCTCAGTGTTTCCTTCTCTTTCATGACCCTGATACTTTTGAAGAGTATTGATGAGTTATTTTGTAGAATGTCCCTCTATTTGTGTTTGTCTGATGCTTTCTTAAGCTTATATTGAGGTTAGCATTTTTGGCAAGAATGCCAGAGTGATGTTGTGTCTTTCTCAGTGTTTCATATCAAAGGGTTCATAGTCTCAATATTGTCCCATTACTGGTGATGTTAACCTTGATCACTTGGCTGAAGTGGATTTTTCCACTATAAAGAAGCCAACATTCCTTTTGTGGTTAATAAATATCTTTGGAGACCACAATTTTAAGAACAAAGTAGGGGAAGACTGTTTATATGTTTTCAAATGACCGGGCAACACCAAAGGTCAGGAAGACTAGCAATATGACTTTGAACATAGACAAAATTTTTAGGGAGGAAGGAGTACATTTTCTACAGGAAAACTTTTTTCATGCTTCCTTGCCCCTCCGTTTCCCACTACCTGTTGCTGCTAATTACTTTATTCAGGAAAAAAACCCTTAATATTCAACCCCTATTTGGGGAAATGGTAATTATCTAATTTATTTTGGTTCTACTGATATACATTTCAGATAAGGCATCAGATAGAAGCTCTTAGAAGTCTTTGGGGTTAGAAGTTTTGATTGTTTCTATTTCTTATTTATCATTTCTTGAATTGTCATGATATCTTTCCCTGTGTGCAGAGGGAAAGACTTTATAAAAAGTCATCAATTTTTATTTTCAGATCATAAATTTGATCTTAATTAATTATAACAGTATTAGTCATACTGATCAAATATTAAAATCCTCTTGCAATTAAAATAGTGGAATGGCATGGTTCCTCCAAGTTCCATTTTCCAGGTTGACTCTAAGTGTCATTGATGTCCTGTTCTTTAACCTCTCCAACTAATTTGCTTATTCCTTTGTTTGTTCATTCATCCATTCTTCATTCACTCATGGAGTTACTCTATTGGCTGAGTGCAAACTAAGTAAAAGCACTGCACTGAATGATTCAGGAGATACAGAGAGGAGTGAGAGACTGCCTGCACACAGGAAATTTACTATTTACTACTCTAGTAGCACAAAGCACTGTAGTATGCTATTACATTGTATCTATTGGGGATTTTCTGTTTCTCATGTATGTACAGAACCCCAACAGAGAAAAAGCAATGGGTTCTACCTTTCCATCTGCTAGTCAGATTCCCTAGAAAAAAAGTGATGAGATATTCTTTCATAGATATGAGTCTTTAAGACTAAAAATAAAGTAACTGTGTAAGAGGACAAAATAGATGACTAGGAGATCCCCTCCTTCCCTGTTTTCCCAAAGTAACTGGGGCCTCAGCAGACACAACTTGAGACTCCATTAGAACAATAAGAGAGATTCTGTCTGGAAAAGCTCAGGATTTGTTCACACAATCTCCAAGTGTCACATAGGAACCAGCTTGGACAAGATACTGGGTGAGTCCCTCACTAATTAAGTACCAAAAGAGGGTCTGAGACTGAAGGTATCTGGCAAGAAAGCATAAAACTAGAAGCACTGAGCGAGATGGAGAAGTACATGGATCAATAACCCATTATTTGTTCACAGGCATCTTTCCCGCTTCCTTAAAGGAAGGGAGCATGTTTTCTGCAGCACTGTATCCTTATTACTTGGCAACATACCTGGCCTACAGAGAGAGCTCAGGGAAGTTCCTGTGAATGGGCAGCTTCAGACATTTGTGAACCTCTAGACAACACTTAAATAGGCATGCTGTAGATTCTGTTTTGTCTGTGTTACTTCCAATTGAATATTATGGTTTCTGAAGTGCCAAGCTATGTGGATATGAGTGGGTTGCTCTGGGATTTCCAGAACAATACATTTTCATGTAGTGGGATTCAAGTCAAGTAAAATGTAATTCAGCCTTCTTGTCATATAACTTGATCTCTTTTGAGCAAGGACAGATATTTCTGAACCACTGGACTAAGTTTGAGATATAACTTTTAGGCACACCCATACCATCCTGTGTTTTCTTGTTTATAGAATTCACTTTTGTAACTCTTTCCTTGATGTCTATATTTCCAGAGAGGATGGGAGCTTCCTGAGGACCCAGTTCTACAAGGTGTCTTATTTATAACCATCCCTGGCACATGCTACCTGGCACACAGGAGATATTTAAAAAATAACTGTTGCATAAATGAACAAACAAAAGTTACAAAACATGGAGCAAGGAATGTATAACCAGTAAGGTGTAGTTAAGGGATTATGAGTGAGTAGAGAAAGGGGAAGTTATATTCCCTCTGAAGGATATCAGGGTATATATACAAATTGAGTCTAGAAGGATGAAGAGGATTTAGAGCCATGGAGATGGGAGTTCAGTGAAGGAGTGATGACAGCAGTGCAAGGAGAGCCTTCCAGCTGGAGGAACAGCAGTAAAGTAGGGGTTTGGTCACTTAGGCAGAAAAGTAGGAGATATGAAAGTGATCAGGGAGAAATAGAGTTGGAAAGGAAGTATGATCAATAGATAAATGAGTGAGGAATTGAGAATCTAAATAATAACAATATAACCATGAAAATACATATAATTGTCATTATTGTAGCTCAAGTATAAGATGATTCTCTCATTACTTTTTATAATTGTTTATTGTCATATTTTGAAAGCATTGGTGTGTGTGGCTCCATTCAGAAAATGTACAATAGTTTCTTTAGAGAGGAGTGAAACTGAGGCATGATACACTTTATTATAACACAAAATCAATTTTAATTATGATCAGAGCTGAACTATGACAGAAAACCCAGAACAGGGTGGTTAATGGTGAACACAGGTTGTTGTACTTGTTTGAAATAACTGTTTCTGATTTGGCCCTATAAGATCAGCTCCTTGGCATGACTATGCACTGAAGTTTCAAACATTAAAAAAAAACTTAGATGCTTTCTAGTCCAGACTAGCATCTCAAATATGCTGGCATGGGAATCATCATCCCCTTCTTAGACTCTCCAGAGAAAAGATCCTGTTTGACAAATCTTAACAAGTAAGCACTGTTGCTGTTTTTTTAAATACATAATCCAGATATCTCTTTCTATGTTGCAAATTAATTTTATTTTTTAATTGAGATGTAACTGTGTAAGTTTAAGGTGTACAATGAGTTGGTTTGATACATTTGATACATTTATATATTGCAATATGATTACCACTATAATGTTTGTGGTTACTAAGGGCTGGGAGGTGGGGGAGTTACTGAGAGGTTAGGCAAAGGGTACAGACTTGATGAGTAAATTCTGGAGATCTAATCCACAGCATTGTGATTATGGTTAAATTTCTTTCCTTCACTCTTACAGGAAGGAGTATGAAGGGTCATCATTTCACAACCATTGATAGTATTGCACTGTTTTCCATGGGCATGTTGACTTGTACCCAATTATCCAACATCCCAGGGAATAACTTTTCAATTTTAAATAGCCTCTTAATTAAAGAGAAGACCCACAGAGAATTGATATGGCTTTCTGTTTTCACCTCTACTTGCTTCTCCTAAAAATGTGCAGACAAGTACATACTTTGTATAGATTTCCATCACAGCATATAGAGTTTAATACCCGCCCACCACCCCACCCGAAAAGGTGAATAGCCATACAAGGAAATGTAATCAGCCACTCAGCACCACTCTGTGAGCAGTTTAAAATGACAGCTTTGCAGAACATATGTGAGCTCAGAATAAAGACTCCTGGTAAATTCATGCAATATGCTCTGTACACTAATAAAATTCATCATGGTCTCTTGGAATGCAGCAATTATTCATGCTCTCCTCATTCTACATTTTTTTGTGTAGGGGAGAACAACAAATGGAAATAGTTCTATACAGCAGCATGCAGCATGTTGGGACGAAGGCAAGCGGGATGTGATTTTTCTCAGGTGTGTAGTTCAGCAAGAGAGAGCAGCCTGAATATGAAGGTCGGCAGCAGTATTGCTTTTTCCTGTCAAAGCACTGGAATTAAGTGAAATGGATTTGAAATAGAAGAACATATTGTACTGTACTTCTTATGGAAGAAAACATATCCCTATAACACTTTGTACAAGCTAACATTAGACATGGCAATTAAATTCGGTGGTTGTTCCAAGATTAATAGATGCTTTACTTCAAGTACTTTGCTAGCAGAACAGAATCAGATGGAAGTAAAATGAGAGAAAAACGAATCTTATTCTTTTCATTTCATTGAGCTGCGGGAAAGCACTTTGCAGCCTACCCTTCACAAAGACCCAATACACATCCTCCTAAGGCGGTCCCCTTTCCTTCTGATGCACAAAATTCCCAAGCACACTGACTGTAAAGCAAAATCCTTTGACCACCAGCTAAGTTCCATCTAGGCCTTTGATAGGATATATCATCGTGCATATTGTCAGCATAATTTAAGTCTGAATTCAAAACTCTCAGCTTGGGTCAATAAAGGTGATGTTCAATAGGTCATGCTGACTTGGGACTGACTCTTCTTTTTCAAAGAAAATACTGTGTTTAGGTCAAATCAGCTTATGTTTTGCTTGCTTATGAAAAAGCACCAAAATTGAGCAGCATGTTTTATTGGTTTGAGTAAGCTTGATTTTCCTAGTTCTTTTTTCCTTGTGAAGATAATCCCTAATCACTAATAATGGGACAAAATAAGAGCATATGCATCCTGATGTGAGAAGAGTACAACATTACTTTTGTGGTATTCCTGTCAAAAACACATAATCTGAATACAATCACTAGAAAATATCAAGTGAATCCAAATGGAGGGTCATTTAATGATTCTTAAAAACATGTCAATGTCATAAGAGACAAAGAAAGGCTACAGAACTGTTTCAGATTAAAGGAGACTAAAGCAATATGACAATTAAATGTAATCTGCAATCCTGGACAGGACCCTAGATTTTAATGGAATTTCTATAAAGGGCATTATTCAATTGGCAAAAGTGAAATGTGGATTATAAATTAAATAATAGTATTGTATCAATGTTAAATTTCCTAATTTTGAATATGTGATTATATAAGGGAATATTCTTGTCCTTGGGAAGTACATATCTAGGAGTAAAGAGCATAATTTCTGCAACTTACTCTTAAATGATTCAGAAAACAAATCAATTTCTATCTATCTGTTTATCTATTTATCTATCTATACAGAGGTAAAGAAAAAGATTTTTCTTAATGGGGAAGAATATTAACAATTAGTAACTCTAGATAAAGGGTACATTGGAATTTTCATACTATTTATGCAACTCTTATGTAAGGTTGAACTTATTTCCAAATAAAAAGTTTAAAAAATACTTTAAAAAGCAATTCTCTCTACTTAGCATTAGCATCAGTTGTCTCAAAAGTCTTGTCTGCCTAGCTTTCATCTTATATGCACTGAAATTATTAGCAATGACACAAAATTCTTAACTGTCAAAGAACTGTAAAAAAATTATATCCTGTTTTAAATGATTAAAAATTCACCTAAAATTTGTTGGATTTAAAATAGGATTCACAGGTGTGAACTTTAGATCTACGGCTTGAATGTGAATTCCACACAGAAATCAAGTTTACACACTTACTCAGTGGATATTGCAAATATTCTTTACCACTGTTGTGTAAGAATTTTCTGTTTAGTTCAGTAGACTTCAATGTGTCCCATTTTGAGAAACATTAAAAATGAAAATATTTCATCTAAGTATTATGTTTTTAAGAACTTTTAGTTTGATTATTTTTAAATGACATCATTTGAAACAATTTTTATTCTTAAGGAAATTCATGGGCGTATGGTCTCAGTATTTTGGAGGGGCATTATTGACAAGTAGTGGGAGGAGGTCAGAATTTATAGACTCTGGGATGAACATAATCCATGAAAAATCTTATTTCCTGCACTACTTTCAAATATCCCAACATGTTAGTTATCAAATATAGAGCATAATTCAATTTTTTTAATTAAAAGAAGTATTTTGCACAATTTTAATAATCACTGTATTTTCCAGAAATGCAAATATTTCTATCATACACACTCAGGAAAGATGGGATTTATTTTGTTTGGAGTTTTTCTAGAAACTGTTTATTAATCTGGAAAATTATTAGTTACCAATGGTAATGTCATTCATATTTGAGTGGCCAGCACAACACGCCTGAAATCAGTCCAAATTTTGTACCTGTCCCCATTATGGAGATTCCAGAAATATACATGAATATGACTATTAGGCTTTATTCCAAAATGCCAAAAAAAGATTTAAAGTTTCAACAATATTCAATTGTATATTGTCTTATTTCTTTTTTTAATTGAAAATTATCTGGTTATTTTTAATTTTGAAAATTATTCAAAAAATTGAATTTTACCACAATTAAAAATGAAATATTAGCTTTTAGTATTATTATTATCAAGTTATTTTTAGAGCAGCTTCAGGTTCACAGCAAAACTGAGCAAAAAGTACAGAGTTCCCATATACCTCCTCCCTGGCACTGCCTCCCCCACCATCAACATCCCCCACCAGAATGATGCATTCGTTATAATCAATGAACCTGTGTTGACACATCATTATCACCCCAAATCCTTAGTTCATATTAGCATTCATGGTGGTGTTAGGTTTCATTGTTCTATGGGTTTTGACAAATGTGTAATGACATGTATCCACCATTAAAGTGTTGTACAGTATAGTTTTACTGATCTAAAAATCCTGTTTTCTGCATGTTGGTCCCTTCCTCTCCCCTAACCCTTGGCAATGACTGGTCTTTTTATTGTCTTCATGGTTTTGTCTTTTCCAGAATGTCATATAGCTGGAATCAGAACCCTGACAATACACACAGCATGCAGCCTTTTTGGATAGGCTTCTTTAACTTAGTAATATGTATTTAAAGTTTCTTATTTCTTTTAAATCTGAATTTATTTATTAGAAGTAGAAGTGAACATCTGACTCTTTTTAGTGTGATTGTGCCCAAACATTTACATTTGAAATATATTTTATATTATAAATTACCTTCCTTTTATTTCTCCTTTAGATTACAGGATATTATGTACTTTAAATTAAAAAATATTAAAAAATATTTTAAAAATTACCTGTGAAGACAAAATTATATTACCTTTGAACTTCATGCCAGTATAGCATAGGGGATGATATAAAATATTTCTTCTTCTTTTAAAATTTATTTCATTTTTTTCTTTTTATCTAAATTTTTTCCAGAGTTTTTGAGGTATGGTTGACAAAAATCGTATATATTTAGGTTGTATAATGTGTTCTTTAAGGTGTACAATGTGATGTGGAATTTAAAAAGTTGAACTTGTAATAGAACTAGAGATTAGTACAGTGGTTGCCAGGGGTTTGTGGGTAGGGTAAATGAGGAGATGAAGGGTACAAACTTTCAGTTATAAGATGAATAAATTCTGGGGATCTAATGTACAGATGGTGATTAGAGTTGATAATACAGTAATGTACAGTTGAAATTTGCTGAGAGTAGATTGTAAGTGTTCTCACCACCAAAAAATAGTAACTATGTGAGGTGACGGATGTGTTAATTAACTTGATTGTGATAATCATTCACAACATATACAGATATCAAGTCATCACATCATGAAATATTTCTTTTAAAATGAGGTGAGGAGTTCCTCAAAAATTCAAAAATTGAATGACCATATTATCCAGCAGTTTCACTTCAGGGTATATACCCAAAAGAATTGAAAGCAGGGTGTCAGATATTTGTGCACCCATGCTCATAGCAGCATTAGTCACAATTGCTAAGATATGGAAGCAACACGTGTCCATTGAAAGATGAATGTATAAACAAAAATATGATACATACACAGGATGGACTATTATTCAGCCTGAAAAAGGAAGGAAATTCTGACATATGCTACAATATGGATCAAACCTGAGATATTAACTAAATGAAAAAAGCCAGTCACAAGAAGATAAATACTGTATGATTCCACTTACACAAGTTACCTAGAGCAGTCAAACTCGTAGAGACAGAAAATAGAATGGTACTTGCAAGGAACTGGGGAAATGGACGGTGAGAAGTTATTGTTTAATGGGTATAGAGTTTCAGCTTTGCAAAATAAAAAGAGTTCTGGAGATTGGTTGCATACAATGCAAATGTGCTTAACACTACTGAACTGTGCACTTAAAAACGGTTAAGATGGTACATTTTATGTTATGTATATTTTACCACAATTAAAAAAAAATAGGGTAAGAAGCCATTGAGTATGACAGGGTTGAGATTCAGTACTCTGCAGGCCTGGAGGAGGGGCACCGTCTATGGTCTGCTTGACCCCAGTTCCCTCTTCCCAGCATCTAACATATCCTCTGGTGTGGAGACAAGGAGAAGTGAAAGGGAAAAGTCATCTTCTTATTTACCAATGGCAAGTTGATAGAGCCTATTGTGTAGTTTTTCACTGAGCACTCATCCTCTGGTCAAAAGACCCTGTGTGGGCAGATGATTTATCCCAACAGCCTGCTGATGAAGGAATCACCTCCAAGCAGCTCCCCTGGGAGACTCAGCACAGCTCCTAGCTGACTTTCAGCTGGGGTTTCTTGCCACATTCCACATCCACTTCTTTTCTCTGAACACCTTTGCTCCAGGTGAGCAGTATCCTAGCGATTCTGCAGCCTGTCTCTGGGACCTCCCGGCACAGGAGGGATGCATCTTCCATACCCTTCAGGGAGCGAAAACTTGGAATTTGAGCAGTCAGGCTTTTTTTTTTTTTTGGTAAGAGACATTGTTTCTTATACCTCCTATCTGTCCCCAGGACTTGTGGAGCCAGAGCAATATGCCTAATGATAGAGAGAGACATCTGCTGCCCCTTGTAGACCTACCAAAATACTGACTAGTTTTCTCAATATTGGGGGAACAACCAATAGAATGATCCTATCCTGTCTTCCTCAGGAAGGTGAAGTGAAATGATTTTCCTTTAGGAATACAGGAGGAACACAGAATACAGGAACACTGATATAGGAACAGTGCTGAAGGTTTGTAGTTACATCTCCATTTGCAGGTGGACTAGGCACACCCCTAAGAGGCCTGGTCTCTTCCCTCTCAGTACCCCTAGTTTTCCTTTTATAGAAAATGCCAGGAGGCATGGAATCTCTGAGCCAAGAACTAAGCCTTCTTTAAATCAAGTCTGGGAAAATTTATCTTTGTTCTAAATAAGGCTTGATCTCAGCTATAATCTCTACTTTATTCTGTAATCTCTACTCTACAATCGCTAAAGAAGGAAAAGATCTTGAATGGTTCCTCATACTGCTCTGTTCCAGGAAGTGATGCTATCCTGATTGAAGAGGTTTTTGAGGGCCAGGGTTGCAATAGCAAGTTTCTCCTCTGATGTCACAGAGATTGCTACAGGCAGTAGAGTTATCCTCCACTTGAATGGTTCTTCATACCTCACACCAGGCTCACCAACTGTGCTTCCCTTGCAGACAACCCCTTGCAGCCTTCTAGTCACACTCGTGCATCCTCTGTGTCTACTCTTGTTGGGCTGCCTGAATTTCACCCCCCTACTCCCACCACACACACATCCATATCTTGGCTTTCACAACTCTGTGCTTCTTCCTTTAAACCAACCATTAGTTGATCTTGCTTTAGACTTTGGTTCCCTGCAGTGACAGATTCATTGATTTAATCACACAAAAACATTAAGCACCCTCTGCATGCCAAACCTTCTCAATGAGGATAACTCCACTGCCTGTGGCAACCTCTGTGACATCATAAGAAAAACTTGCTATTGCAACCCTGGCCCTCAAAAATCTCTCCAATCAGCAGAGCATCACTTCCCGGAACACCCTTCTCCACTCCCCACCTCCAAATCTAGCTTCTTTGCTAGGCAAATCATCATGGCACCTTGCTTAGGGCTTATGAGTTTCTTCATCTGAAGGGCTGCTTTTGCTCTTCAAGTTCCTCTGCCACTTCCTGATATTCTTTTATGAATGGATAGATAATTCCAAATCATGAGAAACCACTCTTTCTACATCAGGTAACTGTTGCTGCGTAACAAACTACTCCCAAGCTCAGAGGCAAACACCAGTCATTACTTATAATACATACACTCTGGGGTTAGATGGGCTTTGCTCTAAGCTGGGCAGTCTATGGGTATTTTAGCTGCAGCATCTCTGACATGTTTTTCATCCTGCCCCAGAGAGCAGGCCAAGTTAGGCATGCCCTTTTCTTGTGGGGAAGGCAGAAGCACAAGAATGAGTGGGCCCAACTGTACAAGCACTTTTCAAGACTCTATCACATTTGTTAATCCCATTGGCCAAAGCATGTCATTGTGACTAAACCCAGGGGTGAAGAATTATGTCCCATCTATGTTGGAAAGGACTGCAGAGTTATATGACAAAGGATATGAATACAGGCAGAAGGGAAGAATTGGGGTTGTTGACACAGTCTTTCACACCTCTCATTTCTCACCATTCACCATTTCTGCTACAGTTTTCCCCTTAGACTGCATCCACATATCCGTCCAAACTACAGTTCAGTTTCCCAAGACTTTCAGACATTATTAAAGGTGTTTTTCTCTGGGCAACCTTTCCTTTAATTTGCATTTAGGCTGCTCAAATTCAATTTGTTCACCTCACAGTCATGTTTACATCTTTGTCCTATATAGTGAAATGCCAAAATCTAATACATGCATGTTCTTAATACACATAAAATTGTTTTTGGACTAGAAAGCAGCTTATGAAAATATGATTATTAGAGACAATATGATTATTACAGGATATCCTAGATTGGAATTTTTAAAATTACTTCATGTGCTATTTGATTAGTAGATAGCCTTCTGTCCAAGTCTATGCCTTTGAGTCAGCTTTGAGGATGTGGACATGCCCAGGACATGAGAGGGGATGTACAAATTTGAATGATGGGGTTCAAAGGGACATATGGTTCCCCACACCTTCTCTCATTGGGTGGCTATGAAAGAACTGGTAATCTGGGATGATATAAGCAGTTGACATGAGTTTGAAGTCTTATTTCTTGCAGGCTGATTTAAAGAAGTTCACAGATCATCGCTGTACTAGTGCTCTTGGTAAGTCGGCATGAGAATTTTTTGTGTTGCATAGGTACTGATAGAATCAAGTGTTACCTTAGGGCCATATGATATCACTGAATTGGCATCTTGGAACTCTGAAATCTAGATTTTAATAAGCCACCACCCTAGCTATGTGTACTTGGATAAGTCTCTTAACCTTCTTGAGTCTTAGTTTTCTCATTTGAAAACACAGGTTGGTACTAGATATACTTAAGGCTTTGCCTGGCTTAAGATTCTACGATCCTAAGAAATAAGATTATATATCTAACAATTGGAATCCTTTTCAATTGATCCTAAGCATATCATAGTTGCTAAAAAGAAATGTAGGGAGTTGCCAGTTTTATCCCCTTATTTATTAATTACATCTGATGAAAAGATAAATTATACCATAGATAATGCCCTCAGTTCTGTTATACCTTGAAGCTAGACAAGAATTTATAACTTACTTAATATAAACTCATCTTAACTACTAGCAAAAGAGCTCATATGTATGCCTTACTGATAATGGGTTAGCATTATCATGTCTATATGCAGAGAATCCTTTTTCCCATTTAACAAATTCATGCTCTAAATGATTTAATGAAGGCCTTGCTAATGAATGGTGACTAAGGTGTCTTTCACCACCTCAAGAACTGATTTTAAGCAGTCAATGATGGCTTATTTTCCAGATCCTCAGTATTTTTATTTTTAGTACAAATAGAAAGGAATTGCAAAGATATTGTAATTGATTTGCTGGCAAGCTTACAGCCTTTACCAGTGATTTATCAGGTTTATATGGCTCCCTGTGAATTTCAGCAGCTAGAGTTATCCATTCCAGTGCATTAGGTTGGTGGTATGATAGGCTCTTCAGATGTAGGTTATGTCTTCCCTCTACTTCTCACTGCCATTACTGAGTTAGATGTTTTTAGACTATAATTACTGCCACTTGAGCTCTTGAAATCCACACATTCACTCAGTAGTTCATGGAGCTCTGTTACCATAAGCCAAGTATTTTGGACACCTGGGAGTAAACAGTCATTATGGAAAAAATAAGTTTTTTCTGACATTACTCTATAAATAAATGAGATAATGCCAGAACACCATGTTACAATTCTCTTTTCATTTCTCATCTACTTTTGTTATTCATGATGGCAAAATTAGCAAAATGCTTGTTTGTCCACAAGTGAATATTAGCTACTCTAGTTTCCATCACCAGTCTGATGTTCCTAAAGGCCATCTTTAACTAAAACACCAAAGTCGAGATATTTACTCTTTGGGTCACAACGCTTACCTCCTTCTGTAGTTAGTCTCTTTGTATGTGTGCATCTCTGTAAACAAGTAAAAGTTTCACAATGCAAAACAGCCACTATTTCCTGATCCAAGCCCTTATTTTTGTCCTTTAATTAAAACTTTAATTAAAAGCTCACTCCAATTAAATCCATTGAGTTTTAACTACATTTTTTCTTGTCTCTTAAATTTTAAATGACCAAGAGGTACATATGTGGAAACATTTTTTAAATTTAGTCCTCTTATAAGTGCCCAATGCCAGTATGACTCCATAGTCTTGCACTCAGGCCTAGAAAATCGTTTAATGTTTTATTATGGGGTCCTCATTGTCTATTTGACAAAATTCTTCCTTTTTATCCCTCCAAGAGGATTCTCTAAAATCACTTCTTGTTTTTTATGTTTCTTTAAATTTCTAAGAAGACAGTATCAGAGAAACATGCTATGATACCCAGTTCCTTTTATTTTTTCTATCAAATGAATCTTTGTTAATGAAAATCTGCTTCTACATCTGACACCCTCAATGGTTTTAATGTAGCATATGCAAAATTGATATCCTAATTTATTTGCATCAGGTTAGACTGGGGGTTTTCAACCTCAGCACCATATACCTTTTAAGCCAGATAATATTTAGCTGTGGGGGCTGACCTGTAGCTTATACGATGCTTATCAACATCCCTGGCATTGACCCGTTAGATGCCAAGATCATCTCTCCCAAGTTGTGACAACCAAAATGTCTCCAAGTCCCTGGGGGGCAATGTTGCCCCCCTAACTGAGAACCACCAGCTTAGATATATCAGTCAGGCTATTTCTCATCTTAGTTTTTATATTTTTAATGGTGGAAGCTCTAATTGGCTCAATTTAACCTTCAATGTATGATCATCTTCTGTTACTAACCCTACAGGAGCTGTTCTATATCTGGGGAAAACTGTTCATCTGCAGTAGAGACCACCTACTTACACAGGCTTACTGTGTGCTATTTATTCTATTAAGTGCTACTTATACATTATCTCATTTAGGTTTTCTGTTTCACATATGAAGATACCAAGGCAGGAAACACAATTTTCTGGGAACTTTTTATCCAGATTCCAGACAAAGTGTTCTAATCCTTTAAAACCCCTAAACCATTTTTGCATTCTTTGAGCTGCTCATTTTGTGACCCTGAACAAACTTATATTAAGCCTCCGAATGCTTAAATTTTCATCAAGTGTCAGTTATTATTATCACTATTATCTATATAGACTATAGTTTGAGAAAAAAAATATTTTTTGGCCTAGAATTGTACTTGAAAACTTCCTCAAAAGAAACTTTGGATTTCCATGTAACTTGTTGACTTGTTATTTTATAGTACTAGAATTGTCCCTTTTGTTTCCCCTCTCCTTGAAGCTTCAGACATAGTAGGCACATTGGCACTCAATAAATCCTTGCCAACTGACTGCATAAACCACCATGAATAAATACAAATAGATTATCTACAGAAATTCCCAAGGATATTAACAGTCCTTGATATTCCAGCAGTTGATGATCCACTGTGAATATTTGTATTCTGACATATTCTAGTAGCTTATTTCTCTAAATCTGAGGGCTCCTATAAGTATTTTTTTTCCATTTTCTGGACTATCAACAATAGCTATTCTTAGGTCTCAATAAACATTAACTTTAAAATCTGAGACAACTTGTAGACAAAGGGGAAAAGGGGAGAAAGGGAGAACTCTGTCATCAATTTAGTTATGTGGAACTGGCTGACCCTATGAAATTGAACTTCATCTTGAACCATTCTGTCTTCACTTCCTCAGGCTGTTCTGTGTTGTCTGTTGCCTCAGAATAATGATTAATCACCTTCTAAAGGCCACTGTGTGTGGTCTGAGGAAAATGAGGTATTACCATGTCACCAGAGTGGTGAATAAATGGTCACAGGAAGGCAAACAACGGCCAGCAGTATTGGTTACTATTTAATAATTGATAAACAAAATTGAATGTTTTCTTTTCTCTAGAAGATGAAGGGTGAGGTTACTACAAGGCATTGGCAGGAAAGGGAATCAGGAAGAAAGGGACTGGGAACTTAGGACTGATTTAGGCAGGAAATGAGTTTAGCTGCAGTGATATCCACTTTTGATGGCACCTGCACAGCATGTGCCCGGCACAGTGCCTGGAGAGGGAAAACATTTTGACTACAGTTCTTTGAAGAAAAATGAAGAGCACTAGATTGCATTCTCAAAGGCAGATCTGCAATCCATCTTTTCATAGGGCCTAACGTGTGAATGCTTTTGGTTTGGACGGCATCTGAGTCTGAGAAGCTAGCTTCATATTGATTATTAAATATTATTTTCTGTCTAAATGAAGCACTTTTTGGAACTGCATTGTTAAATTTGTATTTCTAGATTTGGACAATATTCATCAAGAAGAGCTATGAGCCTTTTGTCCTCAAATCAATTAATGTTGTCCCTTAACACTGACAAGAATAAACCATGCAAAGTCAATTGAGATAGTATTCACTCTCTTGCACAGGTAAGCAGAAGTTTTTAGGGTCAAGAAAATGAAAATTATTCTCTTTTATAGAATAGCAAAGAGATAGACATACTTGCATTTCCAGTAGCTCTCCCTTGAGTGAATACAGTTATAACACAGGAAAAATGAGCTGAAGCCCCCACTGGATTAAGAATGGTTGAACTTTCTGGTATGGCAATGGTCATAGACATGTATTCACGTTAAAAGCAATTGGTCATTAATGCCTTTTTCAATCGCCTTATAAATTAATGTTTAAAATCCTTGCAAGAAAAATCATATGCTATTCAAAGCATCTCCTTAGGTGGCTTAAGAAGCTAGCTCTGAAAATAAAGCCAGCATTGGTTAAGCCAAGAAACAGTACTGTTAAATACAAACGCCAAGATTGATCTACAGGACAATCAGGTGCTAAAGATCATACTTATGAGAAATTTTCTAATCTGTAAAATGAAATAATTTTAAAAGACAAAATTTAAAGTGCTGAGCACAACAGGCACATGAAAAGATGTTCCACATCACTAATCATCAGGGAAATGCAAATTAAAACCACAATGAAATATCACCTTAGACCAGCTAGGATGGCCAACATCCAAAACACAAAAAACAGCAAATGCTGGCACGGATGCAGAGAAAGGGAAACCCAACTACATGGTTGGTGGGAATGTCAATTGGTGCAGCCACTGTAGAAAGCAATATGGAGATTCCTCAAAATACTAAAAATAGAATATAATTTTACCCAGTAATTTCACTCATAGGAATTTACCCGAAGAAAACAAGATCCCTGATCCAAAAAGACATATGCACCCATATGTTTATCACAGCACTATTTACAATAGCTAAGATATGGAAGCAACCTAAGTGCCCATCAATAGATGAATGGATAAAAAAGAGGTGGTACATACACACAATGGAATATTATTCAGCCACAAAAAGAAAAGAAATCCTACCATTTGCCACAACATGGATGGAGGTAGAGAGTATTATGCTCAGTGAAATAAGCCAGGCAGAGAAAGACAAGTACCAAATGACTTCACTCATTTGTGGAGTATAACAACAAAGCAAAACTGAAGGAACAAAATAACAGCAGACTCACAGACTCGGAGAAGGGGCTAGTGGTTACCAAAGAGAAAAGGCTGGGGAGGGTGGGTGGGGAGGGAGAAGGGGGTTAAGGGGCACTATATTCACAATCACAATAGGTAGTCATGGGGAAGGCAGTACAGTGACTCTATAGCATCTTATTATGCTGATAGACAGGGACTACAATGGGGTGGGTGAGGACTTGATAACATGGGTGAATGTTAAAACCACAATGTCATGTGAAACCTTTATAAAATTGTATATCTATGATATTTTAATAAAAAAATAACAAGTTAAAAAAATAAAATAAAATGCTGAGCACATAGAATAGGAAGTTGTATTCAATTAGTTGAGAATTATTTTTCCTTTCCCCAAATATATATCTCAGTTATACACACATTTATATAAATACACACACACATGCACACATACACACATATATCTTTTGAAGTTGTTTCTGGGATTATGAATATTTGTTATAGCATCTTATAATCAATTAGTGTTTTTATTTCTTTGATAGTTTTAGCTAATAATCTTGGGATGTTATTTAGTAACTAATAGATGTATAATGTCTGATTGATTTAACTTTCAGTAAGGGATTTGGGAGCTAATCTATGTGACTCTAAAGCAGAAATGCTTTAAGATACATTTTGAAAGCAAGGGTTCCCAAAGCACTAGGATTCTCAAATATAAGTTATCCATGATCAAGTGATGTGTTGGGTGAAAAGAGTGTCTATACAGATAAAAGCAATGGAAGGAATGTTTCAAGATGAACACAATGACTAAGTGCTTTGGGATCACTATTAGAAGCAGGGATATGTAGTATTTGTTGAGGCCATGCAGTGTGACATTAGGCCTCTAGGTTGTAAAAGCGAAAGATAATATGGACATATATCCTCTCTTGTGATTTTTACCCTTCCCCCATTAGTATTTGGCAGGAGTTCCCTAAACAAAAGGGACAATGATGAAGTTTGTAGTTCAGTGCCCCCAGGCTCTTACTTTCTTCATGTTTTTTTCTTTATTCTACGAATGTGTGTGGTTGGGCTTTCTTATCGAATTTCTTCCTTCTCATTCCAGTCCTTTCTTCCCATCCCCCCACCAAAACAAAAAAACAAAACAAACCTAAAGGAAAGTATTTGTAATGTAAACAGCAGGCTCATCTGAAAATGTCACAAATGCCTACACTAGGATGCCTAGACAATAAGCTAGCTTGAATCTGAGAGACTCCATCTTTTCCTAGCCAGAGAGGCAGTGCTCAAGTTCAGCTTCCAATGGTATTGGTAATTTCCACAGAGGACTATAAGCTGCTGCCCCCCAACCCAAGTTACAGAGGACTATAACATCTCAAGGGCTCCACAGGCCCCTGGTACTGGGGTAGCTGGCATCTGAAATCCAGATTCCTAGCTCCATAACTAAGCTCTTTATTCCACTCAATAACAAGGCCACCATCTCACAAGAAGAGAGACACATGAGTAAAAGGTTCTCTCCATTGGAGTTAAACTCAAGCCAGGTCCAGAAAATGCTCCCTTGGGGATGATAGACAGATTAGGAGACCATGATCATTTCTGATAGGTGACTCTAGCCTTGTGAGTATTCTCTTTCTCTATTGATATCTACTCCTTAAGCCAATATTTTTTGACTTGTGAAAGTTGTCCAAACCTATCATATGAATCATATGACAGGTGGCAACCCTGAAGAGAATCACCTGGTTCAACAGCTTTCTTATTTATTCACTATTTATCAATAATTATGAAACCACAATATTGGTTTGAAGCATCATTTTAAGTGTGGAATAAAAGATAGTTTTCACATTTGAAAGCTATTTTAGTATCAAGTAACATATGAGAGGGCAAGCACTTAAAGCATTTTTATTAGGAAAAAGTTTCTAGGAATTCTAAACTCAAACTATATAAGCAGTCATCTACTGTGTGAGGTTGACCTTGGAAAAGCTTTATTTGGACATTAAGAAATGGAAGAATAGGTTTTTGAGTAAACATTCTTAAAGAAAGAGTATTGAGAGCTTAACTTAACATAGTGTAAGAAATTAATGGCCTCCCTCTTTGTCTCCCTTTCTTTTTTACAAGTGTTAAGTAATTATTTACTCTTTTATTCCTTCCTTCCTTCACTCATTTATCATGTGTCTCTCTTTTCTGGAATATAAGCTCCATGGGTGCATTATCCTTGTTCAACTGGTGTCCTCATTGCCAGAACAGTGCATGGCACACAGTGGATGATCAATTGAAATTTCTTCAATGAATGAATGAATAAGCATGTACCATGTGTCCCAAGAATGGACCATACATACACAGTCTCAATTTTAACATATTTTATAATCCAGCAGGAAAGAAAGACAAAATAATAATTCTAACAAAGTATGATCATTTTTACCAAAGGGGAAGTAGATGATACTACGACGACCTTTTGTCACATGTGTGAGGTATTGTCCTATGTACTGAGAATCATTTGGTGAATTATTGTAGTGATAAAGGAAGTTCACCAGAACTGACATGTGGGTTGAGACATGAGGGATAAGTAAGAGTTGAATAGATGAAATGAAAGGTGTTCTGGGCAAGGTAACTGCATATTAAAGGTTCAGAGGTAGAGAGCACTAGAGAATTCAAAGAAATGAAAGAAGTTCCAGAGTGCAGGAAAATAGAGGATAAGAAGGAAATGGCAAGAAATAAAGTAGTGGCTGATCCCTACAAAAGAGTTGGGACATAATTCTAAAGATAATAGGGAAGACTTGGAGGGGTTTAAGAAAGTAGATGACAGGTTCTGATTTGTGTTTTAGAATTATCACTCTAGCTATCGTGTTCAGAATGATTTGGTAGGAAGACTACATAAAGGATATCCTTTAGGAAGAAGAAATTTAGATGAAGTTGATAGGTGCCTTAATTAGTGTGGTGGAAGTTGGAATACGGTGGTTCTCAAACCTTGCTGCACATTAGAATCAACTGGAAATTTTAGAAGATCCTGGTACCCTTGGCATATACAAGACAAGTTAAATTAGAGCCTCTGGAGGTGGGACCTAGGCATCACTACTTTTTTCACTCTTTAAAAGACTTATTGAGTTATAGTTGATGTACAACAAACTGCACATATTTAGATTATACAACTGATCAATTTTGACATGTCTATATACCCATGAAACCATCACCAAGTAAAAAAATTTACATCACCCCTAAAATTTTCCTGGCACCCCTTTGTAATCTTTAAGTTCTGCCCTTCCTCGCCTGTCCAAATCTCCAAGCAACCACTTATTTGCTTTCTGTCACTATATATTAGTTTGAATTTTCTATAAATTTATATAAATTAAACCATACAGTGTGTACTCTATTTTTGTCTGGTTCCTTTTAATCTTTGTTGAGATTCATCCATGTTGCTGCATATATTAATAGTTCATCCCTTTTAATTGCAGAGTTGTAGTCCACTGTATAAACACAACATCATGTGTTCATCCATTCACATGTTGATAGATGGTGGGGTTGTTTCAGTTTGGTAATATAAACAAATAAATAAAAATAAATAAATAAATAAATAAATTTCAAATAAAGCTCTAATGGATGATGTTTGGTACAAGTCTCTGTATGGTCATATACTTTCATTTCTTGTGGGTAAATATTCAGGGATGGAATGCCTGGGTAATAATAGCAGGCATAGGAGCTATACTTCAAAGTTTAACTTCAAAGGAGCTGCTGAACGTTTCCCAAAGTGGTTGCACAACTTTATATTCCCCACCTTCAGTCTATTAGAATTCTATTTGTTCCAGATCTTTGCCAACAATTGATATGGCTGGACTTTTAATTTTTGTCCCTAATAAGTATGTAGTGGTATTTCATTGCAGTTTTCATTTGCATTTATCAAATTACTTATGATTTTGAACGTCTTTTTATGTGCTTGTTAGCCTCTCATATACCTTCTTTGGTGAAATAGTTTCAAATGTTTTTCCCATGTTTTAGTGTGATGCATATTTTATTATTGAGTTTTGAGAGCTTTTTAATATTCTGGATACAAGTTTATTATCAGATATGTGAAATGTAAATATTTTCTTCCAGTCAAAGGCTTGTTTTTCAATCCCTTTAACAAAGTCTTTTGAAGAGCAGTTCTTTGTTGACCCACTGTTTATTCAGTATCATATTGTTTAATATCCACATATTTGTAATTTTTACTATTTTCTTCTTCTAATCAATTTGTAGTTTCATATCAGTGTGGCAAAATATTTTTGATATGATTTCAATCTTCTTAAATTTATTGAGACTTGTTTTGTGGCCTAACATGATCCATCCTGGAGAATGTTCCTTGTACACATGAGAAGAATTTGTATTCTGCTTTTGGGTGAATCTTCTCGATATATCTATTAAGTTCATCTGGTCTAATGTGTCAGTTAAGGCCAGTGTTTCCTTATTGACTTTCTGTCTGGATGATCTATCCATTGACATAAACTTAATTGGTGTTAAGTTTCTAAATATTCTAAATCCATTGATGTATGTTTTTAAACAGTTAGAGATTTTCCTGCTCTTTCTGATTTCTAGTTTGATGTTTTGTGTTCAGAGAATCCACTCCGTATGATTCAAATTCTTTAAAATATTGTGAAGTTTGTTTCATAGACCAGGATGTATTATATCTTGTCATATGTTCCATGGGCTCTTAAAAAATACATGCATTCAGCTGTTGTTGGATGGAGTGTTCCATAAATGTCAGTGAGATTCTGTTGTTATTGGTGTTGTCAAGTTCTTCTATAAACCTTCCTGATTTTTTCATCTAGTTGTCCTATCAGTTTTTGAGACAGGAGTGTTGTGGTATCCAATTACAGCTGTGGATTTGTCTATTTCTGCTTTCAATTCTGTGAGTTTTTGCTTCACATATTTTGAAGTTCTCTTTGTCTGCATACACATCTAGGATTACTGTGTGTTTTTTGTGGATTGACCCATTATCATTATGTAATGTCCCTCTCTGTCCCTGATCTTTTCTTTTGCTGTGAAGTCTACTTTAATTGCTATTAAAGTCTACTGATATTAATAGGCACTTGTGCTTTCTTTTGATTATTTTTGCATGGCATATTTTTCTATCACTCTACTTTCAGGTTACCTATATCATTTAATTTGAAGTGGGTTTCTTGTAGATGGCATATAATTGGGTCATTTTTTAAAAGTGACCTGCCAATCTCTGTTTTTTAATTGGTATATTTAGATCATTTACAATTAATGTAATTGCTGATGTTAAGACCCAAGCCTGTTATTTTATATTTTTTGTTCTGTTTTCTTTTTGCTGCCTTCCTGTATGTTACTTGAATGTATTTTAGAATTCCATTTCTATCTGTCTGTAGTGTTTTTAGTTTATCTCTTTGTACTAGCATTTTTACTAGTTGCTTGAGGAATCTATCTTTCTATCTAAAATCAGTCTAGCAGTGCTATGGACTGAATGCTTGTATCCTCCCAGAATTTACATTAAAGCCCTAAGGGTGAACATGACTATATTTGGAAATCAGGCCTTGAAAGTAGTAAGATTAAGTAAAGTCATAAAAGCCTGACCTGATAGCATTAGTGTCCTTGTAAGAAGAGATAACAGACAGCTTGTGCTTTCTCTCTTCTTCTCTCTCCCTTTCTCTTTCCCTTTCTCTGGGCCCACAAAGAGAAGTCAGTTGGGCATACAGCATTAAGGTAGCAATCTACAAGACAGGAAGAGAGGTCTCACAGAAACTGACCATGTTGATGCCTTGATCATAGACTTCTCACATACCTTCCTCAGTGAAATAGTTTCAAATGTTTTCCCCTTTTTTTAGTGGGATGATTATTTTCTTATTATTGAGTTTTGAGAGTTTTTTATATATTTGGATATAAGTTCATTATCACATATGTGAATTATAAGAAAATTAATTTCTCTTGATTAAGTCACTCAACCTGTGATATTTTGTTATAGCAGCCCAAGAAGATTAGAACAAGTGGTTTCGACATTGTATTAGTTTGAGTAAAATGTGGAAATCTTTCATCCTTTCACATTGCTTTATCCTCCCCCTACATAATGTAATTATCTTAAATATTTTCTCTACTTACATTGATAGCCACACCAAACCATGTTATAAATTTTGCTGCAACCATCAAATATATTTTGGATAACTCAAGAAAAAAGAGACTCTATCAATTTAACCTGTATTTTTACTCTTTTCATTGCTCTTTTTCCTTCTGATGTCCAAGATTCCTTCATTTACCATGTCTTTGCTGTTTGGAGAATTATTCTTAGCCATTCTTTTAGGGTCAGTCTACTGGTAACAACTTCTCTTAATTTTCTTCATCTTGACTTCACTTTCACCTCCATTCCTGAGGATATTCATTTAATGTAGGATTCTGGATTGACAATTTTGTTCTTTCAACGCTTGGAAAATATTGTGCAGTTTCCTTCCAGTTTCCCTGGTTTCTGATGAGAAATCTGCTGTTGTTCAAATTGTTTGTTCCCTATAAGTAATGCATTGTTTTTCTCTGGCTGCTTTCAAGATTTTATCTTTGTCTTTACTTTTGTGATGTTTGATTATGATGTGTCTTATGGATTTCTTTCATATTATCTTGTTTGAGGTTAATTCAGCTTGTTGAATCTGTAATTTTTTTCTTTTATCAGGTTTGGGAAAACTTCAATTACTATTTCTTGAATCCTTTATTAACTCTGCTCTCTTCTCTCCTTCTGGAACTCTGAGGACATTAGTGTTAGATCTTTTGTTATATCCCCACAGGTCCCTGAGGTTCTGCTCTTTTTAATCTATTTTCTTTTTTGTTCAAATTGAGTAACTTCTGTTATTCCATTTTAAAGTTTATTGATTCTACCCTCCTTCTTCTCCATAAACATTTTATATGTTCTTACATAGTTACTATTTCCAGTGCCTTTCATCACTTTGTGTAGATCCAGATTTCCATCTAATATCATTTTCCTTCTACCTGAAGTACTTCCTTAAAAGCTTTCATAGTTCTTCTGCTGTGGATGAATGATTTCAGTTTTTATGTGTCTGAAAAAAATGTTTATCTTACCTTTCCTTTTGAAAGATATTTTCATTCGACATTGGATTCTAGGTTAGTAGTTCTTTTTATTTTTTTACCTTCAGTACTTTAAATATGTTGTTCCATTGTCTTCTGGCCTACATTATTTTTTACAAGAAGTCTATTGCCATTCTTATCTTTGTTACTCTATGTAATGCATCATTTTTTCCTTGGGCTGCTTTTAAGATTTTCTTTTTATCAGTGGTTTTAAATGATTTGATTATGATGTGCCTTGGTGTCTCTTGGTGCTCATATTTCTTGTGCATGGGGTTTGTTCAGCTTCTTAGATCTCTTTATCTTTGAGGCAGATGGTAAATCCAGTCCCTGTAAACCCACCTTGGTCAGTAGAAGAAGTCCTGCATTACTAATTTTTAGAGCCCTCCAGGCATTTCCAATGTGCACTAAGGTTGAGAACCACATGGTGAAAGAAGTTGACAAAATGTAAGAAATAATAAAGAAGTAAAATGGCCAGATTTTGATTTATTTATTTGATTTTGATCATTTTTAAATTGATCATTGAGTGGAAATGTGTCGAGGTGGGTGGGGATATGATGTAGTTAAAGAGACTAAAGAGACAAATAGGCTTCTGGCATCAGTAACTGAATTGAAAGGGATGTTGAAATACAGAACTCTATGGTCATCATGGTTTCAAGGAGTGAAAAACACTAAGTTAGAGATACCTGAAGTGTACCAACCGGAGTTATTTTGTAATCAATTGTTCTAAAAATAAGAGAGAAATATGAGGTGGAGAAATATATATGGGCTAGATTCATATGCATGTAGCTAGTAAGGAAATTCATGGGGTGAACTGCACTATCCAGGAAGAACATGCATAGTGACACATCCTCAATCTTTAACCTGGTAGTTTTTTTTGGAAACTAGTGATTTGATAACTCAATGCTCAAGTGGATATTTCAAAATTGAAGCTGAAGAAGTGTCCTTCTTTTTAACTTACGTTTCAATTGTTTGTCCATATAAGAAATCAACAGAACTTAATTTTAAAAATATTAAAAGTATTACATTCAGAAAAGTAGTGATTTATGAGATGTTAACCCCATACTAATTTTTCTTTTATTTTCAACATAGGAAGACCCACCTTCATATTACTCATGAGGAATTATAGAGAGTGTACATTTTTAAATATGAGGTCTTCTACTTTTCCTAAAACTACAGTGAATTCTGGTTGGCGGTATATAAGTTAATTAATTCATCCTTGATGTTTGTTGAGGGATGGCCAATGATGTGGAACTTCAAATTTTTAAAATGAGAAAACCCTACATTGAAACATTGAGGTTCTAGAAGTTTCAAGTGTAGACTTCAAGTTACCAAATTGCAGATTTGTATTTTGGAAAGGATTCCATAATCTTGCTTTACTTATATCTACTAGGTAAATAGCTCTAGTGAAGTAATCCAAATGCCATTACTTTAGGCTGGAGTAGTAAATCCTCAGTTGTGCAATGTGAAAGGCAGTCTCAGTGGTGCAGATAAATTATTTGAATATTAATGAATTTTTTAAAATGTTCTGGAGGTTGGTGATGATTTGTTACTGACTCTAGAGAGAATATGGGGGCAGCCTGAGCATATAGCCTGGGGTCTAGGAAAGGTAAGAAGTACAGAGCTCTCTGTAATGGGACTTCAGGATCACTGGGGTATGATTACCAATTGTAAGTTTTCCTTTTTTCTGTATTGTAATTCCCTTAGGACATCTTGAATTCTTCACTAATTTGGAGTCAGCCTTGCATTTGAGATGCTTAGGAGACTGGAGGAAGGGGTTGTGCCCAGGTTTGGGGTGGAGAGCCTGTAAAAGTTTAGGAAAATGTCATTAAAATGTTTAGATATGATTGGTGAGTAAGTTGCAACTGCTGACAAGGGGAACAGATGACAAGCAACAACTAGCATTGTTTTGGGGGAGTCCTCAGAACTAAATGGGAAACAAAAAGATTCCAGGCAGGAATTTACTAGGATATTCAAGAAAGGGATAATCCCAGAAGGCTAGAAAATTTAAAACGTTAAGCTTACTTTTCAAAATTCTCTTCAAATGGTAATAACTGCAGTTCATCTTTAATTATGTGGACTTATAATTACTCAATATATCTTTTCATAAATCAGCTGAGAAAAAATAAGTTTCTGTAGCTGTTAAGACTTCTTTACCTTTTAGTTGCACATACTGTCCGTGTTGTTGATTACAATACATACTTTTTTTTATCGAAGAAGGCTTACTGGACTTTAGAGTTGTCCATTCTTCAGGTATATAGAATCATATACTTTTTATTTTTTATGGTCTCCATTAGCCCTTAATCATTAATGATTCTCTTCTTGGATTGTCTGAGGGGCAATGTTTTATCTTTCCCAGCCTACTGTAGTGGAAAGAGTACAGACAAAGAGGCAGAGGAACCTGAAGTTGACTAAGTGACCAACAAATCCATTTGACTTGACAATGACTTCATCTTATTCTCACTTGAAGCATCTTTCTTAAACTAATCTCTAAAACATCAATCTGCTGCTTAAAGGCAGGCAAGTTAGAGTTGCCCTTTCAAAGTTTCAATGTCTATGGCAAAAGTAAGATTCTGGTAAAAAGGCTTTGGAATAAGAATGTCAGAAAAGCTCATTCTGTGGACCTAGAAATCACTATCTTAAAATTTAGTAAAACAATGATCTGGTAATAAAATATAAACACTCCCGCTAAAGACTTCCTTACAAAGTCTTTAAGGAAGTTAAAGCAAGAAAAATTTATCTATATTTAAAAAATAAATATGAGCCTTAATTGAAAAACTGACAGCCCTGTGCCCTTACTAAAATGTAACACCCTTCAAATAGCAGCCATATGAAAGTAAAATGTTCATTTGTATCAATAGATGGCTTGGCTTAGCCACAATATGGCTAAAAAACTTCTGTAAAGGCTGCAGTGCCTGTTCTCAAATGTTCAAAATCTTATTTTGGGGGCTCACTGCATGGTAATCAGTTCTAAGGATGACATGACATCGTTAATAATGAAGGTATTTAAAATAGGAATCAGGCAAGACTGACTATTTACAGAGCTGCCTGACTGGTGTGAATCTGCAGAGACCTATTTCTGGGCTTTTGTTTGCAATTCATGGTAATTTACAGAGTAAATGGCTCATAATTTGCAAAAGGGAACAACAGCCTATATAGGTTTCAGGGGGCTAAATGAAAGTTTTCCTCTCTGATACAGGCAAATTGGTATATGATGAATAGCTGACAGCTGAATTTTTATGCTCTTGCATAAAATTCAATCTAATTTCTTTGGGTCTTAAATCAACTCATTGATAATGTGTGAAAATGAAGAAAAGAGAACTTATTTAGCCTTTGGGGATGCATTTACCCTTCAGGAGATGCTATTTAATAGACAAGACTTAACTTATTTAAAATATTGAATTACTTTCTGTGACTACCACATTCACCATTACTATGGTGCAGTATGGTCTAAAGAACACTAAAGTGAGTGAATATGTACATAGAATACCAAAAGGTGCACTTATTGAGCACCTAGTATGCCACAGGCATTGTGCTGGGCAATTTATGTACATTATTTTATTTCATCTGTATTCCAGCTCTATTTCTACTTTCCAGCCATTCACTATTAAGCAAATCATTGAATATCTCTAAATTTTTGTTTTCCCATCTCTATAGTAGGAACTTTAATAAGCGTCTTGCTTCTCATTCACTCTATTAATCAACAAATAATTACAGAGCGCCTATTACATGCCAGTAGTTGTACTAGATGCTGGGGATATAACAATGAATAAGACATTTTTCCTGGCTAAACAGAGCTTAATATCCTAAACACGATGTATGTAGGAATATAAGTGTGTATTCTTTTCCAACACTTGTTCAAAAAAATAAAGATCTCTTAAGGTGGCCCATATAACAAAATTGTTATTGGGATCAATTGAGATAATGTGCATAAAAAGTACATGATAAATGATAAAAGGATATAAATCTACTTTGATTGGAAATGGTTTTAATAGTAAGTCAACAAATTCCCTATGGATAATAAATATTTTCAGGCTAATGTTTTAAAACAAACTAAAAGAATGCATTTGTGAGCTCATTAACTTGAACTACAAACTATTGTTGGGATAATTGAAATACGGATAATACTCATCAAAGACTGCTGCTCAGTATGAGTATAATGTGGGGATGATGTTAACACAGTGATCCTCCTTTACAAAACAATAGGACCTGATTTTCATGTTAGTTAAATATACTATCCAAATGAAGAAGCTTAAGTAATTTGGATGAAGGCATTTTTTTTTTGAGGAGATCTAGTAATGCTGAAATGTCAAACTCTTGTGAAAGAAATTTTTGAGTTGGAACATGTACTACCAAAGAAAGAAACTGATTGATGGATCTATTCATTCATTCAATAATAAATCTTCTCAATCCAAAAACAATTTGGAGTCCAGGGTCTGATCCCTTAAACCCTTCATCCCTTAATGGCAGGTAAAGGAAGGGCATGGAAGCTAGGCGGCAGATAGAAGATACAGCAAAATGAGACCATCTTTTTATGTTTTTTTAAGAGAAACTAAATTTTTGGTTTTCCTTTGTTTGGGACTTTATTTTGTCTTCATTTTCTTATTATTACAGATAGGTTGTTTTTCATTGCTTGAATTTCAACAGCTGGTTCTCCTGATTTTTGCCCTTGACACGCAATACTGAGGGCATGTGAGTAGCCAATATAATTTTCTCAAAACTGAAACTTTTTGCAAATTATTCCTTTCATGAATTGAATTTCCCTTAAGATAAGTCTGACAAACTCCAACGTG
The DNA here is from genome assembly GCF_040802235.1 of Manis javanica. Lineage (NCBI taxonomy): Eukaryota > Metazoa > Chordata > Mammalia > Pholidota > Manidae > Manis > Manis javanica. Next base: position 14,516,992 of record NC_133174.1, read on the forward strand.
AAATAACTGTAAGTTAAAGCAGAGATAGGTAAATGGCTCAAAGGGCCACGTCCAGCTCACTGCCTATTTTTATAAATATAGCTGATTGGATTATGGTTGCTCCACTCACTTACATAACATCTATGGCTGCTTTCACACTACAGAAACAGAACTGACTAGCTACAATTCAGACTTCATGGCCTGAAAAGCTTGAAATATTTACTACTTAGTCTTTACAGAAAAAGTTTATCAACACCTGAGCTAAAGAGGTAACTAATTTTAAATACACATGATCATTTTACAAGTATATAACTGACCTATAGCACTTATATAATCATAGTGGTCAATTACATCTTTAAACTCTGAAAGTTATTTCTAGTGATTATTCTGAAAAAATCTAAGTGGGCAATTTTCCTTCAAAGTCATAAAAGGCAGAATTCTATCAAGTTTCCCCTCCCCCAACTTTTCCAACCATCTCTAAAGCAGCAGGTTTATTTAAACCAGCAGCACTGGTTATTTAAACATCTTAATTATAGTACTAAAGAAAGAAGGCATGATCATTTCTCCCCCAATTGTTCTGCAAAATCATCGCCTTTTCAACAAGGATACTAAAGTAATAGCTACAGAGTGATATAAAATAGCTGGTGCATGATATCATCAAATTAAATTATATATTTCTTAATTTTAACATAACTCAACCTAAAGTTTGATATGGAAACTATGCCTTAAATTTGAAAACCCCAAATCTTATAAGGGAAAGGATCATTCTCATTAATAGAATATAATTATAAAATTTCTACAATAATCACAAACTATTCTGGGTGAAAAGTATAGTTCTATTCAATGCTTTCAAAAGGAGAAATGTCAGATCTTGCTGTTCAGACTATATCTACTGCAAAGATATTAATTTAATATGGCAAAAGTAAAAGTTATTTTTAAAAAGTGAGGATGTTATATTTGCGAAGTGAATCAACGTATCATAACACCACTTAATTTGAGTATTCACAAAGTGACTGTGTCATTTATTTGCTGGGACATGAAGACTCCCTTGTTTTGAAATATTTTCTGATGTATCTGTGAACCCAAGTGTGGGTACACAGGACGTAGATGTTGTCCTTGACAAAGTGAACCATTCTCTTGACTTTGGTTGTCTGTCCTTACTTGGTTATCCTCCTACATAATAACTTGTTCTTCTTTGCCTCCTTTACCTGCCCATTTTCCTTATCTCTTCTCCTAAAGGTAGGCCCTTCCCAAAGAGCTTCCTCAGCAATTCATTTAAAAAAAAAAAAACTTTTATTTTTATATAATTTCAAACTTAGAGAAAAGTTGCAAAAATAGTAAAAGGAATTCATATATCCTTTGTCCAGATTCACTTTGCTCCATTAACTTTATCAATGTCACTCTGTGTGTGTGTGTATATTATTTTCTGAACCATTTAATAGTAACTTGAAGACATTGTGTCCCTTTACCTGAATATACTTCAGTGTGTATTATCTCAGAAAAATACCTTCTCTTATATAACCACAATATAGTTATCAAAATCAAGACATTCAACATTAATATAATATCATCTAATCTATAGTCCATATCCAAATCTCATCAGTTGTTCCAATAATGTCCTTTTAAGCTATTTCCAGTATAGGATCCCAATCTAGGATCATGTCTTACATTTAGCCAGCATATCTCTGCTCTCCTTCAATCTGGTATATTTCTTCAGTCTTACTTTGTGTTTTTTGATCTGGACATTTTTAAATGGTATAGGTAGCTATTTTATATAAAGTCCCTCAGTTTGGGTTTGTCTGATGTTTTCTCAGCAGCCATCATTTTACTCCTTCTCTAATAACCTATTTACTGAATCCCATCCAATTCCCTAGCTTCAACATCTTCTCATCTATGTCACTAGCTCTCTTGTCTTCCCTCATCTTAAAGATTTACTGTGACTTCTATTTCTGGCAATGCAGCAAAGCAACTATTTTGGTTGGGGGGGAGAAAGACCTCCAATATAAAACATCTTTGTAGGCTGAAAAAACATTTTTAAGTGCATAGTTGAGTCTACAAGAAAGTAGGTAAAGTCAGAAAGGATAAAAATATGAGAGCCAGAAACTAGGGTTGGAAACTGTCTCTGGCCATGTGAGATGCAAGATTTGGGGTCTGAACTGAGATTCCTCAATAATTTCTTACAGGGGCAAGTAGTCAAAGAAAGGATGAAATAGAAAAAAATCTGCCTGAAAAAGATGACAAAGCAATTTGTTTGCAATAACAAATTGACCTGGGCTCTGGATAGGAAAACAAAACAAATTAAAGCCCCTCTTCCTGAATAGGCTTGCTTTTTGCAGGTTTAGGGTTCAAATGTACATAACTTACATATCTTAGGAAAGCCCCAAATCAATGAAAGAACTTAAAGTGGTCTTGAGTTTGCTTGGCAGAAGCAAATTCAAACTGTTTCAGAAGGGTCATACTCAAGTTCTCACAGGATTCCCTTAGATAAAGACTAATCAAATATGAACTCATAATCCAAGATTAGAAAACACATGGGGAAGAAAACCTGCTGTGAACAAGAATCAGAATTCAACCTTCCAGAAATTCAGAAGATAGAATTATTGGTTATATACCACAACAAAAGTACACTTAAAGTGATTAAAGAATGACAAAATAGAAATAGTAACATGACCCAGTATAAAATAATCCCAGGCATATTTTTAAAAACTTAAATAGAACTTCTAGAAATAAAAAAATGTAGTCACAGAAGTAAACAAAACTCAGTGTAAAGATGGTGTAACAGAATAACTGATTCAGCTGAAAAGAAAGATACAAAAAATTATCGTGATTTCAACACAGAAATGTAGTCATAGTATATATAAAAGAGATTAAGGGACATGGAAAATAGAATAAGATCTAAAATATTTCTCAACAACAAAAATGCATCAATATCTTCTGTATGCTGAGAGAAAATAACTCTCAACCTAGAATTGTAATATGATATATTATTATTCAAGAATAAAGGTGAAATATTTTTTCAGACAAAAACTAAGTGTACCAACAAATCTTATTAAAAGAACTTCTAAAGTACATACTTTAACAAGAAAGAAAGATCCTAAAGAAAGGACTGAATGCAAGAATGGTGAGCAAAGATATTGGAAGATACGTGGATCTAAAAAATCATTGAAGAACAGTAACCTTAACTTCAACACATCCTAACTTGCTAAATTCAACACACTCATTTATTTGTATAGCCTCCTGAAACTCCACTGAAACAAATACAAAGGAATTTTTCAAAGGCGTGAATTCATGAGGACAGTGCAAACAAAAAGGAAAGAGCGATTATGGAAGACAGAAAGAAATAAGTATTAACTAATTTAGCAGACCTAAGAGAGCTAAATCTTAAGCTTAGAGCAATTTGATTTGTATCACAGGACCCTGAAATGGAAGTGTGAGTTACCTCTGGAAGTGGAGGGGCATGTAAAGTTCAAAATGAGAGGATTTGTTGAAGGTCTGTTTATTTAAGAAGCAAATTCTCACATCCCCTCCCTCTATTACCCAGCCAGACAGCTGCCCCTCTGGAAGCAGGTCTTTTTCACTTTGGAGAGTAAAACAAAGAGGTGCTGGTTTTGAAAATAAGGGTATTGCATGAAAAAGGAGGATTAAGTCCAAGTTTACATACAAAATATTAAGACCTTCTGGTTTCTTTCCCTTACTCAGCACCCAGATTGCTACAGCTTTATAACCTCCAGTCAGGGTACTGGAAGCTTCTTCTTGGTATAACCTGACCGGCCTGAGAGAAAAGACCAAAAGATAATGACACAGGACACTTCAAGGAGATGACTCAGCCCAGATTATCCTAGACTGAGTTTAAGCACAGAGAAGAGATTTATATAACAAGGGAAAAGTTGGGGCTTGAATTTGTGGTAAGTATGTAGAAAATTAAGCAAGGCACAACATAAAACAGAACAAAAAGCAATCATTAACTTCAGAGAAAACAAAACCTTTTCAGGCAAGGAAGTGTGATCATGGCATGCTATCTGGCCTCAGATGGATTAGCATTTGTGTAGTCATAATAACGTAAATGTTAAATATTGGTGTAACACCCTATCTTTTATAGTGGAAGGACAATAGACAATTTCTAAAACTGAACAATTAAGAAACAGCAATATTTAGAAATACTTATTTAGAAATATGGACATAAAACCAAAAGAATTATCTAACAGCACTGAAAGTCGCCCCTTTTGGGGTTCAGAAAATGATGGCGAGGGATAGGGCAGGGCAAAGCCATTTTTCTCAGGTGGGTTTCTTAAACTCTGTAAACCATCTACATGGATAATGTTGATGAAAAATGAAACAAATTAAAATGTAATGGTACAAAACCAATTAATGTCTAATTTGAGTATTAAAAATAAGAACTAAAATACTGGGGGAAATAATGTGTAAAAAGAGGAGGGTTGAATGGAATGAAAATGTTCATTCTTTAGGAGGAGATATTAAGTTTAGTCTTTGTTAATGATGCATGTTAACATTTTAAGGAATGGAGATAAAAGATACAACTTCCAAGCCAGTAAAGGAGAAAAGTTAAATTTATAAAATGCATACATATAAATATATAGAGAGATATAGGTATAGATGAGATAGATAGAGATGCAACAGATAATAGATATAGAAGCCCTCCTATCACAAAGCCAGGGGTTCTACCATAATAGCCAATATTTGAATCATACTCCATTTTCTTATTGACCAGTCAATTCTACATTTTCTTTTTCAGCTGGGACAAGGATAGGCTGAATGGATCATTACCATCATTTTTGACAATGAAAATAGTAGCAATGAGTTGTGATGTTTGTTCTAAATTTGCTTCAAAGGAAGAATTAAGAGACTCTACAGCTAAGTTTGTGAAAATACCCCTGAATTAAGCCACAGGCTCAACGTAGGCCCTACTGAGATTAGAGTACATTTTGACAAAAAATAGATGTCAGATGAACCATGCCCATATATGCAGCCTCCTTTTGAAGAAAATAAAAGATTTTGTTGTTATTTTGTCATTGTATGTTATTGTACAACAAAATCCTATTGAATAGTTATTTCCAGGACAACTCGTCAAATTATTTATTTTAGTTCTAAATCAAATTTCAAAATCTAGAAGAAAAGCATTGGAAGGGAATGTTTTATGTATTTTTAATAAGGAATCTATCAAAGCTGGTATATTTTATGATAAGGCCTACTAGCAAGGCAGGAAGTTCCCACTTGGTGTTGCTGGGCAGCTGCATCTGGGGAGGTCTCTCCCTGCTCACTAGGTGAAGCACTAGGAGGAACCTCAACCGGGACCGGGGAGGATTCTTGACTGAATGAGAAAGACTTCTCGAACAGGTCAGACAGGTGTACGTAAGGAAGGAATTCATTTAAGCAAGAGCAACAGGGAATGTTAGCTGCTGTGCAGGCAGCAGAGAACAGGTAAGTGCAGAGGGAAAGAGGGAAAGTTCTTGGCCTTGGGCAGATTACCTTGCTAACTCCTGGAACTAGGGTTACCTGGCATCCTGTATCTGCTTGGATCGGTACAGCATGGGGACTAGCTTCTACCACTCCAGGATTTGGGGGAGCCACAGAGCACAGGATGGACTGAGATTATGTGAGAACTTCCCAAAGAAAGGAGATTTTCAGGCAGGCTACTAACAGCAGCTGGCACAGCAGCAGTTTTGTCTAAGTCACCCAGGTGACAGAAACATGCAGATCCAAATCTGAGCTCTTAGCAGCCCCTTCCTACTTAATTAGGAGTAAAGCGGAGACAGAATAAAGACTTGCAAAAAAAATGAAACAGCAGAGACAAACCGCAATAATTTGAGCAGCAAGAAAGCTTTATTTGAAAGTACGCACTGAAAGGAAAGTGCGGATGTCCTCAGAAAGGAGGCCCACCAAGAGTTTGGGGATTCTGTCTTTTAAGGCTTTCATGAATGGGGCAAAGGGCAGAGAGAGGTTTGTTGGGCATAGGCTTGACGTGGTCTCAAGATGTTTATCTCTTGTGAGAGACACTGAGTCTCCTTTCCTTTATTATCAGTCCTCCAGCTAATTCTGCTAAATAAACCCAACACAAGGAATTTATTTCTCCTGTTCTTCTCCAAGATAGTGGTTACCCATAAGTAGTGGGGACATATAAGTTAAGACTGCCTGCCCTGCCTGTTGGGCTGTTGGGCTATTGTCTGATTACCAGAGAATCTGTTAGGAATCTTACTTCTCAACTCTCTAACTCTCTGCCTTTTAAAATGGAATTTTAGCCGTGAGATGGGGTCCCTCCTGTTCTTACTATACTGTTTATGTCTCAGCATTTTTCATCATCGGCAGGTAAAGTTAATCATGATGCTTGTCCCATGTCCCTGCCCTCCCTCACTGGGAACTTTTGTTTCCTTTCCATCTTTTGTTTTGATGGATTAAATACTGAAAATAGAAGTTGAAAAGGTAGGTCTGGAGTATTAAACGAAGAAGTGACTGCATCTCTATTATATGCCCAGGGTAATGTGAACACAAAACAATCTCATTATTTTTAATTTGAAAATTGCCTAAAGTATGAAACCAAATTGAACAAAGGATATTGAACAAATTGTCAGGATAACAGGTTGTGTTTGTGGTGTTTTCTTTTTCATTAAGATTCTGACTACATGCCACTCCTTGAACTTTTTATACCCAGTATTAGTCTTATAAAGCAACCATTTGTCCAGTTTTGCTTCGACCAGTGTTTCTCAGATCCGGCTGCAACATGGGAATCTCCTGGGATACCTTAGAACCTACCGACGGCTGGGCCCCACTCCACAGATTCTGATGTAATTGGTCTGGAGCGCAATCTGGGCTTTGGGTTTTTACTCCCCAGGTTATTTTAATATTATAGCAAAGTCTGAGAACCACTGAGTTGGAGGGTCCAACTTTGGCTTCTTATAACTTCCAAACCCCTGGGTTTCTAAGAGCTTTCTAAAATTAAAGAAGGTCATTTCTCTGATTAAAATTAACAGTGTTGAATAAAGGATCTCCTTTTTTCCTTCCTCTAAAGTTAGTGAAGCCTGTAACTTCCCTCTTTCTTTGAGCCTCATCTTGTTTCCACCCACTCTACTTTTCCAGCCATTTAAATATTTGCCATGATCTCAGGCAGTATAAAGAGTGGACACCCAGCCCGGCTTTCCTCACCATGACTCATCCTTAAAGCTGTTTGCCGAATGGGGCTCTGGCTTTTGTTTCAGACTCCATGCAGGGGCATTCGCAACCCTGCACAACAATGCCTGTTCTCACTCTACTCCCCCTCGGTCCCCGCCCAACCTCCCACTCTCTATTTAAAACCAAGCCGGAAGAAAAACAAGGCATTTGTCCCCAACAGTTTACAAACCAGTCATGCTTTTCCAACGTATGCAAGGCTAGCATTCAACAATCTAGGACTCGTGAAACTAGTTCCCTAGGGGTCTATCAAATATACTTGTACCCTTCTGAGGACATTCAGATTTTCCAGCTTTTGACTAAGGATGGAATAGGACTTTCACAATGTTTATTTTAAAAAAAGATTGACAGGATTCCTGTATTTTCCCATATCTCTGGGCAGCAGACAGAGGTGTCTTTTAGAGGCATTTGGTAGGCGTTTGCCCCAAACTCTCCCTTGAGAGCTCAGTTTGGCAGTGTTTCAGATAGTTGTGTATACTTACTGGTTAACTAGAGAGGGAAGGAGCACGGTGAAAGGTTGGGATGAAGAGCTAGAGTAGATCTGCCCAGTGGACTGTGCTGAAAATCCAGAAATAATTACCCGGTAGGTGAACTCCAGGAACCAGAGACTGACTAAGAGACAGTGGGTGGTAGTCCCTGCCTGAGATGGAAATTATGGAGGAAAGAAAGGAGCTGACAGATTTCTGAGGCACAGCCAAGAGGAATCAAGCACTAACAACCTTCTGAGATCCAGACAGGCCAGCAGTCACTACTGGGTCAACCTTCTGGTGACTCTCACTACCCTGAGAATGGGATAGGGTATGAAATGGTTTAAGGTGGCAATAAAATAGAATAAGAGTACAGAAGGGTCCTAAGCCTTTAGGGAATTGGACAGGGCCCCTCTAAGAATCATTTTTAGTAAATCTTTTAACCTCAATTCAAGGCATAGCTATAAGTACTTAAGAAGCAACTTAATATTTTGAGCCTCCACTTTCTCATCTTTAAATTGGGTGAAGTAATATTTGCCTTTCAAGAGTGTAATAAAGATTAAATGACATCGTCAAGATAAAGCAATCAAATGGCATTCATGTAAGATTTTATGTGAAAATAGCCTTAGTTATCCCTTACTCTGTTTCTACACTCCATTGCAGTATGATTTTATAGCTCTTTATATCAAGAGATGAAGTCTCTCTTCACCCTTTGAGTCTGGGCTGGCCTTTGACTTGCTTTGAACGGTGGAATGCAACGTAAGTGTTCCACACCTAGGCCTCAAGAGGCTTTTGCTCTCTCAGATTGCTGCTGCTGCCATGTAAACGAGCTCAGGCTAGCCTGCTGGAGAATGGCAAGCATGTGGCCTAGTTGTTCTGAACATCTGAGAGGACAGCCAGCCAACCCCCCAGAGCATAACCACTTAGCCAACTGAAAGTTGACTGTAGACATATCAGGAAGCCAGCCACAACCAGAAATGCCCAGCTGATGCCAGCCTCTGTTGCCAATCCAAACTTTGAGCTAAATTAAAAATTGTTGCTTGAAGTCATTGGGGTGGTTTTTATTCAGCAAAAACTAACTAATACAGTACCTGACACAGATTAAGAGCCCAATAACTGCTGTCATTAACAATAATATTAATTGAATGCAAGATGGGAGACCCAGTCAAATGAGACTCACAAATGCATATTGTCTGGTCTAAACAGTGGTGGCTGTACACTGTAAGGTTTTAAAATTGACAACTGCATTTTAAAATTGGGAGACTTCACATAAAATCAGCTAATCTAGGTCTCCTAACAATTTCAAGAACTAAGTGACTGCTCCCCCTTAAGATGGGGCAAGTGCTCCCGGAATGCCCCAGTTTACACCACTCCCTAGGGTTTCTAAAATGCAAATATTCCCTCAACAAGTATTGATTCAGTTGCTAATATGCGTCAGGCATTGTCATAGGGTCTAAGGATACAATGATAAACAAGAAAAACAAGCCTCCTGGTCTCTATGGAGTTCACGTGTGTATGACAGCTGTGGACTGGGCTGGAGGAATGGGGGTGGCATATAGGCTGGAAAACAGGCCATACCTTAGTATGTTTTTATATTGGTATAATTTTTCATTTTGCTATAGGAATCCAAAAATAAATCAATTTGTCCATTATTTCTAAAAGTAGGGCAGTTTGGAGAAGAAACAATAAGAACAAATCATTTGCTAATTATAGGTGGCTTACTGAGTAGGCCTTATTGTGGCTTCAGCTAAGCTTAGAGTGGGGTTTCTCAACTGACGCACTGACATTTCAAGCTAGATAATTCTTTGTTGGGCAGGGGGTACTGTACTGTAAATTATACGATATTTAGCAACATCCCTGGCTTCCACTCAGTAGATGCCAGTAGTACCTCCCAGTTGTGACAACCAAAAAAGTTTCTAGACATCACCAAATGTCCTCTAGAGTGAAAAATTGCCCCTAGTTGAGAACGAGTGACATAGAGTAAACAAATAATATGATAGGCAAGAGCTGGAGGAGTAAAGGCTCATGTTTGCCATCTGCATTGGTTGGGATAAAGCTAGCTGCTATAACCAATAAACCTTCAAATTTTAATGTCATAGCAATTATTTATTGCTTGAAGAATAATCCAATATGGAGTTCCTGGCCTGAAGACAGACTACATGGCTTCTAAGTTTCCAACTTGCAGCAAGCCAGAAAATGAGGAAAGAACATGGAGGATATCACTTTGGAGCCTTTTACGGGTAATGCAGGAGGTTGTGTATATAAATTCTGTCCACATTCTATTGCCTATAACTCAGTCACATGGTTTCATGGGAGGCTGGGAGAAGTTAGTTCTAGTTGTGTGCTCACAAAGAAGAGGAAAGAGGTTTGGTGAACAGCTTTCAATTTTCTCCATCATTCTTAAACTAAATTATATTGGTCACCACAGAGACTGTTTCTATAGAAATTATAAATAGAAATCAATAAGCCTTGAGACTTTCATTGTATTCATCGTTTTAAGAGGACTTACTGACCTTCATATTAACAACATACTGCTAGCAGAGGCTGTTGTTACAATCAGGCGAGTTCAATTTAAAGGCCAAATCAAAGCAAATATATTTATATATACAAATGTCAGAAGCAAGCATAAAGACTTTCTTTCTGAAAGCAACAGTAGAGAATTAGAGAAGCCGGTCATGGAACATAGAAAAGCTATTAACTGACTTATGGGGGGGTATGAAAGAATGCTTTTGCTGGCCCAGAGAATAACAGCGGGACTTCCATTACCTTTGGATAAAGCATCTATGTGATAGTTTCATGAGTGCATATTTACGTTGACATTTCCACAAACAAAAAAAACTGGCTTCTTTTATCCAAGTCTTGCTGGAAAAATGACTGTCATGTGACTAAATTAAAATTATAACAGCTTTCACTGTACCTTTTTTTCCCTTGCCATGTGTCTCACAGGTGTAGGGCACACAGAAAAACTAAGGAGCATTCTGTGCCACCAAGGACCTTTTAGTACTGTGTAAAAAAGCCTCTATCACACAGATGTGCAGTGTGAGATGTAAGTACCTGTCCTTTCACTGCATTTGATATGGAATCTGTTCCACTTTTAGAGCATCTCATTCTCATTATTATTTATATTTGGTACAGAAATGATTTTTCACATGATGATGCTTCTCTTTCTCTCATCCTGGTTGGTGGGGGCAATATATATGCTTACGCAGTTTTGAATCCCTTCCATTTTGTAATTCACCAATCCCACCAAACTGGAGCTAGATTTTTAACAGCTACTATGAAATTATTTTAATATCTACAAACTGAGGTACAGTGCTTGAAAAAAAAATCACCTTCTCAAATACACCCTTTTCCTGGGTGAGCTGAAGATCTCTACTTCATGTTGTTTTAATATTGATGTGCAATCATCCCCTCTAATCTTGTCACAGTGTGCTCTACAGGAAGTCCCCATTGTAGGAGATTTATGGGACTCCCGGTGAGGGATTCAATCAGAAATTGGGGAATGTAAATGAGCAGTGGGATTGGTGTTCTCTACCTCTACTTGTTTATTAGAATTTTCTTTAAAGATCTCGTACTTCAAGTTTCCATATTAAACAAGAGAAAACAGAATCTGAGGTTTCCTGGATTTTATGATTAAGAAAAATTTGTACTGCACTAACTCTCTTCTTTTAAAGAATCCTTTTGCACTCCTAAAATAGTTTTATAAATGCAGATGCCCAGGATAACAAATTAGCAGAGGTTTTCTTTTAGTTAATTGTGGAGGCTGTTTCTTTCTGCTTTGCTCACCTCTAAAGAGTGGCTCAGGCAGAGCCTAACATGAAGAACTATGAGGCAACATATTAACCATAAAGCTATAAAGTATAAGGCTATCTGCCTTTCACTGTGCTCCTACTATAATATGCATTTTACTAGGAACTTTATACCTAGAATAATTCTTATAACAACCCTCCAAATTTGTTGATATTATGCATATTTTATAGAGGACAAAATAGGCTCAGAGAAATTAAGAAGCTTGGCCAGAATCACACAGTGGTTATTTGGTGGCGTAAATACTTGAATCTGGGTTGGTCTCCTGCTAAGATCTATGCATTTTTCAGTTGTTCACTAATGCTGGAGCACTGTTCCTTTTTCATTTGAGGATATTTGGATGTAGGGCCTTGAGAAAATATGATGTCAATGGGTAGTGCTGAAGATAATGTGCGTTATCATTCAAAAATAGTCATTTCCCTGTTTTAAGGTCTCTGTCTGAAGGCGTGGGGGTCAATTCCCATTCTAGGTTTGACATTTTGCAGAATGCCGTGAGGACACTTTCAATGCATTCAACGTTAACTTGCTACTCTTTTTGTTTAAAAAGGCTCTGAATACCACTCACTTTATTTGTTAGATGTTTGATATCTCATTTTCATCTAGCTAATGTTTATTAACACTGTGACTGAAAATTAATACTTGCTAATGTTTTTTCAAAAATAAAACTAATTTCTTCTAGCAGGTTTAATTTCATATTACCAAAAATGGCTCACATTCATCCTGTTCTCAACATAATCCATATGTCTGTCTCTTTATGTTGAAGTCCACTGTGTAGACACAGCCTTGCAATATGAACAACAGATATAATTTGTAAAGATAAATTTGTTCAGAAGCAGTAAACAATCGTTTTTGTCCTTTCCCCCAGACCTTGAAGAGGTTGGAGTCAATTAGATTTCAATTAATTACAGCACAGAAAAGAGTTAACATAGCACAGGCTTGTGACTGCTATACTTTAAAACGCCGGCTTGCAAGGCTGGCCTTTGGCTGGCATCAGGAAACTTGGATTTTGGAAGGGTTCCCATCACCCTGACCAATACGAGTGCCTCCCTGTGCCTATACTGTATGTGCAAATAATACGGTTTATGCAGAATACCTGCTTTCTTTCTGGGAGTCTGGAATTTTGCACTAGGCATAGGATGCCTAAATGACCAGCCTTTGAGAAGAAACCGTGGGTTTTGAGTCCCTGAGTTCCTTTGGTAAACAACATTCCTATTAATCCATCTACAAGTTCATGGAGTCTATCTTCAAATTAGTCTACTGATGGGTCCATTGAGGGAATTCTTCACTGACTCTGCTTGATCTTGGGTGGGAGTTTCCTGGCCCTTTCTCAGTCATAGCCAACCTCTGCATAGTACCGATGCAGAATCTTGGGCCCAAGATAGTTTTCTGCCCCCTCTCTCAGGGAGCAGATTTTTGAAGAAAAGAAAAGGATAAACTGAAGAAATAGCCCGCTAATCTTAAGGAACATATACTGTTGGTAGATAGATAAAACTAACATTAAGAGTACATTAAGTCAGTTAATTCAGTTTGTCTTGCCAGGTTTTGATATGTTAGTTTGTTAGGGTCCAGGAACTCAGGGTTTTCCCGAGAGAACAAAGGACACAGGCATGGAGATGTAAGTACAGGCAAAGTCTTTATTCGGCCAGCAAGCTGGGGTCGACAGCACCTCCCCTGACACGCAGGCCGAGTCCGAGCTGCGGACCCCCAGGCAACTTTAGGTATTGCTTATATAGGATTTTCACAGCCGTTACACCGAAGCCCGCGCACTTCTACAACCAATAATTTTAAAACACATTCTATATTGTAACCAATGGGAAACATTGTAACCTTTTAGGGAACACTCCAGTTGCCTGACCGCTTCAATTGTTATCTCTTGCTTACCCAAGCATGTCTATGTGACTTATCACGGATCACGTCCCCAGGCTGTTGCCCACTTCTAGTTATCTAACTTAAAGCAGGCGTATTTCTAAGCTTAGCCTCGGGTTGTTTATTCAAAACTGGGTGGCCCATGCTTTAGGCAGTTAGGTTAAATGTTATTAGTCCTGACTCTTGATGCCCTCTGCCCTCCTTTACAAGTTCACTTGTTAGTGTGGTACTCTCACAGAATATCAGCTGATTTTTTCTCCAAGGACTATAATAGATACAGATCATTAAAACTGTGCCTGACACAGTCAACAATGATATTTCACATATTACAAAGTGTTTTAGCTAGAATTTAGGGTTTTTTTAAAAATTAAGAATACATTACATTCTTGACTCAGATTTTCTTAACTGCCATTTCACGTCCTCCAAAGATTTTTTTAAGTAGCACAAATTCATTTTGCCAAAGGAACATGTGTCTCCTCTTAAAGGAGCATATTTTAACCAAATTAATCCCATAAATAGGACAATTTATAATGCCTCTTTTAATAAATAACCGCTTTTCTACCACACAAATAGATTTGCATTTCCATTCTCCTCAGTTATCTCTGGTTCTGTAACAAACCACTACAAAATGTAGTGGCTTAAAACAACAAAAATTTATTATTTATGATGATTCTGTGTGTTGATTGCTCAGTTTTTTTGTTCTGTGTAGTGTTAGCTGGGCTCAATCATTTAATTGCATTCAGCTGGTGCCTGACCGCATCTACAAGTCCTCTCTCTCCTGTCTGGGCCCTGCTGCTGACTGTCACCTTGGGTACTTCAGTTTTAGTCAATGTGGATTTTCTCTCCACATGGCAGCTCCTTCTCTAGGGCCTTGTAACATGCCTTCTGTCTCCATCATGGTGACTGTGCTCCAAACAAAAGTGTAAGCTTCCTTCTGGTACAGTGGCACTTCTGCTATATTCTATTCATCAGTGAAAGTCACAGACCAGCCTAGATTCAAGAGTAGGGAAGCTAGACACTTTATGAGAGGAACAGCATGCAAGTACAGACAGAAGAGAAATTTTCACAGACATCTTTAGAGACAATCTACTATAATTCACTATTTAGCCAAAACCATTCACATCCCTTTCATATGCAAAATACACTCAACATCATCTTCAACAAAATGTCATACCATTGTAGACTTAGCTCTAAGTCCAGGAGCTTCTCATCTAAAACAAATTTAGATATGTGTTCTTTTTTGGTGCAGTTGCTTAAGTATAGTTCCTCTCAAACAAGAAACTGTAGTTAAAAAACACAAGTTATTGGTCCCCCACACACTCACCATACAAAAGTGAGACAAGAACAGGAAAATCACAGTAGACACATCTATTAAAAAAGGAGGGGATGGAAGGTACATAGCCATCACTAGCCCATAATAATTCTGAAATCCATCCAGCCACATGGTATCAGGGCCCTCTACTCTGGGAATATTTTAGGTTTTCTACTTTTCGAATTATGATCTATCCCATCAGACAAAAGCCTACAAATTTTTCCTTAATGAGCTTTCTGTACATTGGGCTGTTAAGCTGCTGACAGTGTTATAGGACAATGTCCTTACAATTTTTAAAAGCTCCTTTGTCCAGCTGAAGGAGGATTTTTGAGGAACTGCAGTGAATTGTTCAGCCTCTCTTTTGATCTGATCTTGACCCTGAGGCTACAGTTTACCGGTAACATCCTGAATTTAATGTTTTCCCTGAGTCCATTTGAAGTTTGAGAGTCTTTCACTAGTTCTCTCTATATATGGCAATTCATCCACCAGTGGAGACTGTGTTGGGCTCTCCTTATTATCTCTGATTTCCTATTAAAAATTTAACAGTTTCTTTTTTAGCTTATCTTTCTGTTTCAATACATTATACAGGACTTAGAGAAGCCAACTGGCATCTTCAACATTCTTTCTAGAAATTTAGCCAAACAATACAAGTTTGTTGGGTTCCATTCTATCTGCCAAGCTACTGAAGGCAAGTAATATCGTGCCAGTGCATAACTGATTCCCCCTTTTCCAGGTTCCAGCAGCAAATTCCTCACTGCTTTTCCATCCTCTACCCTCTGCCCAGTCTCAAAGCCAATGTCACACATCTGAATTTCTTTTCTGGCAGCACCCTGGACTAGTACAAATGTCTGTCTTTGCTATTTATTGATAGGTTACAAACTACTCCAAAACTTAGTGGATTAAACCAGCAATTATTATTTCTTATGATTCTGTGGGTAATGGAACATAAATATCATGAAATAGTGGGATTTTTCATGCATTTGCATGGGCTAGGCTAGAAGGTACAAGATGGCCTCTCTTACATTTCTGGGATCGCAGTGCTGACTGTCAATTGGGGGATATAGTTCTGCCCAGGTGTCTTCTCTCTTAATTGCAGCTCATCCTCCTCAACCTCTAGGGCCTCTCCACATGTTTTTTTCTCTCCAACAGGACAGGCTGGACTTCCTTATAGCATGACTGCTGTGTTCCAAGAAAGCAAAGGTGAAAGCTGCCTCTTGAAGGGTTAGGCCTAGAACTGGCAAAGTCACCCATCAGCTTACATTCAAGGGAAGGGGAAATAGACTCTACCTCTTAATGTAAGGAGTGGGAGTGACATATGTGCATAGGTTGGGGAGACATTGTTGGCAACCATATTTGGAAATGATCTACACACATTCCTTAGCACATAGCCAAGAAGGAAAGACTTGGGGTTTTCAATTTTCAAGTGCAACCTTCCAAAACCTATGAACATATAACCTAATGTATTGCTTCCAGGTAGAAAGGGATACATTATATACATTATATGTGCCTTTATGGAAATCTTATAATATGCCTGAAATTAATCTTTGAGATGCAGATTTTAAATACACAAAGCAGGGAGGCATGAAGGTTTGACTTTGACCTTAGAATTTAGCCAATATCTTGTTTGCACTTTGGGCTTTAGCTACAGTCTTTGGAAAGCTAAATAACTTCTTGCCTACCTTAATATCATTTGAAAGATTATAAATTGTCATTACATATATTTAGTGTAATAACAAAAGTAATATAAACAATAATAGTATATTGACAGTAAGACAGATCATCAGAACTTAATAATTTATTGATATTTACTTTTAAATATAGATAAGCATTCTAGGTATAACATGAAGTTAAAATCTTGTGTGATTTATTTGTTGAAATTCTAATAGTCAGTTACATAAATGTGTATTTATTATTGTGGAAGCAAAATGCTATAATAATTAAATGATGATTGTGAAAGCTGTTAATTTTTATGTATAAAACAGTTATTAAGAACTTTGAAAGAGGTAAATGAATAAGGGAAAAGATTGACAGTTATTGTAAATATTATGAAAGTGCATGAGTTAAGTAACTTTAGAAAGAACATTTTTTCCTTTTTAACTAATAATTATTGCTACAATTTGAATAATAATAAAAGACTGAATAATAGAGATTATATTACATATTAATTCTAATTTTTATAGAATTGTTTGTGTATGAACAGTTATAACATCAAATAAAATAACCTTTAAGAACTTTATTTAAAAGGCAGTTATTTACTTCTCTTTTGGCAGAGTATTTCAAGAAGAAAAGTCCTATTGAGAATCAAATCTAGGGAGAATAATGTGAAAACAGATTATCAATTTTGCCACCTCAAGTTATCAAGTTTAGTGGAAAAAACTAAAACACTAAAAGTCAAATTCATAAATAACTTTTGATTTTGATATAATAAAGAATACAGAGAAAGATAATGTTAGACAGAAATGGGTATCCCAAATCCATTTTTTTCTCACCACCAAACTATAAAATAACAGACTTTAAAAGAGTACACTTAAGAAGACACCCCTCACAGTTTTATTTAGTATTCAGAGCCTAAAACTTTTAAACAAAAATATTATTTAAATCATCTCTACAGAGCACCAATCATCTTTATGAGTTGAAGAGAAAGTATTTTTGAGTTCTCTGAACTTGGACATTTAAAAATCCCAGGTACAAAATTTCATCTAGAAAACCCGGTATGGAAAGAAAATTTTCCTGAATTGCATTCTGCTATCAGTAAGTCTAGTGATATTATTGAATATGCAATCACTGTGTGTTGCATATCAGGCAATTGGTAATCCAGAAATCAGCAGAAGTCTCTTAAGTTTAACAGTTTGGTGGATCAAATGATGAATTCAACTGTGCTGCTGCTTTACTTGTTTATCAAGGGATTTCTAGGTTTTACACAACAACTAACACAGTCCATTTGATTGAAAAATCACTTAGAGGATAGAAAATCTGTGAATAAAATTATTGTGTAATTGTCTTCAAGAATTCAACATATATAATGAGAGTTATACATAATTTAAAATCCACAGTCATACAATATTTTGTCCACTCCCTTTAGTTACGTCTTCAGAAAGAAATTATAGGACAGCAGAAGCACAGCGAGACACTTTCATCATGCTCCAGCAAGTGATGGATTTCTCATCATACAAGAGATTTTGAAATGGTATGTTATGTAACGATGAAAGCTGTTTTGGAACTGCCTTGTCACCTGTTTTACAAGATGCCCAGACATCTTGTAAAGGACCACTACTACATGTCTAAGAAGGCATCTTGAGTATAAGAAAGCCTTAATGCCATACTTGGTAAATAATAATAACACTGCAGTACTTAATAACACCTGATGGTTGCTTATGGAGAAAGTCACTAAGTTACTGGAACTTGTTGAAGAAATAACTCTGTGTCTTGAGAACAAAAATGTTTCTTATCTGATAGCTGAAGGAAAGACACTTCTATTATTCCTCTTCAGTCAAGGGCTGGGAGGGATATCCAGACAACAAAAGCTGAAATGCAGATGGAAATTCAGGGAAGACTTCATCTCAAAAAGTTGATTACTTAGTTCCAAAGTCAATTATTTTGCCCGATTCCACAGTTAAGGTTCAAAGACATTTTTCTTCAAGTTATAGTTTCAAGTAGCCAATAAATGAAAAATATTAGAAATAAAACAGTATAATGGGGACATAAATTTTATCTTTGCTTGTGAGAATATTCAGAAAGCTTCTTCTTTGTAGTGCTCATTTCCATCTGTGGGATTGCTTTCATGTATTTAGCACCACCACCATCAGCCAATCATCATGACTAAGAGTTAAAAAGGAGATAAGGCTTTACTTTAGCCATTTTCTATTAGAGAGGAAGTAAAAATAAAAACTTGATGGGAATGTCACCATCAGTATCTTACATCAGCAAAACTAGCCAAAAATTATCTTGTTCCTCTACCACTTCAGCTGAAAATGAGAGGCTATTTAGTATCATGCACAACCAGTATTAAGCACATCACTGTCCTTGCACTGTATTATCCAACATTTAAATTCTAACCACTAAATATTTTGGGGGCGTGGTAGAATGGCTTCAGGTCACAGCTAGATTGTTTCTTGTAATTACAATAGTGAAACTTACTGTAAAAATCGGAGTCTACACAGTATTTGAAAGTTTCTAGTCCTCCTACCACCTAGAGATAACCACTATTTATAGCTTAGTATTTATTTTATTTATTTTTTATAAGGCACCCTATCATTGCATCTAATCCAGTTGTCACTTGGCACCAGTTTCCTGCCTAGTTCCTATTATCAAATGTGGGTGGGTCAAAGTTCCTCCTAGGATGTGGGTATGGAAGGGGATATAGAAGTGACTACCTAGTTGGGCCTTATTCAGTTTAATGAGAGCATGTTTTACTTTGCAAGGTCTCAATAAAAGGACCATTGTGAAGCTTTCCAATGGAAGGAGACAGCCACCATGTGAACATCAGTCTGTCCTGAAGTCCAGCCCCTATATAGAGCCTGGCTCATCTCCCTTTCTTCCCATCCCTGTCTAGCTCTATGCCCACCCTTGCCTTACAGTTGGTCCTAAATATCTTGCTGTACAGGTTTCTCTCCCTCTCTCCCTCCTAGACTCAGCGAAGAAAGTGGAACAGCTGCCTGCCTTGGAACCGTGTTGGGGGTAGTGCTGCCTTCAGATCTTGGATGCTTGAGCTTGATGCCATGACCTTGGAATATTAAAAAACTGCTTTTCATTAATCTTGCAGTAATGCAACCCGCGTTTTATGGGATTGAAATGTTTGAACCCTATTTGTGACATTATGGCAGGGTGTGGTGGTAGTCCAAAATGTACTAGGAACTTATCCATTTCCTTTAGATTTTCAAATTTGTTGCTATGGACTTGCCTATCACCTCTTGCAATCTTTTCAGTCTTTTCCACTTTTGTGGCTACAATATCCAGTCTTTTCCCAATAGCGGCACTTCTGTTTTCTTTTTCTGAATTGGACTTGCCAGATGTTGGCTTATTTAATTTTTCAAAGAAAACTTGTTATCCTATCCACTATTTTTTTCATTTATTTTTATGTTTCATCTGTACTAAATCCATCTTCTTACTTTCTCTTTGCTTACACTGTTGATTTTCTTCGATTGAATCATGTAGTTCCCTCATTTTCAATCTTTTTAAAAACTGAAAGTATTTAAGACTGTAAACTATCTGAGTACAGGTCCCATAAAACTATAATTTTTATAACTTTCCAGATTAATTTATAATTTCCTCTTTGATCTGAGGGTCACTTAGGAGGAGGTTTCTTGATTTTTAAGTAGGTTCTCTGGTCATTTTATGATCTTATTGAATGCTATTGGATTATTTCAAAGGATGGTCTGCAAAATCTACTTTAGGGAATTTATTTCAGATTTCTCAGTGACTGATAAATAATTGATTTTTGTAAATATTCTATCACATAAGAAGTGAATGTTGACTATTTAAGTCTCTTATATTATTTAAATGCTGTGTGTTTAACTTCCTGCTAACTTGATATGTCAAAATTCTGAAAGAATATTAAAGCCTTCCATTATTATTGTGTTTTTTATAAAGAACTTGTGTTTCTAAGAGATTTTATTTCATGTATCTGACAGCTGTGATATTTGGTGCATATCTTCTCATGGAGTAAACCTGTTCTCCTTATAAAATATCCCCTGTTGTCCATGGTTTTGTGTTTTTTTCCTTGTAATTTTTAAGTACTTAAAGATGTTTATTAGTATTTAATTTTTGTATGATAGATGGGTGTATGTCATTACTTTATAATGAAAGATAGAACTATATGATTCATGTCAGAGGTAAAGATATTTTAATTTTTTCCCTTTCTCAAGGCATCATCACAATCAGAAGTTTGTAAATTATCTGTCTGTTTCTTCCTACACTCAATGTAGATGAGATAATCTTTCCTCCTTGGCACTTACTGTAAAACATATACAGACACAATGCAGATGAGCTAACATTTAATAGATACCTACAGTATTTGTCTCATTTTTTGTTTTTTTCTTTTTACCTTTTGATCTCCATCACAAATTCCTCCCACCAAGTCACTCCCTGCTCTGGCAACCACCAATCTGTTCTCTTTATCTCTGAGCTTTTTTTTTTTTGATTCTGCATATAAGAGAGACTATATGGTATTTATCTTTGTCTGGCTTATTTCTCTTAGCGTAATGTCCTTGAGTCCATCTATGTCATTGCAAATGGCAAGATTTCTATGGCTGAATAATATTCCATTGTATATATATATATATATATATATATATATACAACATTTTCTTTATCCATTCATCTATCCATGGACACTTGGGTTTTTTCCTTATATTGGCTATTGTAAATAATGCTGCAATGAAAATGGAGGTGCATATATCTTCTTTTTTTAAGTAAGGTCTCACTGATATACAATCTTATAAAGGTTTCACATGAGCAACATTGTGGTCACTACATTCACCCATATTATCGAGTCCCCCTCCCACCTCAATGCAGTTGCTGTCCATCAGCATAGCAAGATGCCACAGAGTCACTACTTGTCTTATCTGGGCTAACTGTCTTCCCTGTGGCCCCCCCACACACCATGTTGCATATATCTTTTTGAGTTAGTGTTTTCATTTTCTTTGGCTAAATACCCAAAAGTGTAATTGCTGGATCATAAAGTAGCTCTTTTTTTAATGTTTTGAGGAACCTCCATACTGTTCTACATAGTGGTTGTACAAATTTTCCAACCAATTGGTGCACAAGGATTCTTTTTTCTCCACATCCTCACCAACACTTGTTATTTCATGTCTTTTTGATAATAGCCATTCTAAAAGGTGGGTGGTGATATCTTGTTGTGGTTTTGATTTGCATTTCCCTGATGATTAGAGATGTGGAGCATCTTTTCATGTATCTGTTGGCCATCTGTATGTCTTATTTGGGAAAATATCTATTCCTTTGCCCATTTTTAATTGAGTTATTTGGGGTTGTTTTGCTATTGATTTGTATGAGTTCCTTATATATTTTGGATACTACTTCTTGTGCAAAAAACTTTTTAGTATGATGTAGTCCCACTTATTTATTTTTGCTTTTATTTCCTTTGCTCTTGGTGTCAGATTTAAAAGATCATCACCAAGACCTATGTCAATGAGCTTACCATCTGTAAATTTTCAGGATACAAAAGTCTGTTGTGTTTCTATACACTAATAATGAGCTATCAAAAAGGGAAATTAAGAAGACAATCCTATTTACAATTGCATTAAAAAGAATAAAGTAGCTAGGAATAAATTCAACCTAGGAAGTGAATGACCAGTATATTGAAAACTATGACACATTAATGAAAGAAACTGAAGACACAAAGAAATAGATTATTTCATGCTCATGAGTTGGAAAAATCAGCATTGTTAAAATGTCTATATTACCCAAAGCAATCTGCAGATTCAGTGCAATCACTATGATAATTCCAATAGCATTTTTCAAAGAAATAGAACAAATAATCATAAAATTTGCATGGAATCACAGCAAAATCCTGAATATCCAGAGCAATCTTGAGAAAGAGAAACAAAGTAGAAGTATCATACTACCACATTTCAAACTATATAATACAGCTACAGTAATTAAAACAGTATGGTATTGGCATAAATACAGACATATAGATCAATGGAGGGAATAGATTCCAGAAACAAACCTATGCATATATGGACAATTAATTTATAACAAAGAAGCCAACAGTATACAATGGGGAAAGGAAATCATTCAATAAATAATGCTGGGTAAACTGGATAACCACTTGAAAAAAATGAAACTTACCTACTATATTACACTATTCAGAAAATTAACTCAAAATGGATTAAAGCCTTGAACATAAGACTTAAAACCATAAACTCCTAGAAGAAAATGTAAGTAGTAAGCTCCTTGACACTAAATTTTTAGTTATAAAATTATAATTTTACAACTGTAATAAAAAACACCTATCCCAGAAGGTAATTTTATGATGGTGATACCCAGCTTTAGGTGAATGTTGATTTTAGAATTTAGCTACTTGACATTTTGCAAGATTTGTATTTAGAACATCTCTAGCAAAATCCTAATCATGAAGATATAGTGTGTTATTTAGCAGAGAACTTAGTCACCCAAGAAGACAGTGATAAGTCAAGGACCCGATCACTGAAAATGGGGATGTAAGCCAGAGTAAGATACCAGCAAAGCTACTATATATATACTACACAATGTTGAGTACCTGCCAAGAATTTCCTTAATCAATCCTCCCATAGGCCCAAGTGGTCTCAGAACTCAGAGAGAATAGAGAAAGTATTTGGGGGACTTTATCAATTATCTATCGCTGCATAACAAACCATCCCAAAATGTAACAGCTTAAAGCAATAATCATCCAATTGCTTAACTCAAGATTCTGTGGATCAACAATTTAGCCTGGGTCAGGTAGGTAGTTCTGCTTCTAAGGGTTAGCTGGCTACTTGGTAGAGCACCTCAGTTCTCCTCTGTGTGTTCTCTCATCCTTCTAGCAGTCTAGCTTGTTCACATGCTAGCCAGTAGGGTTCCAAGAAAAAGAGCAGAAATATGCAAAATCTCTTGAGGTTTAGGCTCAAAAAAGTTGGCACATTGTCATTTTCACCATATTCTATCAGCCAAAGTAAGTTGCAAAGCCAGCCCAGAGCAAGAGGTGGAGAACTAAATTCTTTATATTGATAATAGGTGCTACAAAATCACATTGTAAAGGGACAGGATGTAGGGAGAGGTGAAGAATTGTGGCCATTTTTGTAATCAATCCACAGAGGTTCATTGGCTTCAAGTGTGAGGACTGGAGGGATTTGGAGACAGGTAGTTCCCTATAAGACATCAGTATTTAAATAGATTGCTTCACAAAAAAGCTGAAAGGCTTTAATGAAATCCATTCATTTTGAGTGGAAAATTACTTCAAAATCATCATTCAGTTGATGCCTTCAATTGTGAAATCTCTTATTCATGCTTTTGAAGCTCCTCTCTGGTAATTAGTTTATTTGAACATTACAAGTGCTCTACTGAGCATATGTTGCTATACTTATTTTTCCTTTGGGGAAACAGAGCCCAGAGCAGTGGTTTTCAAAGTTTGCATTAGTATCATTTTGAGAGACTGTTAAAAATAGAAGTTCCTGGGCTACACCCTAGACCTGTTGTATTAGTTAATATTTTGAGTTGCAAGCAACAGAAATTGACCTTGGATGATTTAAGCAAATATCAGTGTACTGGCAAGTCAATAATAATCCACAGAATCACCAGGGAGACAGACAAATAAAGCATAGAAAATGAGTATTGCTGAGGGAGGCTAAGGAGGTATCTGATGAGGTCACTTATGTGGCCAGTACCAAACACTGTATTCAGGAGCCTGCACTGCTGCTGGGAATTCTACACACTGGGCATCACCACTGACCCCTCCCTCTTCCCACAACTGCTCTGGAAACTGGTTGCTGCCACCACTGCCAGCCAATGCCACAAGATTTAGTTTTCTATTACCCTGGTTTCATCGTTTCACTTACTCTAGATTCAATATATCAAACAAGAGCATTTTATTAGTGGAGTCCTACCTGCAAGGAAGACTTGGAAAATAAGCATCTCTCCTTTTCAGCTTCCATACCAGAAAGTGGGCTCTGTTCTTTCCCAGAATGTATGTGGTAGGGAATCCCTCAAACATAGGAAGGTAGTCTAGGTCCTAGAGAGTTAAAAAAAATAGATTAATGTCCACTCTACCCTTTGGATAAAAATCTCAGTTTTTTAGCAGATACAGCACACATTATGATGGCTTGCTCTTGTCCTCTCAGTGCTCACCTTCACATGTTGTCAAATGCTGCTTTACCACAAAATTAATGACTTTACCCAAGAACTGTTTGTCTGGTCATGGAAGCACTTAGCCTGCCCAATGGCAAGCCAGAAGTGCCATAGAATTTAAGGTCCCAGCAAGAGTCCCATTAAGAATGGACAAGGAGTTAGTAGACTAATACCTCTGCTTCCTCACACCTCAGCTGGGATATCTCTGAGACATACTCTTATGTTAGTCCCCAGAGTCCCTCAGGGGGAATTTGGATACAGTTTCCCATAGCAGTGACTGCTGTGGTAGCACACACAATGTTGGCTTTTTTCCCGTCCCTGTCTCACTTCCCGGATCCTCTACCAATGTTTCCTAGGATCATGCCCCAAATATAGCATTTGCACTTGAAATTTTGTCTTAGAGTCACTTTTTGGGAGAACTCAACCTAAAAGGGGGATACCTCAGAATTTGAAAATTTTTAAGTGATTTGTGCTTCCATCCAAAGAGTGTGAGAACGAGCTGTCCCGACAAATGGAAAGGCTTGCCCAAGTTCCCGTTAATGGTTAGGATTCTATGTCCAACCTTAAATCCAGGTCCTCTCTTTTGGTTCTTGGGCCAGTCTTGTCCCCACTAAATTAAACTCAGGGATAAAAAAGATAGACTTTTTTATCCAGATGACTTTATGTAAGGAGAGATATGTGAAACAGCCAACATAAACATGCCCAGATCTCAAACAATAATGTCACTAGTGACTTATTTTTAAAAATATAATAAGTCTTTCATCTTTGTTTCCTTTTGTGAATGTTTCTGCCTTTGCAAATTCTTTGCATAGGATTCAATTCCAATATTGTTGTTTTGATTGACAATTTTATTTCCATTTTAGAAAAGTTGAAAGAGACAAATGCAAAATGTGTTCTCATCAAAGAATGAACCTTTTTTAAAAAAGAACACTTGCATTGTAATGTTCAGAAAGAGAAATGCACTTTTTATTGCTGTAACCTAGTGTTAACAGCTTGTCTTTATAAATGGTATTGTACAACAATATTTGTGAAGGGGAAACAAAGGCAGAATGAAATACACAGTGATGGCCCACAATGAGTTATAGAGTAATATAATAAGAGCAAAGAAAATCCTTTAATAAGAAAAGTTGAAATGGAGCCAGAGATAAATAATTAGAAACCAAATGTGAGAAGAAATAACTAATTTAGGACGTGTCTGGAGAGTATCAACATATTATGTTTAGGGTTGTTCTTTTTGCACATCAGTTGAATTAGGGAAAGGGAATTAAAACCTTTAGTAGGAATGAATGACTCAGTTGTTTAGCTTAGTTGGTTCTATTAGATAATTTTTTTCTTCAGATACTTAAACCAACTACTGAGGGATTTTCACTCATTTGAACCATGTCCTCAATTATTTGCACCAAAGATTTTCTCAAATGTTCCAGTATGGCAGTAGGGCATACATTTCCCATCTTTTGAGGGTTTGTAATTAGTGTCAAGGCTTATCAGTAATTTGATTTGGGGCTAGAATCACATAATTTCTCAGAACTTTGGTATTTGCCTTGTAAATGACCATATACATAGTAGCTTCCATTTTGCAAAGATATTATATGGATGAAATAATACCTGTGCAAACACTTTAGAAAGTACCACACACATATTAGCATGTATTATTTGTACTATGATTAGCATTCCTCCCTGGTTGAGGTATCAACTGCATATTTAGAGTTGGACTATGGGATCTGACAGGCCTGGACTATAACCTTACTTTACCTGATCACTGACTGACTTTTCCCTCAATTTCTGGTCTAGCCCTCTGATAAGTCAGTCTTAGCTCTAAGAATGAAAACAAATTCTGACTAATTAAGCCATCAAAAGAATTTATTTAAAGGATATTGGAATTTTCCATGAGAGCCAGAGAATCAAGTCTAGAGTCAAAATCAATAGCCAAAATAAAATTTCAGAAATGGCCCTGTGAAAATAGTTATTACTGTCACTACACTCAGGCACAATGGATCGCCCAGCCAACATCACCAGTGCTGAACATTATACTACTTCTTGAAGCTATGGTCACAGCTACTCCTGGAAAAGAGATGTAGCATTGTCTGTACATGAATGAATTCCCTATTGCCTTGCTCCTCTGTCTATTAGTACCAGAGTCTGGAGAGGGTACAAATGATTGCAATGCATGTGGCCCCACCCCAGCAGATAAAGGAAGCTGGGAAAGTATCTGGCATTTTTGGTTTTTATAATGGTAGATAAACTCAGTGGGAGGCCTCCCAAGTATTATCTGATTGGTCTTGGGAAAATCATTTAACATCCCTTGGCCTCAGTTTTCTCATATGGAAAATGGAGATAATAATGCTATTCTTTCAACACAGGAAGCGTTCAAGTAGAAGAGGATATAAATGGTGGTAATGACGATGATGATATGCCATAATTTAGGGTCCTCTTCTCAGTTTTCTATTCTCAGTTCCTACTACTTCTTGGATCATTTTCTTAAGTAGTCATATTCAAAATTATGTAACAACATTCAAGGCCCAAAGTATCTACCTAATGATGTCCTATAAACTATGAGCTTAATATATTTGCACTAGGTATCACTTTGTAGTTCTACAAAGGTATAAAAAATAGTCTTATCTGCAACTCAGAGCTCCCTATAAGTTCATCATAATAAATAGTATCAGTCAGCTACAGCCACAACAGTGCTTCATAACAAAATCCCACAAAACTCAGAGATCCACATCTACTGGGGGTAGCTTTGCACTAATTGTTTCTCCTCCTCTCTGGACCAGTAGGCCAATTAGGGGCATGTACTTGTTATGGCAATGGTAAAGGTGAATGAAGTAAAGTGGACATATGTGTCGTAATTTAAGGCCTAAGCTCAGAACTGGCACTCCATCATGTCTGCCCCATTACATTGACCAAAGCATGACACAAGTGGGAAAGGGAATTATAATCTGTTCCTTTAGGGGGTAGTATCGTAATGTCACATGGCAAAGAAATTGGATACAGAGAAGAGTGAAGAATCAGGGCAAAAAGAGCAATCAACCATTGCCAAAAAGACTAAACTGAAGTCCTTGAGACAAGCATCCAAACCTCATTCATCAAAGAATTAGTGTTTCAAAACCAAAGCCTGACATATTGATTCATTGGTCATTCAACAAGCATGGTACTAGAGCTGAGAATATGCATCCTAGGAGAAAAATGCCTCCCCCCTAAACAAGTTCAATTAAGAGTTACAGGGGATTGTAATCATAGTCTATACAAATTTTTGTAGAGACACAAAAGAGGAAGTGGTTGGCACATGTAATAGGTACCAAATTAATGTTGAATGAATGAAGAAAGGAAGGAATGCCTATTCATGCTCATAAGTTTTGAGAAAATAATTTTGTAGGAATCAAGCAAGCAGGAATACCCAGACAATGGTGGGTGGGGAAAGTGGTAATAACTATTTATCTTTTTTTCCCTTTTCAAAAAGGACTTGAAATTCCTTCCTAAATATGGGAAATCCCTACATATGAGGCCTCCCACTGAGTTTACCTACCACTATAAAAACCAAAAATGCCAGATACTTTCCCAGCTTCCTTTATCTGCTGGGGTGGGGCCACATGCATTGCAATCATTTGTACCCTCTCCAGACTCTGGTACTAATAGACAGAGGAGCAAGGCAATAGGGAATTCATTCATGTACAGACAATGCTACATCTCTTTTCCAGGAGTAGCTGTGACCATAGCTTCAAGAAGTAGTATAATGTTCAGCACTGGTGATGTTGGCTGGGCGATCCATTGTGCCTGAGTGTAGTGACAGTAATAACTATTTTCACAGGGCCATTTCTGAAATTTTATTTTGGCTATTGATTTTGACTCTAAACTTGGTTCTCTGGCTCTCATGGAAAATTCCAATATCCTTTAAATAAATTCTTTTGATGGCTTAATTAGTCAGAATTTGTTTTCATTCTTAGAGCTAAGACTGACTTATCAGAGGGCTAGACCAGAAATTGAGGGAAAAGTCAGTCAGTGATCAGGTAAAGTAAGGTCATAGTAAATGAAAGAAAGATGAGATGTCAAAATCTCTGGTAAGTGATGAGTGTGCTGGAAGAACCCTAACCAATGGCAGAAACCTTGCAAGTCCTTCACTTCTATCACAACCAATAACTTATATCAGTCTTTAGCAGCCTTGGCTGCACTTTGAAATACTCTGGGATTTTTAAAAAATCCCAGTGCCTAGCTTACATTCCAGATCACTTACATTAGAATCTCAGGTAACAGTATTTTAAAAAAATTCCTCAGATGACTAAATGGTCAGCCAGTGTGCAGGTAAAGCTGGGATAGGATTAGAGGAAACTAGACCATAGATGGAAAACCAAAGAGGTGCACCTGCCTGGAGAGAGGAACGAATGGGAGGAATAAGAACTGATAATGACACAGAATGAACACACTGATTGTATGCATTGAATCACAT
Source organism: Manis javanica (assembly GCF_040802235.1). Lineage (NCBI taxonomy): Eukaryota > Metazoa > Chordata > Mammalia > Pholidota > Manidae > Manis > Manis javanica. The sequence goes on from NC_133174.1 coordinate 14,545,871, forward strand.
ATGTTGTCTAACACAAACTGCTGACCTCACTATGTTCCATTATTTTTAATTCTACAGTGTTTATCCAAACCACTCTTCAAATCCATTGTCTGCTGCCTTAACTCAAGCTCTTATCAGCTCTCATGTGGCCTATTGCTACCACCTTCCAGTTGGCTTTCCTGCCTCCATTCTTACCTCCAATCTATCAAACACAATGCTGCCAGACTGGAACAATCTTTCTAAAGTACAAATCTGACTGTGTTACTATCTAGCCTAACCTAATCCAATAGATCCCCAGAATACTACCTGATAAAACCAAACTTTTTAGTATGGCTTGAGAACCTTTACACTTTGTCCCTACTTAACTTTCCAGCCTCATCTTCTGCCTCATCCTGGATCCCCACCCATTCTCCAAGCACTCACCTGTTCCTAAATGTACCATCATCTTTCACATCTTCCTGCTTCTCTGTTGATGTACTTATTCTTTCTCTGAGTATCAGGTGTAAATATTTGGAAGATTACCTTTTATGAATTTGTGGTTTACTACTTAGATATTTTGATCGATGTAACAATAGTCCCTGAAAAGATTAGAAGTTTCTAGAATGCAGAAACTCTGCTTTCTGATCTACAAAATGCTTTTTGATGATTCTGATGTGCTTGATAGTGATGAATTTGATGATGAATTAAAATGGTGCAATAGGTGTTACATGTTTTAAAAGGGTCAGGATGAAGGGAAATTGCCTAATTTTTCGTGTCCCAGGGAAAGTGTGAATAAGCCTTTAAGCAATAGGGAGAATGAGGCAATTTTTGAGGTTGTAATTATTATATTATTCACTTATTGCCATAAGATGCCAGAATAGATGACCTTTTATGTCTTCTGAGATATTACTTCACCAATGTGATTATCCTGCCCATGCTTTTTCAGTACTAAAATAATGCTCCAACTCAAGTGTTTAATTTTTGTTAAATCTGAAAAAATCAAGTTTAAATAATCTGTTCAGCAAGCAAGAGGGTTTTCATATGTGGAGTCTCTAATAATTGTCTATTTTGGAGTGATATTTTCCAGTTTAAAAGAAGTCCAGAGTTTTATTTCTTGTAAATACAAAGGTCCCTAGATTTAGCAATGTTTCCTCATTTTAAAATATTTGTCTTTATCTATGCAATCTTTATTATCATTTCAATTTTGTTTCAAAGAAAATTTCTGAATGACTCTATTATGCATTAGAATAATTAAAACAACTTACAGATACCTGGAATAGGAAATTGTTATTCTTCATTATTAAAAGTGCCTAATTTTTAATATTTGAATACAAGATTTATAAGCAGTGTACTTACCTAGAACTCTAACCCTGTCAGGCAGAAAGACAGACATGAGAGGGGTGAAGGGAGAATAAAGCCAGTAAAGCCCACTAAAAGGGACTCAAAGAGTTAACCAGATAAAACTAGAGAGCCAGAAAGGACTCAGAGAGTTAATGAGTTAATCAGTTGAAGTTTCATAGGCCAAGAGTGACCTGAAATTTCCAGATATTCCCCAGATAGAGAAAAGTCAATCAAGAACTTCTCTGCCCTACCCCATGTGGTAGAGCAGGGAAATAGGACATGGGTCATGCCATTGTAAAATCTCCTTAGCCTGCAAAAAGGCCCAGCTTATTCTTTAACTTAAACTATATGCAGTTCTTCCTCTTCTTCCAGCCCCTTAATCAAGTAACTTTGTAACCAGGGCAAAAGATAGACCTCCAAAGTGTAAATAAACCTATGTGGACAAAGAACGTTGAAGTCTGAACCAACACAGTCATCTAAATAACCCTATTCTTAAGACAAAATTTCAAAGGAATTATAAATCACCAGTATACATCATGCCTTATGCTGACTCCTACCCTAAAAGGCCCTATTAAACTGCAGACCCTAAACCCTTAAGCACACCTCTCTGAGGTTGCCCACATTCTCCTTTCTTTGAATGTATCACTCTCTCTGTTCTGCTCCAGATTAGAAGGCAGGCGCTACTGAGATCTTTGATTTGGGCCTGCAAGTTCCCATTGCCTGGGTGACTCAAGACAGGACTGCAACTGTATGATTATGCTCTTTAGTAGCCTGCCTGAAAATCTCCTTTCTTTGCTTTTGGGAAGTTCTCAAAACATAATCTTACTCCATATCATGCTCTGAGGCTCCCCCAAACCCTGGGATGGTAGGGACTTAGTTCCTATGGTGTGCAAATTCAAGACACTGGATGCCAGGTGACACTGGCTTTAGGAGTTGGCAAGGGATTTGCCTAATGTCGAGCAGGAGTTCAATAAGCTTCCCTTTCTTGCCTTTGTCTACCTTGACTCTGGCCTGCTTGTCCCTTGGTGTGTACTCAAATAAAACTTTGATTCTGCTTCGCTACTGTGTCTCTGCCTTTCAATTATTTGTTTCAGGGGGGACAAAAATGAAGGAAAATAAACTCAACCCCTAACAACCCCATGGATGTGATTACCATGTAGGGTACAATGAATGACACACTGTGACAAAAGGTGCATTGCTTCCACTGGTCTCTGGTTTACCAGCTCTACTGTCCATGGCCTAAGTATATCTTATAATTTCAACTTCCACCACTTTTGTTTTAAAGGAAGTTTTTCTTATTTTACAATGTTATTGTTGAGTGTTAGAATACTTACCCATAGGTCAAATTAAAACTGAGCAAATTAGCCCTTCCACCATGTGAGGGCACAGGGAGAAGGCCCTAGCTACAAACCAGGAAGAGGGCCCTCACCAGAACTGGACCATACTAACACCTTGATCTTGGACATTCTTGTGAGAAGAATTTCTGTTGTTTACAAGCTATTCAGTCTATGATATTTTCTTATAGCAGCCTGTATGCACTAAGACCAAAAAAAGCTAGTACCAAGAAGTGGATGTGGGACTGGAAAAAATGCCAAAAAATGTGGAAGTGGCTTTGGAACTAAGTAATAGGTGGAGGATGGAAGAACTCTGAGATTTACACTAGAAAAAAACCTGCACTGCTGTGAATAGACTGTTATGGGCTATTCTACTGATGGTGCAGAAAGAGAGAAGGAAAGCTGTAGAGAAAGTTTCAGTCTTCCTAGAGAATACATAAGTGGTCATGAACAAATGTTGGATAAAATATGGACATAAAGGCCATTCTGATGAATCTCAGATGGAAATGAGAAAAAAATGTTATTGGAAACTGGAGGAAAGGCAATCCTTGTTATAAAGTGGCCAAGAGTTTGGCTGAATTGTGTTTGTGCCTTTGTATTTTGTGGAAGGCAGAACTTGTGAGTGATGAAAATGGTTATGTGACTGAAGAAATTTCTAAGTAAAGTGTTGAAGGAATGGCCTGGTTTCTTGACAATGCTTGTAGTAAAATGTGAGAAGAGAAATGATTAGAAGTTGGAGTTGTTATTCAAAAAGGAAGTAGACTTTAAAACTTTGGAAAATTCTCAACCTATCCATATTGAAATAAGTAAGGAAGCAAGTTCTGAAAGAACACAAAGGGTATGCTGAATTTGATGAGGAGATTGGTAAGGACTGACCATTTCAATAGGAGCTAAGAGCTATTCATAAAGACGAGATTGATCGGCTATCTAAACAGAAGCCAGGATCTATTGTCCAAAACAATAGAAGAATGATCCCCAGGGCATTCTAGAGATCATGGGGCTACCCCACTTATCACTGGCCCAGAGCAACTGGGCATGCTGGACAGAATGGTTTCATGGTACAGACTGCTTCTGCTAGGTGCCATCTACTTCAAGGAGTCAGCTCCCTAAATTCCGGCACCCTGTTCCTTGATCACTCCAGGTGCAGCTTTCACTATGCCTAGTAAAGCCTTGGGTTGTGGATGTCTGTGGGTAAAATTACAGTATTTCCAGAATCTCTCGCCTGGCCTTGGTGCATCTCCATATCAATAGGTGTTTCCAAGGGGGAGTGAGGGCATATCTGGACAGGACATGTTGGGAGGGGTCCCTTTTTTGCCAGGTTGTGAGAGACTCTGCTGAGCACAAGTGAACGACTGCTTGTAAGGAATAAATGGGTTTCTCCCACTTTACTTCTCCCTTGGACTGATTTCAGCTTCAAAGGTAATTTGCCCCAGGCTGGGAACGTATTTTGCCCCTGGAGTTAGAACGTCTCAACCTAGATTTCAAAAGATGGAGCCACACAGGGCTGCAGGCACACAATACTGGCAGAGGGTCTCTGGGCTCAGGGTCACCACACAAAGCACCAACTAGGTCAATGCACACTGAGCCCATGAGGGTAAGGCCACCCCCAAGACCCCAAATCTGTAGAGTCACTTGTGTGATTATAACCTAGGAGAGCTACAGGCACAGAACTCCAACCCATGACCACCATGTGTGCCCAGCAAAACTTGAGAACGGGGCTACCTGCGAGCCTTGGGGATCAACTCCCACCTCAGTGTGTCCGGAAGATGGAATCATAGCCCCAAAAGGTCTGCAGGTTTTGGACTTGCTCTGGACCTGTCACCCCTTTCCTCTTTCTTATTTCCCCCTTTTGTGTTTTTTTTTTCATTAAAAAACATTTATTGAAATATATTTGACATGTTGTATAAGTTTAAGGTGTACAACAAGTTGATTTGATACATTTATATATTGTAATACACTTGACATTGTAGTGTTAGCTATACCTTGAAGGGGTTCAGAATGAGCATCCCCAAAATGTGCCACTTTGGCAAGTAGTTTACTTTGAGTTGAAGTCAATCAAGGCTCGAAAGACTCAGCAAAAGCTTTTATTTTCCTCTTAACTGCCTAAAAGAATTTAGATAGAGGGCCTGGTCCAGGAAAAGAACTATCACCAGAGATTAACTACAAAGAATATGGGCTAGGCGTGGTAAATTGTGGGGAAGCTCTGGCAAGGCTGTAAATCAAATTCCTCTGTGTTCCATTGTCCCTGTAAGGCATGGAAAACCTTTGTTTACCATCTCGGGCTCTTCCCTGTCTTCCTATAAATTGTCTCCCTCCCCTTTGAAGTCTCAGTCCCCTCCCACCTTCTCCTTAGCTCAGGATGGCTTATAAGCCTCAACTGCCCAACTGCTTGTGGTTTCTATATTTTTTCATGGGGCTCCTGTACTTGTGTAATTAAATTTGTTCTTCTCCTCTTAATCTGTTTTATGTCAACTGAATGAATAGACCAGCCAAAAGAACCTAGAAGGTTGGACTTAGAGTCTTGATGACATGTGAAAAGGACAGGAGTTTTGGGGTGCCATGGGTAGAATGCTGAGACAGGGACTATGGGTGTAGTCAGAGTAGGGTGAGGGCCTCCAGAAAAAGCAAGGCAGGATAATTACAGTCAGAGCAATGTAACTACATGCAAGGAAATCCCCTACCAAAACTGTGTTAAACATAAGCTCTGGAGTCATTCCAGTGAGATCAGTTGATACTCCCCAGATAAAAGTAGCCCATGTTTTTATTATGCTAATCATTTGTAATCATGTGTAAGATTCACTTTAGCATGCTAAAAGGGACTTAATATCTCATCAAAAACAAACATCCTAAGGCCACTTTTAACAAGTCCACACCCTAAGCCCTTTATCAGCTCCCAAAAATCCTCAACTGCCTACAAATCCCCTAGACAGTACACCACCCTGGGCACTCTTGTCCCCTCCTGGTGTGAGCCAGGAGTTCTGTCCTCTTACTTTATCTCTAAATAAAAGCCTCTCCTTGGCTCTCCTACCTTGGGTGTTTGCTAAATTCATTCTTCGACTCTGCAAACAAGAACCCAGGCATCAATGCTATGGTTTGAATGTTTGCATCCCCTTAAAATTCTTATGTTGAAATCTTAATGCCCAGTGTGATAACAGTATTAGGAGGTGAGAGCTTTGGGAGGTGATTAGGCCATGAGGGCTGCCATCATGTGTGGATTAGTGCACTTATAAAAGGAGCTCCAGAGATATCACCTTGTTCCTTTCACCATGTGAGGGTACAGGGAGAAAGCCCTGCCTATGAAGAGAGCTCTCACCAGAACACAACCATGCTGGCACCTTAATCTTGGATTTCCCAATCTCCAGAGCTATGAGAAATAAATTTCTGTTGTTTGTAAGCTTAAAAAACAACTGAGCAATGTAAGCAGTTATTAATGCCAGAAAAGGCATGTGGGGGTCAGGGGGATTTGACATGGGAAGAGTTGTATGTGAAAGTAAATGGAATCATCGCATATTTCTTGTTTCAGCTGTGAACATTCTTTACAGTACCATAATAATTTTAAAAATACAGAATATAAACTTAACTAAAAATTGTGATACAGCTATCATGGAAGCATGATGTGAAAGAGCTAAAATCCTCATCAATTGCAAATTTACATAAATACTATGCTGATGAACAGTATTGTGCATAAATCTCTGTACATATATGTTCATGTTTCTGGTTATTAGGATATATGCTTAGAAACAGAACTATCAAGAAAAAGTGAATTTTTCAGGCCCTTGAAACATCAAATTATCCTCCCAAAAAGACGGCATCAGTCTTTATTTCTGGCTGCAGTTGAAAGGGATGCGAACTCAGTAGTCCAAGCAGGTTTATTGCTGAACCTGAGAGGGACCCCCCTGTCCTGGCCAGCAGAACAAAGGAAAGAGAGTCTCTAACAGGTCAACAGGCTTTTTATGGCCAGGGTTTTTGGCGGGCTCTTTGAGAGGAGGGGTCAGGGTAAAGGTGGGCCTGTGGCTTGCTGACTTGTCCTCTGGAGGATGCTTGTAGCTTAGGTAAGATGAAATGTAGGTCTCTCAGAGATGGTGGGTGGGGCTTATTCGAAAGGTGGTACTCAGGTCCGGATTCTATTAGCAGTGAATGAGAGAGATTGTTTCAATGCAACTTCACCAGTATTAAGTATATATATATAAAATCTGGGCTCTTTTGAAAGGCATAAAAAATCTTATTGTTTTATTTTGTGATTTTTATTGCCAGTAATTTGACTAGTTTTCAGGTATTTATTGCCAATTTTCATTTTCATATTGGAAGAATTTCTAATCCTGTCATTTCCTTCATTTATCAAAAGCATTTTAATGCCTGTGAACTCTTTGCAGATTAGGGATTTTAATCTTTGTCTCCACATTACTTACATATATTACTCCAAGTTTATTGTTTGATTTCTGATTTTGATAAGCAGAAGTCTTACACTATATAAACATATCTATCACAATTTCTACTTGATTTTTTTGTTACTTTCCAGTTTAGAATATTTTTCTTTACCCCAAGATCAGATAATTATTCAGCCATTTTCTTCTGTGCTTTTATGTTTTAATTTTTTTCAGCTTCTGAATATTTAATTAGTGGGTAAATCATAGTTCCTAGTGATTATGGGTTTAGGAAGAATGAATTACCCTTGGTGAACTGTGGTAGAGGAATCGTCCTTTCTCTTCTTTTAGGGAATATATATGTATGAAATTGTGATGAAGTTAAAAGATATTTAGTATAATTTTGCCAGTGGAATTTTTTTCTGTTACACTGTTGGGCTTTTTCTCTCTAATCCACAGAGATACAGCACTATCTCCAAGAGAGATGACCTAGATTCATTCTCTGTCTGACAAAAGGCAGTTGATAGGAGTGAGATCTGTTTCCACATCACTGATCAGTCTGACCATTGTAATAAGAAATTGGGAACACACATACATTCAAAAGGATGGATGGTCAATATAGTATATTGGGAGTTGGCCTCTATGTTTTTTGTTTTAATAAAATCCCTTTAAAATGTGAAAATTTTCCTCCTCTTGATTGCTTCCTGTTGGCTTCCAAATATAACAAAGGACTTTATTTTCTCAAAATATCAGCTAAATGTATCCTTTATCGCAATATACTTGTATATCACTGCAAGAAAATTTGAGCTAAAGTAACATAACTTATTAACAGCATTGGAGGTTTTATAGAAATCATTGTCTATTCTCTACCTACTTCTAAACCAAGAGCAGTTTACAAAAACTTAGATACTATGAACCAACAAATCTATAATAATTAAAGGGAAAGTACTAAGTAATGGGAAGAAAGGTTGGGATGGAGATGGGAAAGACAAGAGTGAAATAATTAGAAAAGAAAATGCAGCCAAGAGAGGCTATTGTTTAATGAATCAAAAAATTCTAAACTTCCTGGAAGCCAAGGTAAAAAGGGAATTATAAGGTTTACATAGCTAGCTAACAAAGGGGGACACACAAAATCACCAGAAGAGACCAACCATAGCTCAGAATTCTGAAAGAAACTGAACAATATGATGAACAGCATCTTCAGTAGCAATTCTGTAGAAACTACAGAGACCTAATTTATATGCCCATTTTTCATATTGGTTTTATATTAAAAATGAGGGCATAATAGTAGTTTTGTGAAAGCATTTCTTGAGGAATCAGTTGAGAAGCAATACTGAGTAAAGGGAGGATTTGGAATAAGGATCTGTAACATAGAAGGAGCTGTAGGTATCAGGGCTAGTTAGTATAATTAGGATTTCTGAAATCAATCAATTCATGTTTACCTGAATTTACAATTTACATGTTACCTGAACATCAAGGACAGTGAGATAAAACCAAGTTGGGGGTGGGGGATGAAGGAAACCTATAGGAGGTTTACATTTTTGGCTTCACTGTCCACCTTGTTCTTTCATGGGGTTCAAGAGTTTACATTCTTAATGACGACCTTTTCCATTCGTAACACCGTAAAGAGGTAGATTCCCTTTTTCTAAGCAAGGATCAGGATATAGAGTTGACTGGAACTTAGGTAAACAGAAGTGATTTATGAAAATGATCATCTTTTGACAGAGCTGGAATTTTTATCTCAGGACCCTCTCTTGTAGTTTCCCTGGATTCCTCTGTGAGTCTATTCTCTCCATTTCCCCCTTATCTTGTGGCAAAATTATATACTGTTACTAAATATATGGAAAGTGAGAGAAAATACATATTCATAATTATATGACTTAAATGCAATTCTATATTCAATTTGGATAATCTCTTCATATGAATTCTTTTTTAACTTTTTATTGTGGAAAATTTCAAACATAGCAAGTAGAGAGAAGGGTATAATGAATCCATTAACTGTCCCCTTGTTGCATCAGTTATTGACATTTTTGCCAACTTTATTTCCTCTCTCCTGTTTCTCACTTTTTCAAATATTTTATTATAAAAAATTTCAAATAAAGAGAAAAGTTGAAAAATTATAAAATGAACCCACATATATCCACCATCTAGATTCTATAATTAATCTCTTCCTATACTTGTTCTTTAATATGTCTATCCATCCACCAATCTCTTCTGTTTTGATGTATTTCTAAGTATGTAGAAATGTTTATGGAAATAAACATTATGTTTCCCCAAAATACTTCAGCCAGCATATTAGTAATACAGTTCATTTGTTTATAGTTCCTTATTTTGAAGTATATTTTACATACAGTGAAATTCACAAATCTTAAGTATATCATTCTATGAGTTTCAACATATGTACACACCTGTGAGCTCAAATTCCTATAAATACACAAAACATAATCATCAGCCTAGCAAATTCCCTCATGCCCCTTCCCAGTCAATTCATGGTTGCACCCAACTCCAAGAGACAACCACTTTTCTGATGTTTTTCACCTTAGATTAGTTTCACCTCTTAGAACTTCATATAAATGGGATAATATAGTATGTGCTCTTTCATGTAAAGATTCATTCACCCAGCACAATGTTTTTGTGCTTTATCCATATTATGGTATAAGTAACTTATTTCAATCCCCCACTTAAAAAAAAAGTTTCATGATGTATTTTAAAGAAAATCCCAAGCATCATGTCCTTTTGCCCATCAATGATTCTATTTCATCTGTATTGTTATTTGCACATAAGTGTAGTCTGTCTGCAGTTTTTCTCAATGTTATCTTTTTATTTCCTTCTTTTTGGAAAGCCACAGGTCACCCAATTGTTTTGCCTGCATGGACTCTATACTACTGACACACTTAGAGCACTAGACACTTTCTGAGAGTAGTGTGAATGAGGGAAGGTTAACACTTGCTCCTTTCAGTAAACATTTTTTGCTGTATTATTCTTTTTCTAGAGAATCGTTTCCTTTCCCTCCCTAGATCTTTCAAGAAACTTTCTGCCCACTTGGTTTTCCCAAGCCATCTCTGTATGTATCTCATCACAGTCACTGCATTATTCTGCTCATCTGTGCCCTGTAACAGAATCTACTGTACTTCATGGTCCTATTTTCATGGATCCTTTGATTCTGTCATCCATAGAGGGAGAAAAATCACAGTAGATTAGAGTAGGGAATCCTAGTGGATTAAGAGTGTAATTTTTACTTTACCTGAAAGCCTTTCCTTTTCCTGGATATTTTGGTAAAAATATTAAAGAAATTGTTTATATTTTCTGTCAATTTTAAATTATTTTACTTGTAAATTTCCAGAGATAAGTTTCTGACCTGAACTACCAGCAGTTTAATTGCGGCACTAGGAATGAACAAGGTTAGTCTATGTTTTGCTTCACCACAGGTGTCAAGTTAATTAGTAAAAAGCCCAGAAGGAGCAGTTTGGAGATTTGATTTTTATCACCCACTGGAGGAAAAACATCGGCTACTGAGAGAGTGTTTTCAGTATGTCTGCACCCTGTTATTCCTCCACTTAAAATCTGACATCCAGAATAAAAAGCACTGTCTTGGGGGATCACACATGGTGGTAAACTCATTTACTTCCTCCTTTGTGAGAAGCAGAAATATGAAGGGACTTACTTATTTCTAAAATATGTTGGCACCTAAAATTTTAAGCAAAATATAAATAAAAACCAAGATTACGTTTTTTAAATGTCTCTTGTATAATTATATGCTGTATTCTATAGCACAAGTAATACATACTTTGAACAAAAAATAAGCAGTATATTCTTTGAAAAATACAATGGTTTGAAGCAACTCACCATAAAATATGCTAAAATGTCTAATCTGGAGAGATTTATAAAAATGAGTCTCCCAGGACTTCGTAGGTTTTCCCTTCCTCTGTTTAGAAATGAACCACAACAGTATGGAACAGTACACATTGTTAAAATGGCATTCCACTTCAGCATAGAGAGAAATGACTGTTGAAAATAAAACTCTTTTCCCACGTTTCTGTCATCTTTTCTCACAATATTTCTGTTATGAAATACTTGTTGAAACAAGAAGTGTAAGTAAGTAAAAATTGTGTGGATTTAATATAAAATGGCGATTACTTGGGACTATTATTTAGAAGTTAACAGAATATGTTTCACAAAGTATGCAGTATAGATGAGGCTCAGTGATGGTCAGTGATTTATCCAAGTTCACACGGTTGTAAAAATCAGGACTTGAACACTGGCCATCTGAGCTTACATGTAGTTTCCTTCCTCTTACAGCAGGCATCTCCATTAAAGACAGAAGGCATACACACACCTAAGCGATTATAACATGAGATCATAGACAACGAAGGACATATGTGTAATAGAAGATGCCACACATAATGTCCAGGTCAGATTACCAAGAAACATTTTTGAATGACGTTGTGTCAGACCTTTCTTTTTGACAGAGAAGAAATAGGCTGAATTTCTCTCCTATTTCAAAGTACTTATGGCTTCCTCATTTAGATTCAAATGAAATGTGCAAATGTTTCAGATTTGTGTGTTCTTTGTAAATGCAACTCCCTGTTGGATTTTTGGAAGATTCTAAAATGACTTAGGTGACTTTCTGAGTATTAAATGGCTTGTGAAGAGCAAGATCTTGATGAATTATGTGTAATCAGAGACACAAATCCAAACTTGAATTTTAAAATTCTCCTCAAATACATGTGCTTCAAAGCAGCAAAAGAGAAGTTAAGTTCATAGGAAAAAAAAATATTTTGGAGTTTTTGCATTCTTTACATGGTTACAAATTCTGTCAAAGGTCTAACAAGCATTATTGCCTATTTGCACATTTTGCCCTCAAGCTCACTTTTGGACACAGTTTTAATCCTTTCAAGGCTTTAAGCTAAGGGTAACTAGACCCATCTTAGAAGTTTTTCCTGAAATAGAGGCTGAAAAGTCTCTGCATCAAGTCCTCCCTTCCAGCATCCATGATCTGATGGTTGCTGTAGGGTACTGGCCTCTGGGAAGTGAGGTCACTGGGCTTCTTCAGCCAGTGTCCCAGTTTTGCAGATTTCCATAGAGGCAGGCAAAGGGAACAAGAGTGCAGCACCACAGAGAAGCAATGTGGTAAGCCTGGAATTGTGGTCAGAGGAGGTTTGCTTCCATAACCTCTATCTCCCCATAAAAGCACTGCTCAAGGCCCCTTGTTATTCTGTATGCCCTCAGCGGGGCCACACAGCAGCCTGGGCAGTTCCCTTCCTGGTCACCATCTTGGCTCAAAGCCCCCTGGAAAAGCCTTCCTCTCCCTTCACACGGTGCCCCAGAACAACCCAGCCTTCTCAAGTTTCCACATCCCTTTGATTAAAGGTAGTTCTGGCCCTTCGGCTGCCTCCGTGGACCTCTGAAGTTTGTGAGTGCTGGCAGACATTGTCCTCCAGCTGTACTCCAAAGCTTGTACACCAAATACGGAAAAGAAGCTCAGATGGGACAGACAGAGAAATAGGAACAGTTAAAATGACGTAGGAAAAGTGATGAGATGAGGAGAAATAACACGATGTGACTGAGAGGAAAGGAAAGAAAACAAAGAGGCTCATGTGGTAGGGGAGGTGACATGCTGCCTCCTGGGAAAATATTCCTCTCTGTACCCTTGGGGATGCTCAGGAAACATTTGTTGAAGCACATATCTTAATGGAAGAATTTTTGAATATTTATTTCACTTATATTAGGAAAAAATAATCTTGGAGGGTACCAAACTGATTGAGCTTCTTAAGTCAACAGGCCAGCTTTTTACAACAGGCAAATATACATTGTATATAATCATATGAAAATATATACTTTTCTGATAACCAAACCCTAGTAGTAACCATCTGTTTTTTCTTCTTATGGTAGAAAAAATATAATGAGGTTGGCACTCTTTAGACTCTGTATTTCCATACTTTAATTACCTCTATTAGATATCAATAATCTTGTGGCCAATATCATTCTACAGTCATTCTAGATCCAAAAGAAAAGGTAAATCTAATATTACACATTTGCTGGTCTTTACAATGAATGGATTTGGTAAGTAGGAGGATATAGATATTTATGGGTTAATTATTTTATGTTGCTAGCATCTCCCTGTTTAATGTTACGTATGACCTGAGATATTACAGTAGAAATTACTACATTCCTGTTTTTCCTCAATATTTGCTATTCAATTGGTATGTTCCTGGAGAAAATGGCTTTGGGTTTCTTATAAATCCAAAATCATGTCTCTAAAGGTGAAAGCATCAGACAGCGTTGAGCACCTACTCTGAGGTAGGTGCTTTCACGAACAGTTCCCTTAATTTTTATAGCCACATCTTTTAGTTGCCTTTATTCTTCTTCTATACTTGAGAAAATGGAGTCCCACATTGCAAAAGAGTTGCAGAATCAGAATCTTAAGTTGTATGTTTCTAATTTCAAAACATATGCTCCTTTTACTATATCCTATGTGTTTGTTCTACAAAACAAAGGACACTGTTTGTCTGGTTCAGAAAAGAAGTTAGACACTATGCCAAAATATTCCAACTTTTAGATTTATCCAGTAGAAGGGAGAGATACAAATGATGTGCTCTCTGGTTAACCCTGCATGCATATCTACTCCAAGTTAGATGGACATTTACAGCCCTCAAGCATTAACTGTTCCTTCTAAAAAGATTTTTCTTTTGTGTATTTAACTCTCCTGGGTAAAACTTCAACAATTACACCTTTATTCAGAATGCACATTAAAAAGTATATTTAAACACAATAAAGTACTGTGACTGAAGACTTTTCATTATTTTGATTTTTGTTTGTGGCTTGTTTAAGTTCATGGAATCTCCTTAAGAAAAGCATATTTGTATTATTATACTTTTTGGTAGAAAATGAGACACAGTTTTTGAGGGGTTGCCCTGCAGTTAAGGTTTCCACAGAGATTTTATGGAAGAAGTAAGCTGCAAATAAAGTGGAATACTTATAATCCCAAACATTGCAACCTAGATATAAACTAATTTTCTACAAAAGATGACTGTAAAGGACAATTTAATAATGACAGTGTTGTACTTTAGCTAAAAGTCCAGAAATATAAACATAAGAAACATTGGGACTGAAATAAAGGAATAAATCTAGACTAAGAACAGCTGCCCACTCTGTACCATTTTCCTCCTGAACTTGTTTTTACATCCATAAAACTCACAGTCTTTCTTTCTTCTTCTCCAGGGGAACCTACTTTTCTTTAACAGCAATTCATCAAAGTTAATTACTGCCATAAAGACATATGGTGCAGAGAAAGGTATTGATCTTCATAATCCTGAGAAAAGTAAAACATTGAAAATATTTTGTAGAGGACTATTAGTTTGGGTCAACTTTGTATGGGAATGTTTAAATATGATGTACTAATCAGATGCAAATAGGTAAGCATCCGTTCTGTTCAGTGTGCCATGTACTTTGCAATAGCCAGTTTTGCCCACCCCTCTGAGTTGCAAGACATAATACATCCTTTGTGAGACAGAGGGTTATTGTGCAAAGAAGGAATAATTTCTCAAGTGTTACAGGTGGACATATGTTTGCATTGATCTGAAAATGCTTAACTGACTTAGACATGCAGAAAGTGGGAAAATAATTATTCTGGTCAAAGGGTAATTTGTTGCACTGCAATACTTGGCACCAAGAGGTATATTCTAATCATTTTTTTTGGTGCCACAAATGTGTATCAAGTCCAGCAGTGGGTGTGCAGCTGATATATGCCAGCGGCAGGCTGCTGAAATGCTATTTCAGCTGGGGCCAGCTTGCAGTTATTATAATGATTTGACACCTCTGCCCAAATTTAGGGTCAGGAAAGTTGAAATCTTATTGTTGAGGAAGAGTTTCTGGGGTGTGGGGGTCGTACTTTCTGAATTATCATTTGTTAAATTAATTTTAGGATGAAAGCCTCATAGTTATCCAGTTGTATCAGTTTGATCCAAATGCTTATAAAGTGGTCATTGAGCACACACAAAGTTTGTGGATTTTTTTTGTTGTTGATAAGGGTCTCCCTTTGGAAAGTGATGAGGAAAAGATTATATTAGTTTGTACAGATCATAGATTCTATCACTGTTTGGTGATTTTGGGGGACTGTTATTTCATCTTATTACATTTTCCTTCTAATTTCTGAAAGTGATAACCCACATTCATGACACCCTATCAATTTTCTAAGACACCACCTTCTCAGTGTAACTTGCATAATGTAAACTAGAGCCTGTCTTACTTGACAAAGTTCCTTTTCTTGAACCCCTTTGTTGTGAGTTCACTGCAAAATTAAGATTACAATGTACCTGTCCTTTTTCTCCTCCTGGTCCCCCAGTGTGCACTCTTGCATTCCTCTCCTCAGCCACTTTCCACTCAGCACTCAATATTTTCAGGTAAAAATGTAGATCTGATTATACTCACTTCTACTTCTCAAGCACCAAAGCCCTCCTCTGAAGACAGAGACTGGGGAGATGCATGGCCTTTGTCTCAGAGCTAATTGGAAAATTTCAAAGGGTAATTTCAAGCTTTAACCAGGTCTTTGTGTAGCTAACTGAGTGGTCATTAAGAGGTATATGGCTTAGTAATGGGCCATTTCTTATGCTTGGCAGGCTCAAGGAGGTACAATTTGAGAGAAGGGGATAATAGAAAGGCGCTAACACTGCTTTGCATAATTATGTACTGTACTAACTCCACTGTGAAAGAGGTGACCTTGTAAATTATGGAACCTTTGGGAATTATTGTCTTTTCCTTCTTATGAGGCTTGTTTGTACTGTGCTAAATAGTGTTTGTCCTCCATAGACTATGGGTGAGTATATGTGGGTACACATAAGTATGTGTTCCAAAAGTTAACCATTGGGCAATCAGAAAAAGAGAGACTTTTAAGCAACGCATGTGAGTGGGAGGAGCTCAAATTAGAACATGAGAGTGCTGCCAATGTACACCTCGATGCTTCTGTGGGATGCAGAATGTCAGCGATTTCTATGGAGTGTCCTGTTGGACCCTAGGTCTCAACTATAGATTGAATAATTCAGATTTGGGGAAATTGCTGGGAGTAGAGAGATATATCTTGGTCTGAGAGCAAGACCTTTGTGCACTGGAAAGATCAGTCCTGAAAGGTCAGTAAAGATTTATAAGATAGATATTAGAAGATTTGCTTGGAAAGGAAGTAGATCTGAGAACATGGGTGTAGAATTAGGACACTCCTCCCCACATACATACAGGGTCCTTTTTCTTTGGGTTATGGGGGTAAACATATTTGCTATGCTCTTCTAGAATTTTTTTCTGTTCTGCTCCCCAGTAATTCTCAACCATGCAGGAAATTCTAATATCTATATATCTTTAAAGGGTGGAACTACTGGGATAAATGGACAGAGTAAAAGAAGAAAATGTGTCCTGCCTCATTTCTCCATGACTGGGACCATACGGAAATGCTGCAGCCCATTAGGGAACTCTGCGTAATGTACAAGTTACAACTGCAGTGGAGTGAGCAGGAGTGAGGCAGCACAGAGAGGTGAGCAGCAATTCTACAACCCCGAGGAACCCTTTATGCGGACAATTCAGGAGCCAAATCAGACAAGCTCACCCCTCTTCGCAAAATGCAGGGGAAATGAACCCCTACTGAAGATGTCAGCTGTCACATGCATTGATGATCTACTTACTGTCCCAATTAGAATCCTTCAGTAGCTTCCTACTGCCCTTAGAAAAATGGACAAAATACTTAAGAGTTGTCTACAAGGTTTTACAAGATGGTGCCCCTGCTTTCCTTTCACTCCACCTCTTCCAAATGCTCTAAGGCATTGTTTTTCTCTCCACCTTAGAGCCTTCACACTAGCATACTTTATTCCACCTTTCAGTAAACTAAGTCCTTCTTAGACTTTTGGTCTCACACTAAAAGACACCTTTCAGGAAGGCCTTTTTGGGTACCCAGACACTACAAAATCCCTTAGTTCTGAACTTCCTAATTTTGCTTAGTTAAGATCCATTGCAATTAGTCAATGTTTCTCATCTTTGATAGACTCTAATCTCCTTGAAACTGCTATTATGTCTGAAGGGGACCAGAATATGCCACCCACAAATATGCCTTTTAAGGATTCTTTTGAGCTGAGGGCAATTAGCTCTCAGCTCTCATTCTTTCCGTGAAAAAGCAGGACATAAAACTCCATTTTTAAAAGTATCTCCCTCTCTGTACCAGGATGGAAACTACTCAGAAACAATACTTAGCACCTGAGATGACTCTTATCTTCCTAAAAAACCTTACTGAACAATCCTCATTTACCATACATTTCCTCCCCTCACCTTCCCACAGTTTACTTTCCTCTCCCACCAGGGTTCCCCAACCCCTTTTCCTTTGTCTAGCAGAAGATGGCATATAAGTCCCAAATTTTAACCACCTTGTTGAGCCACCTTTCTTTGTGAACTCCAAAGCATACAGATAAAATAAAATATTTTTTCTTCTTGTATTAATCTGTATTTTGCTAGTTTAATTTTTAGGGCCCAGCCTGAACCTAAGAAAAAGGTTTTTCCTCCCCTACATGTTTGTCTTGTTCACTGAACTATCCCTCAATGTCTAGCCAAGTACCTGAAATTCAGTACGTACTCAAATTATTTGTTGACTAATTAACTGAATTTATCAGAGCAACAAATAAATTTATGTGTAAGTTTATTGGCTATATTATTATTTAAAATAACAAAGACTTGGATAATTATACATATTTAACATTGGATAAGTTGTTGATAAATCATTTTTTGATTTATAAAGAGCATTTTCAAAGTACTTTAGTTCTCCACATACATTGAAAATGTCTCAAGTATTAGAAAGGTAAGTGCTTTTTTTCCGTTTTCACCATCAAGTACAACTAACAGTATCAGGCTTTTTAAAAATTTCTGTGCCTTTTTTACCTCCTATTCATTTCATTTCAAGATCTATTGTAATTTGGAATCTGTTCCCATCACTTTTATCATCTGTAATGTCCACCTAAATCTTTACTGTATTTGACCCCAGCCAAAGTTAATACTAATGAGCAGTTTCACTTTCAAAACTATTATAAAAACTACTAGGATAACTCTGGGAGCTGAGGGAAGAGGAATGAATACAAGGAAGCAGGAGGAAACTTTCTGTGGTGATAGAAATGCTATTTATCTCGATCTGAGTGATTGAGATAAGATTTATACATTTTCCTCTATGTCAATTATACATGAAAAAAGTCTTGCTACCATTTAAAAAACATATTGTAAGCATTGTTTCACCAATATTCATTTGTTTAATTCCTTCTATCCCATAATTTTTGTTCATCTCTCTGACATCCTGGTGCTATTTTTTTTAATTGAAGCTAAATCTACAGCAAAATGCACAAATCTTAAGTGTATAATTCAATGAGTCTTAACAAATATATACATCTTTATATTGTGCAGAAGGTACACATTTTTCTCTAAGCACTGCTTTGACTACATCTCACAAATTTTGATAATGTTGTATCTTCATTATCATTCAGTTCAAAATATTTGTTAATTTCTCTTGTAAATTCTTCTTTGATCTATAGATTATTTAGAAAATAACCCCTCAAATATTTGGAATATTTCAACACATTATTATTTTTGTCAGTTTAATTCCTCTGTGATCAGAAAACAAACAGAACTCTGTGTGATTTGAACCTTCTGAAATGTATCGAAACTTATTTTATGCACAGACAATAGCTTATCTTGGCCTCTTGCCCACATTTTAATCAGGTTATTTGTCTTTAATTTGTGAGCTGTGTTCTTTATAAATTCTTGTTCTAGATCCTAATTAGACATATATTTGCAAATACTTTCTCCCATTCTGTCATTGTCTTTTCATTTTCACAAAGCTTCTCTTAATACACAAAAGTTTTAATTTTTGTAAAGTCCAGATTATTTTCTTCTTTTCTTGGTATACTTTTAATCCATTGCCTGATCCAAGATCATGAAGATTTACACCCCCACCAGCACCCTGCCTGCCATGTTTTCTACGAGTTTTATAGTTTGCCCTTACATTTAGGTTTTTGGTCCATTTTGAGTCAATTTTTATATATAATGTGGTGTAAGGGACTAAATTCATTCTTTTACATGTGGCTATCCAGTTACCCCAGGACCATTTGTTGAATACACTATTCCTGGATGGTGTAATATTCATAAATCAATCAGTATCATACACCACATCAGAAAAAAGAATAAAAACCACATGATCATCTCAATAGATGCTGCAAAAGCATTTGACAAAATTCAACATCCATTCATGATAAAAACTCTCAACAAAATGGGCATAGAGGGTATGTACTTCAATATAATAAAGGCCATACACAACAAACCCATAACTAACATCATACTTAATGGTGAAAAGATGAAAGCTTTTCCTCTAAGATTGGGAACAAGACAAGGGTGCCCACTCTTACTACTTTTATTCAACATAGGACTGGAGGTTATAGCCATGGCAATCAGACAACAGAAAGAGATAAAAAGCATCCAAATTGGTAAGGAAGAATTTAAACTGTCACTATTTGTAGATAACATGATATTATACATAGAAAACCATAACAACTCCACCAAAAATCTCCTAGAACTAATAGCTGGATTCAGCAAAGTTGCAGGATACAAAATTAATGCACAAAAATCTGTTGCATTCCTATATACTAACAGTGAACTAGCAGAAAGAGAAATCAGGAAATCAATTCCATTTATAACTGCATCAAAAAGAATAAAATACCTAGGAATAAACCTAACCAAGGAAGTGAAAGACCTATACTCTGAAAACCTTAAGACACTCATGAAAGAAATTAAAGATACCAATAAATGGAAATATATCCCGTGCTCATGGATAGGAAGAATGAATATTGTCAAAATGGTCATCCTACCTAAAGCAATCTACAGATTCAATGCAATCCCTATCAAAATTTCAACAACATATTTCAATGAAATAGAACAGATAGTTCTAAAATTCACATGGAACCACAAAAGATCCCAAACAGCCAAAGCAATCCTGAGAAATAAGAACAAAGCTGGGGGATTATGCTCCCTGACTTCAAGCTATACTACAAAGCTACAGTAATGAAAACAATTTGGTACTGGCACAAAAAAAGACCCATAGATCAATGGAAAAGAACAGAGAGCCCACATATAAACCCACACATATATGGCCAATTAATATACAATAAAAGAAGCAGGAATATATGATGGGGAAAAGACAGCCTCTTTAACAACTGGTGTTGGGAAAACTGGACAGCTATATTAAAGAGAAAGAAACTGGATTACTGCCTAACCCATATACAAAAGTAAACTCGAAATGGATCAAAGACCTGAATGTACATCATGAAACCATAAAACTCTTAGAAGAAGACATAGGCAAAACTCTCTTGAACATAAGTGTGGGCAACTTTTTCCTGGACACATTTCCTGAGGAAAGGGAAACAAAGTAAAAAATGAACAAGTGGGACTACATCAAATTAAAAAGCTTCTGTATACAGAAAAGGACACCATCAGCAGAACAAAAGGGCAACCGACAGTTTTGGAGAATATATTTGTAAATGGTTTATCTGATAAGGGTTAACATCCAAAATATATGAAGAGCTCATATGCCTCAACATCAAAAAAACAAATAACCCAATTAAGAATGGGAGGATGACCTGAACAGACATTTCTCCAAAGAAGAAATACATATGGCCAACAAGCACATGAAAAGATGCTCCACATTACTAATCATCACTGACATGCAAATTAAAACCACAGTGAGATACCATCTCACATTAGTCAGAATGGCCACTATCCAAAAGACAGAAAATAACACTTGTTGGCAAGGATGTGGAGAAAAGGAACCTTCCTACGCTGTTGGTGGGAATGTCAATTGGTGCAGCCACTATGGAAAGCAGTACGGATGTTCCTCAAAAAACTAAAAATAGAAACACCATTTGATCCAGTAATTTCCTTTCTAGGAATTTACGCAAAGAAAACAAAATCCCTGATCTGAAAAGATATATGCACCTCTATGTTTATCATGGCATTATTTCTGATAGCCAAGATATGAAAGCAACCTAAGTGTCCATCAGTAAATGAATGGATAAAGAAGAGGTGGCACATATACACAATGGAATATTATTCAGCCATGAAGAGAAAAGAAAGCCTGTCATTTTCCACAACATGGATATATGTAGAGGGTATTATGCTAAGTGAAATAAGTCAGGTGGAGAAAGACAAATATCATACAATTTCACTTATTTGTGGAACATAAATACAAAGCAAAGCAGAATGAACAAAACAGCAGTAGACTCATAGACACTGAGAAGGGACTGGTGGTTTCCATGGGGGAGGGGTTGGGGTGGGTGGGTGGTGAGGGCAAAGGGGATAAAGGGGTACAAAAATTCTCAATCATAATGTAGGTTTGTCATGGGGAGAGTAGTACAATATGGAGAATATAGCCAATGATTCTGCAATCTTCCTGTGTTGATTGATAGTAGCTATACTAGTGGGGGTGAGGATTTAATAATGTGGGTTACTGTTGAACCACTGTGTTGTATACTTGAAACTAATATAAGACTGTATATCAATGAAAAAAGGAGAAAAAAAAGACTCTTCCTGTGCCATTGATTGAATGATCATAGAACCCTTGTTGAAAATTAGTTGACTATAAATGTGAGGGTTTATTTCTGTACTTTCAATTCTATTGCATTGATGTATGTTTGTCCTTATGCCAGTATTAAACTTTCTTTTCTGTTTTTAAATTGAAGTATGGTTGATATACAATATTATACTCATTTCAAATATATAACACAATGATTCAATAGTTATCTACATTATTAAATGGACCCCAACTAGTATAGTTACTCTCTATCAATATAGAAAGATGTAACAATATATGTAAGATATTCTCTATGCTATACTTCATCCCATGACTAATGTATATTATGATTGAAATTTTTTGCTTTATCCTCTTCATCTATTTCACCCACCCATTCCAAACCCTCCCCCATGGTAACTACCAGTCACTTCTCAGGGTAACATACTTTCTTGATTATTATTTCTTTGTAGTAAGTTTTGAGATCTGGAAGTATGAGTTATATAAGTTATACAACTTTATTCTTCCTTTTCAAGATTGTTTTGGCTATTCTCGGTCCCTTGCATTTCCATGTAGACTTTTGGATTGGCTTGCCAACTTCTACAAAAAAGCCTTTTGGGATTCTGATAGAGATTGTGTTGAATCTGTACATCAATTTGGTGAGCACTATCATCTTAACAATAATATGTTTTATGATCCAGGAACATGAGATGTCTTTCCATTTGTTTAGATATCCTATAATTTCTTTTAACAATATTTTGTTGTCTTTGGACTATATATATATGTTTTGCATTTGCTTTGTTCAGTTTATTCCTGTTTTATTCTTCTTGATGCTATTATGACTGAAATTGCTTTCTCAATTTCATTTTGACTTGTTCCTTACAAGTATATAGAAATACAATTGATTTTTGTGTATTGATCTTGTATCCTTTAATCTTACTAGAATTATTTATTAGTTTTAATAGTTTTTAGTGATTCTTTAGAAATTCCCATATATAAGATCATGTCTTCTGTGAATAGAAATAGTTTTACTTCTTCTTTTCCAATATGGATGCCTTTTATTTCATTTTCTTGTCTAATTACCCTACTTAGAACCTCCAGTACAATGTTGAATAGAAGTGAAAAGAGCAGATATCCTTGTCTTATTCCTAATCTTAGGAGGGAAACATCAAATCTTTCACTATTATTTATTTTGCTAGTTATGGGTTTTTGTTGTTGCTCTTTATCATGTTGAGAAAGTTTCCTTCGCTTCCTAGTTTATTGAGTGCTTTCATCATGAAAGGGTGTTGGATCTTATCAAATATTTTTTCTTCATCTATTGAGATGATAATGTGATTTTTCATTTTTATTCTGTTGATATGGTGTAATACTTTAATTTTTGGATGTTAAACCAAGCTCACATTGTCAGGATAATTCCTCCTTGGTTTAATTTTTTTTACATGTTGCACAAATTGGTTTGCTAATATTTTGTTGAGGATTTTTGTTTCTACATGCATAAGAGATATTGGTCTGTACTTTTCTTTCTTATGATATCTTTGTCTGGTTTTGGTATTAGGTAGTAATGGCCTCATAGAATGAATTGGGAAGTGTTCCCTTCTCTTTTGTTCTTTGGAGGAGTTTGAAAAGGATTGTATTCATTCTTCTCTAAATATTGGTAGAATTCACCTGTGAAGCCATTTGGACTTGGGTTTGTAGTCAATTTTTTTATTACTAATTCAATTCCTTACTTGTTATACATGTACATTTTTCAAATAATATGTATTTTGCTGTTGCTAGATGTTGGGTTCTACAAATGTCAATTAGACCAAGTTAACTAATAGTGTTTTTCATATCTTCTGTATTCTAATTGATTATTACTAGGGGTAGTCTACTTATGTTGACAATTACCAAAAGAAGCATGTTAAAATTTCCAACTCAATTATGGCTTCTTCTGTTCTTCCCTTCAGTTCTGTAAGTTTTCATTTTATATATAGTAAAGTTCTATTATTACATAGATACACATTTAGGATCATTATGCCTCCTCATCATAGACTTTTTTCTCATCACAAATGTCCCCTTTATTCCTGGTAATACTTCTGGTTTGCTTTGTCTTGGAAAAGTCTACTTTGTGTGAGATCAGTATAGTTATATCAGCTTTCTTATGCTTCTGTCATTTTTTTGTTTATTTTCTTTCTTTTGATGGCCAAAAGTCCTAGAAGAGATGCTTAGCTTACCTCATAAAATGTCTTGAGCAGCAACCCTAGTAGGTCTTATTTTATATGGTGTTAGTTCTTCAAAACATCATAGAATTTTCTTTCTCAAACATGGGAATGAGCTTTCTAGTCAGTGCCTCTTTAAAGCCTTAAGATGGTGACTAGAAATATTTACTTGATGGTACTTGAATAATGTTTCCTTTCAATAATGTAATCTTCTTATCAAGATTCAAAGCAAATCTGTATGGATTATATACAATGGTTTGTGGTCAGATTCAGCACCACAAAATGAGGGATCAAGAAAGATCAAGGCAGCAGGATTAACGATGTGGCATTATGATATAGTTCGCCTGCGCTTAGCACAGTCCCTGACAAACCATACACATGGAACAATTTGTAGTTATTACTTTTACTATTATCATCATCATTATTATTACAACTACTGTGTTTTAATGATCTAATCACCAATGCCAATATGAGAGGAACTTTAATGGATGTGCTTCCAGGAAAGAGAAAATGACACAGAAGGAATTTGTGAGATGAAAGGAAAAATGCTGAGTATATAAAATGATCAACATGTAGGGAAAATTAAGCACATGTTGATATCAGTAGTATATAATTTTCAGGGTTAAAATTCATAACAGAATTATGTGGTTGTATGGTTAATAAAAGCATAGGAGTTGTGAGCAGGGAGTGATTCACATTCAAGTTTTAAGGTCCTTGTATTATTAGAGAAGAAGATAACATTACTGATTTACTTTAGACTTGATAAACAAGTATATGAAAAATTCTAGGGTAATCACAAAGAGAATAGAAGTAGAGTATATATCCCAATCTACTAGAAGTGAAAAATGGAATCTGAGAGAATAAAGTAAAAAATAAAACTCAACCAATGCATAATGAAGTAAGAAAGAAGAACTCAAAGGCATTATGTCTATGTGTAATACTTCAGCCAGGTGGACAAAATACTCAATAAAGTTTACATTTTTTGATAGAGTAGGAAATGTTGAATAAGGTGACTTGGTTCTAAAGTTCAGTAATTAAATGTCTCAGATAACCCAGACATCTGGTACATTTGCAGATTAGAACACAGGCAATGATGTCCTGCTCCACAAGCTCTCCTTCACCTGCCCCTCCCAATTGGACAGATCTTGCTCCAGCTTTGAGGACACAGGCTAAGCTTTGTTGGATCCAACTGAACCTGAAGCACCCCAGAAGGTCTGGCTAGGCTGGGGTCAGAGGAGCCCACTCTCTTAGATCTTTTGTGCATTAGGGATGACTCCTAAGATCCTGACTAGAACCAATTCCTAAATCTGACATAGAGAGGATTTTAATTATTTCTTCAGACTCTGATTTCTGTGTCTTTCCAAGGCAACAGATAGGTGTTGTACTAAGATCTCCTAGTCCTCCACTAGAATGTAAGATCACAAGAATGGGGATTTTTATCTGTTTCATACACTGAAATATTCCCAGTCTGTAGAAAAGTGCGTGACACATAGTGAGTACTTAATAAATAGCTGCTCCATCAATAATTTAATGAATAATACATGTAGCATTCTGTTTGTGAAAGGTGACACCAGAGGTTGCTAGCTAAAAGGATCATAGAGAACATCTTGTCCAACACCAGTAGTTCACTGTGCCAAGAAACTGGCCAACACAGGCTACTTATAGATAAGTTTATTCAATACCATGATTCTGATGGCCACATGGACAAGGAGGCCTCACTCATGTATTTCTCCAGCCCAGACCTATCTATAGGGCACTAGACCCATGCATAGAAACTAGACATTTCTAGTTAGATGTCCCATAGACACCTAAACATAATGCTCCAATTAGTCTCATTAACTGATGGTTTTGAGGGTAATGATGAGAAAACTGATCTATAGCCTGGTTGGTAAACTATACACCAAATCAATTTTTTTTCATTTTGACTGCCAGGACAGCACTGCTCAAACCCAAAAAGGTTGGCCTATTGATGTCTTATTTCTATTACAGCCTGTATTTCCTAATCTAATTTATATTCCCCTTGGTCCTAGTGCTTAATTTTTTATTTACTTAACTATTGTTTTCCTGTGTAGTTTCTACAAGCCATTTCAAATCTTTTGTGAAATTAAGTCAACTCTGAATAAAAGGAAGAACTTATTATCTCTTCCTGCAAATTTGTTCCCCTTGTATTCACTATTCTGATTTCTCCAGCCCTCTTTTTTACTGGCTCTACATAAGAGCTTCTCTACTGGTCTTCCTGTCTCTCTTGAGTCTTTCCCACACCTGGTTTATATTTCATAAAGTTTCCAGAACAATGTTCCTAAAACATATCCTAGCCTAACCCCTCCCTCCCTCCACTCCCTAGGAATGAAATACAGATTCTGTTGCACTGAAGTCAAGCCCAGACTGTGAAGATATGCCTCTGAATACTCCTCCCACACTCTTCAGCTGGACTAGATCAAATCTCTTGCACCTGCCTGGAATGCCTCATGCTGTTCCATATCCATATGCCTCTGCATGAGCTGTCCTTACTGTGTGCAAATCTTGCATTAGAGAAGTTCTATAGCCTTCAGGACTCAGTTCAAGGGTAACTAATATCTCTGGGGAAGACTTCCTTAAATCCACTTACCCTATTTTTTAACAGAGCCCATTACCTTCTATTTTCCTTTCATATAGCTCTTATCCACAGTTGGACAATTATTTATGTCCAGGCTTTTCTACTGTTCTATGGCTACCTCAGACACACTGTTTTATGTTCATAGTTTTCAGAGCACCTAGGGAATTTCATGGCACATAGAAGGTGATCAATAAATTAATACTAACCACAATAGCCAATATTAATGAGAATGTACTGTGCATCAAACACTATTCTCCTCACAATAATCCTTGTAGATAGGTATTACTATTAAGCCCATTTTGTAGATAAAGAAACTGAGGCAGAGATGTATTAAGTAACTTACCAAAGGTCACAGTTAGTAAGTGCTGGAGCCAGGATTCAAACCCTACAATGTGGCTCCAGAGCCACTGCTCTTAAACACAAGGAGACTCCCTTATAGTAAATGATTCAAAATGAAGAAAACAGTGTCCCAGAGAATATACGGGACATGCCCAATGCCAAAAGTGAATCAGTGGTAAATATTCTAAGATAGATGTAGATTAATTTTAAAGATCAGTGATATGGTTGGATGACGGTTGTGATTGTGAGCTCCAAGATCTGACTTTGCCAGGGTCATTAGTAGTTCTTATTGTTGGGTTATTAGTAGGCTTCTTTAGGAACTCCACTCAAATGAAATAAATCTTGATAGAATTTTAATTTTGGTTTCAATGGAACCCCCAAAGGACAGCCTCAAGGGAAAATACTTTCTTCAAGTTCCAGGGCTAACCTGAATTATGGCAAGTGTGGTTATACACATCATTTAACCTATCATCTCTTGAAAAGTTATGGCACTTTATAAACTACAGTTGACTCAAACAATATGGGCTTGAACTTCACAGGTCCACTTAATCATGGATTTTTTTGCAATCAATGTATTGGAAAATATTTTTGAGATTCATGACAATTTGAAAAATGATTTTTTCTCCAACTTATTTTAAGAATACATATATACAAAACATGTGTTAATTGACTGTTTATGTCACCAGTAGGGTATTAGTTAAGTTTTACGGAAGTCAAAATTTACATGCATATTTTCAACTATGTTGGGGGTCAGCACCCCTAACAACCACATTTTTCAAGAGTCAACTGTGTTTGCATTAGGTTGGGTCTTTTGAGAAACAAATGGCAAGACGGGATTAAATATTCAAGAAATTTATAAGGGGACATGCCTATGAGAGAAAATGGAGAGGAAGCTTGGAGAGGCTGTAAGAGTGATCAGACTGCAGTGCAGGTCTGAACCCAAATGGACTACAGAGGGAGGGAAGGAAGCCTCGGAGAAAGCATCTTAGTTAGCAGTGCAGTTCTGAGAGAGTCTGCCAATACTGTAGTGGAGCGCTTGAGCCTCAGTCATCCATCAGAGGAGTCCTACATCTTCTAGGAACATGTTTGCTTCAATACCCTTGCTGCACTCTGTCATTAGCTGGGACCAGCGCTGCCAAGCTGTCATTGCCTGGTAAGTGTGGCTTGGAGCAGAATGCCGAGGATTTTACAGTGCAGCATCTGGGGCTGCCAGTCAATTGAACTCCCCAAAGTAGAAGATCCAAAAGATGCATTCTCATGGCCAGCACACTGTTTCATTAACCTACTGTCTTTGAACTCAGAGCTTTTGTTAAGTTTTGCTCCTGTGTTACAAACACAACTTACCAGCCCTGTTCTTCCAAGTATCTTGGCAATTTTGATTTTGGTCAAGGGGGAAAATATTATAACACTATTTTTATTCATAACACATTAAAATCAAAGGAACTGACTTCACAAAGAACAAAAGAACCACTATTTCAGGAATTTAATTTGTATGCCAAATGAGCATTTGCCTCTAATAGTTCCTAAAATGGAGGAGAATGTGAGAGAATGGATGGGGAACACTGGGACCCAAGTGTTTTCATAAACACCAAGGAAAATGTAGTACTCTGCTTCTAAACCAGAGCACCTTCCGAGACTTGTCTTCATC
The DNA here is from genome assembly GCF_040802235.1 of Manis javanica. Lineage (NCBI taxonomy): Eukaryota > Metazoa > Chordata > Mammalia > Pholidota > Manidae > Manis > Manis javanica. The sequence goes on from NC_133174.1 coordinate 14,574,221, forward strand.
TCCCACTTGGTCATTTCATATTTTATTTTTTCACTCTCTTATTATGCAAGTACTAAATGTGGAGAACCTTTTTAGAAATACAGATAATCAAAGCAAGAAATATTAAAACAATATGAAATTCCATGAACTCAGGATAATTACTGTTAACATTTTGGTGTGATCTTTCTAATATTTTCCAGTGAAAACAAACAAATGTAAAAATTAGGATTATACTATAATTACTGTTTGGTAATATAATTTTTTGCTTCTATATTATGAATATTTTTCTATTAAGTAAATATAGATATGAGTCATCATTTTTGATGGTTGCATGGTATTCATAATTTATGTGTATGTACTGCAATGTATTAGAACAATTTCCTATTATAAGACAGTCAGATTTGTGGATTGTGTTCTGGCTCTTCACTATTTATAAACAATGCAGTCATAATATCTTTATGTATGTGTCTTTTCAAATGTGTCTAATTAGTTCCTTAGGACAGATTCCTCAAGATAGAATTGTTGGATTAAAAAGTATGAAATTTTTAAAGGAAATATGTCAGGATATAAAGCACATTGAAGTTATGCCATGAGTGGTGGTCAATATTAGCAAGAGAAAGCTTAGTTTGAATTATAGGTTTCCCACTTTTTAAAGAATCCAAATAATTTAGGGCTGCCTCCTTTCATTCCAAATAATGGTCTCCCCTTCCCTTTCAGTGGCACCAAGCAAAGATTCTCCAAATCAAGCTGATACACTTTTTCTTCAAGGTAGAGTTGGAATGCAGGGGAAGAACAGTGGTGTAGGAAGTACCAAAGTCAACCAGTGGAAAAAGAGACAAAAGACAGGGGGGACAGAAAAAGAGAAGACAAGGTTTCCAAGATGCCATTGCAGGCAGATTCTGTCTATACAGAAAGATGATCCAGAGTAAATGAACATTTTACATCTCCTGGACTCTGTGCACGTGTGACCATATAATAGATGAATAGTTTTTTTCTAGTGATTGTTCCTGAATGAGCTGCCAGACATAATAAGCAGAGCAAAAGTACTACAGATTGTATGAGACACTGGCTACTTTTTTCACCAATATCCATGTTCTCTTCCTCCTGGTCATATGACTAAACTACATTTCCCAGTATGTTTTGCGGTTGAATTATGGCCAATAGAATGTAAGCAGAAGTGATGTACTCCACATCTGGCCTAACTCCTAAATCTTCCCATGGTTTTCCATATTCTCTTCCTTTGTCTGATGCTAGAGCCACATGATAGAATATGCCCTGCAGTTGAAGATCTGAAAGATGTATTCTCACAGCCACCACAAGAGAGAATGCGGACATTTTTAGTACCTTTGCTAGGTCAGCAGATATAATGAAAACTGTTCTGGTAAAAGGACATAAGGACATTTTACCCATGGCACATACTTTAGGAACATGAGGTTTATAATCAGTGGATGTGATATGGAAGCAGTTTTCAAACCAACCTAAGTAATTTAACTATTACTGATCCTTTAGTGAAACTAACCTCACTAAACTCCAGTTTACTCACTGGTAAATGGGAATATAACAAATATAACTGCATGGCCAGCTTGCTGTGTGGAGAAAAAAAATTATATACATGAAGGAATTAATACAAAAAGGGCTCAATCTATGTTACTATTAGTGTTTTTCTACTTTATTTGGAGGCATAATATGCACTAAAAAATTATTGTTAATGCCTTCCAGCTCCAAATTAAATCATGCAACCTGGCCCAGGCGTGTCAGCAGTGCAGAGATGAGGGCTGGACAGTGGCAGACAGACCTCTTAGTCAGAAACAACCAGCTGGGAGAGTTGCGATTTGCACAATTAGCAGGGCAACCTGACCTCTATGGGGATGCCATTGGTTAGAGGGCATGATGAGCTCTTTAACAAGACCAACATAGATGGGTTCTTCAAGTTAGGTCAGAATTATTTTCTAGCCTGATACAAAAACCACTAGCTGGCTTTTTAATCAGACCCTCTCCTCTGCTCCCCATGTTTTACCATAAGAGACAGCACTTTTTGAACCTTCAGAGTATAGAGAATGGCTTTAGATAATAAGCATTTTTAATCCTCCTGTAACGACATATTAAGAAACAAAATGAATAGAATTAGCTGTAATCCAATACATTAATACTGGAGGTTATAAACTGGTCAGATATGTGTGGGGATTATTTTTTGTTTTGCTAATACACATCAATTCAGAGAGAACACTTAAAACTCATTACTTTTAATTTACAAAAGTTTTCTTTTTGCAATAATGTTATAGTTAAGGCCACTCTGAAAACATATATTCAGCATGCTATTAAACCTGACATATTTTTACAGTCTTAATTAGCTAAGAATGCCCTTTTTGAACTTGAGTTAATTCCTGCTATTAATTTACCCCCTGGAGAACAAGTCTGCCAAACATTCTCATTACCTGTTCCTGTGAACAAGCAATCCACCCACTGGCATCCCCAACACTCTCTCTACCAGCTTTTGGACTCTTCTCTTCCAATTATCCAGATGCGTATGATGATAGAGCAATTTTTTTTTCTCTGAGCAAGGACTATTTATTAATCTCTTTATTAACAGCTTTATGGGGATATAATTCACATACTGTGTAATTCATCTACTTAAAGTGTATCATAAATGGCTTTTAGTACATTCACAGAGTTGTATATCCATCACCACAATTGATTTTAGAACATACCGCTCCAAAGTGAAATCTTTACTCCTTAACTAGTACCCACAATTCCCCCATCCCTCACAGCCTTAGGGAACCACTAATTATTATCTTTATAGATTTTCTAATTCTGGACTATTCATATATATGTAATCATACAGCATATGTCTTTTGTGATTGGCTTCTTTCACTGAGCATCATGTTTTCAAGATTCATCCATGTTGGAGCATTTACCAGTACTTCATTTATTTTTATTGCTAATAATAGTCTATTGTGTGTATATACCTCCTTTTATTTATCATTCATCAGGTGAGGGACTTTACTGGGTTGTTTCCATTTTTTTGGCTTTTATGAATAATGCTGCTATGAACATTTGGGTACAGGCTTTTGTGTGAATATATGTTTTCATTTCTCTTGGATATATACTAAGGACTAGAATTGCTAAGTCATTTGGTAACTCAGTTTAACCATCTGAGGAATCACCAGACCATTTTTCAAAGTGGCTGGAACATTTTACATTCCAACTAGCAGTGTATGAGGGTCCCAATTTCTACACATCCTTGTTAGCCCTTGTTATCTGTCTTTTGGATTATACGCAGTCTAGTGGGTTGTAAAGTAAGATCTCGTGATTTTGATTTGCATCTTCCTGGTGGCTAATAATGTCGAGTATCTTTTCATGTGCTTATGGGCCATTTGTATATATTTTTTGGAGAAACATCCATTCAGATTCTTTGCCCATTTTTAGATTGGATTGTTTGCCTTTTATTATTAAGTTGTAAGAGTTCTTTATATATTTCAGATAAATGATTTGCAAAATTTTCCCCCATCCTGCACACTGACTTTTCACTTTCTTCATAGTGTACTTTGAAGCACAAATGATTTTAATTTTGATGATGTCTAGTTGATCTATGTTTTTCTTTTATTGCTTGTTTTTGATGTCATATCTTGCCTAGTCCAAGATCACAAATATTAATGAGTATTTTCTTCTAAGAATGTTATATTTTTAGCCCTTACAGTTAAGCCTTTGGTCCATTTTGAGTTAATTTTTGTATATGGTGTGAAGTAGGAATCCAACTTCATTCTTTCGCATGTGGATATCCACTTGTCTTAGCACTATGTATTGAAAAGACTATCCTTTCCCCTATTGAATTGCCTTGGCACCCTTGTTGAAAATCAGCTAACTGTAAATATGAAGGTTTATTTCTGGACTCTCAATTCTATTCCATTGATATATCAGTCTATCCTTATGACAGTGTCATACTTTGTTGGCTATTGTTACTTTGTAGTAAATTTTGAAATTAGGATATGTGAGTAATCCAATTTTGCTCTTCTTTTTCAAGATTGTTTTGGCTGTTTTGGGGCTCCTTTCACGTCCACGTTAATTTTAGGATGAGCTTGTCAAATTCTGCAAAGAAGCCAGCTGGGATTTTGGTAGGGCTTGCACTGAATCTGCAGGTCAATTTGGGGAGTATTGCCATCTTAACAATATTAAGTCTTCTGATTCATGAGCATGCAATGTCTTCCCATTTATTTAGGTCTTCTCTAATTTCTTTTAACAATATTTTGTAGTTTTCAGAGTATATAGTATATATTTTGTACTTCTTTTGTTAAGTTTATTACTAATTATTTTATTCTTTTTGAAGTTATTATAAATCTAATTGTTTTCTTAGAGAGGCTTATGTTTTTACTGAAAGTTTCACAAAAGGTGGCTATATCCTTGAACTTCAGGTTGAAACTTTAGAGGTAAAAATTAATTATAAACATAAGAAAAATCTCAAGTCCAGCTTACCCTTTGTAGAGGGTTTCTCAGGCAGGGCAATGTCCTATCACATCTAAAATACTTGGCAATCATCCCGCAATTGCTAATAGTGTCACTACCAATTACTTTGTTCACAAGGCAGCTTCTCTTCATACTCAGGAAGCAGGTGAGGCCTGTGCTGGGCTTCTCAACTCGTCTTTCTTTAGAGCCTCATCCATAGCTCCCCAGAGTTCTCTTAAGACTTGCCAGATTTCCTGATTTTCCTTGGCTAACCAGAGGCTGTCAGTCTCCTACATAGGCTTGCCTTTGCTGACCACAACCTTGAACCCCTCTCTCTCAACTATCCATCCTACCACTTCCCACTGCCAGTTTCTGCTATGATATTTTTATTAGCACAGAAGTCAGAATATTTGAAGATTAAGGTATTGTCTTTCCAGAGACAGTGGTTGATTATGGTGAGGGTATAGTGGGGGCAGGAGATGTGGCCACAAATACATAATCATAGGCCACAGGGATGCAGGAAGACTTCAGTAAGAGGTGCAGTCACACACACAGAGGAAGAATCCAGGAATAAGGTAAAAGGAAAATGGCCACAAATAGGAGTTAAGGCAACCCTAGTCAATACAGCAGGCTGAGATGTCGTCATGGGTAGGGGTCAGGGCAGGATCAAAAAAATAAGACAGTCTGTGGTTTAGACAAAGGGCAGAAGTCAGCAGTGGAGCCAGACCTTGAGACAGTAGCAAGAGAACTGATATTGAGGTCTAAGCTGCATCTTTTAGTTGCTATCAGTTCAGTTCCTTCCCCTTAAAGCGGCCATCCAAGTTCTTACGAGTCCAGGCTTCTAGCATCAGTCTAGGCCTCTGATCAAGTTTGATCAGAAAAGCAGAATCATTAGGAGATATCTATCCTTATTTCTATCTCTATCACTATCTCTTCCCTATTACTATCTCTGTTTCTAGCTACATCTATGTATTAATATCTATAGCTATATTAAGGGATTTATTATAGGAATTTTACCATAAGCAATTGTGAAAGTGATTAAACAGCCAAAGCTGTTGCTTCTGAGTCTGGGGCAGGGGTTCAAACTCTTGGAGCCAACATTCAAAAAGGCAATACAAACATGAAGTATGGGTAATGGAGATAATCTAGAACCTGCAAGCCCAAGTTGGAACCCACAAAGATTAATTGCAACCTTGTTGGTCTCTCACCATGACGTTTAAGCCTCCAATTTTGATGATGGAGGTTTACTACATAAGATGGCATCCTTGATCTCAGAGTGAAATACCCAACTGTCCCAGGAGACGGAAAAGCTGTAGGAGGCAGGAGCTCAAGGACCTGTGAGCTCAGCTGCAACTGCATACCAGAATGGCGAGGCAGCAGATAAGGGAAAAGCTGGGTGAGCTGCAACAGCACGCTATGCCTTGCATGATCTTTCAGGAGTAAGAAGACAATGGCTCTGTGTCATTTGTATCCTCCCAATCTGATATAAAATGTCTCTTGTAGCCCACCCTAATCCAGAACTATGCAGGGAAGGAAATTCTACAGAGATGTACTTTCAGTTTAGCTAAATTGACATCGAAAAAATCTATGTGTTTGTTAACACAGATCACGTTTTCTCAGTGAAGAATTCCTTATTATTCCAGGAGCACTTGATCTCCCATCTTCAGAAAAGAACTCTCAGTCTGCAAGGTTCATGTTCCCAGTGGATGGGTAGGAATTACCTCAAGGCCTGCTGGGGTGATAATCTTGACATTTGGGATCTCAACTGCCGCCCCAAGAAGTATTTGCCACTTAATGAGCTACCTTAAAAGACTAAGAAATACAGCCAAAAGGATGAATTCCTCAGTTCAGTGACATCAATAGGTCTGTAAGTCATAAAGCTAGCCCTTTTTGTTCTTATGGATTATGGTAGAGTCTCACACACATTTTAACCACAAGCTATCTTCCTGTGAAATTTGCTCTTCAGGAATGCGGAATTGAAACAAGTGAAGAGGGAGAGGGTTGCTTGATATTTATTACTGGCCTTTTTAACAAAAGTGACCATAACTCTCTAAACAGAGCAAAGAAAGTCTTGTTGAAGAGCAAACAGATATGGAGTGGTGGGACTACTCACGCCCTCCTTAAAGCAAATGAATGCCCTTCCATCAGGCATTGATTTAGGATAGCCTTACACTGTGAAAATGAAGGCACCCAGTATTACCCATTTAGTTCTCTTTCTTATTTTGTTTGTGATCATTGTTAATGAATGGAGGTAGGAATGTGCAACAAAAAGAGAAAAAAATTACTGGCTTTGGATGGTTATATAAAACTTGTTTAGAGTTTGAAGAGATTCCAAGAATGAAAAGAATTATAGGTTAGCCTTGCAAATTGTTAGCTGCCCTGAGACAAACATGATTTATGTGTGTAGTAAAGGTTTCAGTTTGTTTCTTATTCTGCCCTAGGATTACATCTCTCTTTAGTAAATATGACATCCTCCCTCCATACACATAAACTCACTCTCATCACCAGTAACTTTGAAAAAGTAAAAGCAGAGTTTTGCAATTTTTGGATCCTGGTAAATTTTGTATACTTCTTTTCAACAGATGGCCTGGATGGGTTTTCCCAATAAACTACAAATCAAAAATGTTTTGGTTTCTTTAGAGGAAAAAATTTCTTCTTATATGCACATGAAAAAGATCATGATTTATTTATCAAGAATGGAAAATATTTTCTTCATCAAAATCTATAACATGTATCTTTCTCTGGAGTAAGTAGTTATGATAACTGAATACCTGCATTTTTAAAACTTCTTTGATACATAACTCTCCTTGTTAGGAACCTTTTTGGAACCAGAATGCCCTATATTCTTAATGACTTAGAGAGCCGGATTTATCCCTCTGATTTCATTACTGCTGAAATCCCATTAGAAAAGATGGTCTATTGTTACATTTCCACTGCAAATTGCATACCTGATATTTCAGGATATTTAATAATTAAATGAGCAGCATGACTTCTGAGTAACTGCAAAACGATTTGACAGCATTTGACAAAAGCCTATACTTTATAGCCAACAGTTTCCAATCTAAGAGAAAAAGGTCCAACACCCATTCAAAGAATTTGATGGATGAGGATACAACTGAAATTACTATGGCTGGAGAAAACCAGGCAATAAGAGCACAGGCCTTCTCTAAAGCTCCCTTATAATTGGGAACTGGGAATACTTTACAGTGATTGGGGATGCTTGTCCTGTCTTTGTGACATGTGTCACGTATTAATATCCTAGCCCAATACCTCTTTTGATCCAGTTTGGGGTGGGAGTGCTTTTTATTTTATTTTGTTTTGTTTTCCAAATCCAGTGTCTGTTGAGAAATAGATGGTTCTTAACTTTACAAAATACACAATCAGAATTCTGGGCTAATGGAAAGTCAAGGATAGTTAGAATTAGCAACCAGGCTACTAGCCTTTCTAAGGTGATACCAAATCCATAGTGACTTTCCCTTGCTAGTCCCTGTGCTGTCCCAAATACTCAGACCACACTTTTAACTGTTCTTACATCAGCAGCATGGAGACCTTTATAGTGACCATTGGCCTCTGCCCTGTCTGTGTTCCTTTTGCTCCCTTTCAGGCCTTGGACAGTCAGGACAGCCCACTGCATGTCTGTCTGTTGCTTCCAGCGTGGCCTGAACATATTGCCTATGACTCTGGCTTGTCCTCTGTGTCCAGAGTGCACACACTCTCCCTTCTTTTGATATTAATTGACTTCCCTGACCCCCAGCTGTGACTCCTTTCTTGGCGACCCACTTTTCACCCACACTTACAACCTTGGCTTTTACTGCCACCTCCACACTGGCCATTCTTAAGTTTGTGTCTCCATCCCAAATCTCTCTCCTAGTCCCAGATCTGTAGAGCTGGCTACTGGCTTGATATCTCTATCTGGAAGTTTCATACACAAATCAACCTGTCCACATTTATATTCTTCCTCTTTCCCAAATTTGTTCTTGCTTTTATTCACTTTCTCAATCCCTGGTGCCACTATCTGCCTGGTTATCTATGTTAAGATTTGTTGTGGCTGTGAGTGACAGAAACCCAAAAGAACAGTGGTTTAGAGAAAATAGAAGTTCGTTTTTCTTGCACACAAATGAAAGTACTTCAGGGCTAATTTGGCAGCACTGCCATCATCAGGGACCCAAGCCCTGTCGATCTTGCTGCTCTGCCTCTTCTCAGTATGCAGTTTCTACCTTGTGTTCCAAGATGGCTGCATTGCTGTCACCAAAAAGGAGAGAGAAAGAGGAAAGCATGCTTCTTTCCATTAAGGTCTCATCCTGAGAGTTTCACATACCACTTTCACACCACCTTCGTTTATAGCCACTGGCTAAAATTTAGTCACCTGGCTGCAAAGGAGGTTGGGAAATATTGGTTTCTTCCATTCTTAGTACTAAAATTCAAGGCTTCTATTACTAGAAAAGAAGGGCACAATGTAATTTGGGGGGGCAACTAGCTAGAAATACAGGTTTCATTCTCATCTCCTGCCTTTTCCTCAGCCACTGTCTCCAAGATCAACAGTTCTCACAATTCCATCTCCTAAATTGCTGTCAAGTTTACTTAGGCCCTCTTTCACACAGACTATCATGAAAACCTTCTGAAGGAGTTCTCTGAGTTCAATCACACAGCCCCCTACATATTCAATCCATTCACCATAGGTCATGAAAGTTCTCTTTCAAATGTGAACTTTTAATTATAACTTTCATTTGATTCTCTATTTACCTTCAGGACAAAGTCTAGACTTCTGGGAGTTGTATATAAGCCTACCTCTCCTTGAACTTATCTTCCATACACCTTACCTTTTCCATGCTGTTCCCTTTGCCTGTCTTTCTTTCACTCTCTTGACAAATAAATACCTACTTCCTCTCCAAGCCCCAGCACAGACCTCACCTGCTTTGTGAGGTCTCCTCTGACTCTCCCAGGCATGGCCCCATAGCACCTGCACCAACCTCGATACAGGCACATTGCCTGGGAATTGTAGGCTTACAAGTCTAGAATGTGAGCCCCAAAGCTAAGCCTTATTTATCTTTGAACTCTTACCCTCCAAGAACAGTGCCTGGTCCAGAGCAGGGGTTGAATGGATGTTTACTGAACAAGTGAATGAAGAAAATCAAATACCTAAACTTGTTAGAATTATGTGTACAGTGAGAGTAAATAGACTTTGAGTAATGGCTTGAGGACCTTTCCTATATATAAAGTGAATAAACTTAGTACATAAACTCAAAGACATTCATTTGGAGTATTTGATCCTTTTCAATTGCTTTCTGCTTCTTGTATTTGTTATGGGTAGTTGATATCATTAGATAAGTGATTTCTCAATATGGGGTATTTTTGTACCGTGCTCAAAATTCAGTAATAAGGCATGCAGCATAAAAAGGAATAAAAAATATAATTCTCACCTTGAAGTCTATTGATAAACACCCTGGACAGGAGTCAGACAACCTCCCTTCTAGTGCTAGCTCAGCATCTAGTCTGGATAGGTCAATTAACTTTTTTGGATTTCAGTTGCGTGTGAATGAGAGATTTGAAAAAGATGACGTCTAAGTTCTTCTTCAGCTCAAACATGCTATAATTATGTAAAGTCATGCTTTGAAAGGTTGATGTGTTTTGTATTACAGGGCATTTTCTGCCTTGGGTATTTTACTCTGACTTGAAAAAATAAACTCAGGTCTCTTAAGAGAAAGATCATGAATGTAAGAGAGTAAGGTTCAGGTAAATATGGTCTTAAAACAGGAGAGCAGCAGAGTCGAAATGGAAAATAAAGTTTGTGACCCAGCCTCTCTTTTTTCCCTGTATCTTCAGACTGTCCTATTTATTTTTTAGGGCAACAGATGAAAGTAGGTTGGACTTGGAGGGGGATGGGCAAAGGGGCATCCTGCAGCTACAGTTTCCTTTCATGTCCCCCTTAAGCATGGGGACAGGGTTGAGGAAAAGCTAATTGAGGTGAGATGACTTCCGTTGTGCCTGAGGGTCCTAAGTCCTTTCATCTCCCCTTTCCCTCTGAACATTTCAAATATGCATAATGACAAACACCAAGATTGCAATCTGACAGGGCTGGGCTGAGCATTTTCTGCTAAAAAATATGTGCTTTCTAGATTCTGAGGCCTGAGGGTTTTGTGAGGAGAGACTGAGGACTTTGGTTGCCTCTGTCTTGCAGATGAAAATGTGGTTGGCTGTCTTTGGAATTTCTGTGTTGGTGGTTTGACAGACATGAAGGTGGAAAAACCTGTGATTGAGAAAGCAAAGGAGAGGTTGATTTCTCCTCAAAGAGATGGGAATTGCACTCTCTGAAGAATGCAGTGTGACGGGGGGGAGTGTCTGAACTAGTCCCCAAAAGGTTCTAATAGGATTCTCTCCTTCAATAACTTTTTTAAGCCCTAAGGCTCTGTCATACAAGGCTACATTCTGCTGACTGAGTGTGCTCCTGAGGTGGTTAACAAGTAGCCCTGCTCTTAGCTCCTCTCAGGCAGGCTTTTTCAGTTGTTCTAGCACTTATGCGGCCCTTTAGCTTCTCTCCAGGATGTCTGGATTCTTGGTTGTATTTTGTTTTGTTTCTGATAGTTGATGTAGTAAATAGATGGGGTGGTCTTTGAAAAAGACCTCCCAAACTTCCAGTTTCCTCATTACATTGGGGAACTTGTCAAAAGAGGAACCTTTAGCTCTATTAAATAGGTGGCTGGGGTCCTTCTTAATGGTTTTCATTGCAAATAGTTGCCCTTGACTTCTTCAACCCAGATTGGATCAGCACCATATTGTTTGCAAGGTACTTTTTCTCAAGTCTTTGTTTCCCTACACTGGGAAACCTGGTATCTGGACAAATGCTGTAGTAAGTAGTGGGACCACAGCATTCTCACTGTCCGCAGCATTAGTTGTCTCTGTGGGGCTCCCAAAAGGGATGGGTTATCTTCCAAATTCTTTTTCCATTCACCTGGACATTTTTCTTCTAACTTATACATTTTACTTTACATATTTATTTTTTGGGCAAGTACTAAATCCACATAGCACAAGATGGAAACAGTACAAGAGTATTGGTGAAAAGTGTCCCTCTTACTCCTGTCCCCCAGCCGACCTGTCCTCCCCTTCAGAGTTAATCAATGTTACTGGCTTTTCTGAAGCCTTCCAAAGATATTCTATACTTATAAAAGCAACTATATATATATAGATTTTTTAAATTTCTTTATAAACCCAAAGGGTAGCACACTATCCACAGCTGGCCCCTTGGTTGACTGACTTAAGTTTCTTGGAGATTTTTCCATCACCAGTCAGTAGACACATACCTCATCCTTTTTTTTAAAATGGCTGCACAGTAGTACATGGCATGGATGTGCCATAGTATTTTAACCAACTATGAGAACATTTTTAACTTCTAGAAATACGTGTACAGGAGACACTGCTGCAGGGAACAGCATTACTGCACAGTTTCCTCCTCCTCTGGTAGGGTAAGCTGTGTGGTATCTGCACCTCCTCTCAGGAGCACTAAGTTTCGTGCCGAACTTCCTCAAAGCCTGAAGCATGCACAGCCCCTCAACTCTTTGCCATCAGACCCCTCATAACTCGGAATCATTTTTTTTTTGCTCCAGTGAGGAAGCGGGATTCTGACTTCTCAACTTATGCTATTTTATTAGCAATACTACTTTAATAGTTTCTATTATTATGTCCTGGGCATGGGAAAAACTTGTTTAACCATTTCCAGGCCACTGAAGACTGTGACATACCAGTGGGATGTCACATCAAGTAACTGCCATGTTACCCTATTCCCTAGTGTCATATACATGAGTTGTCAGGCAGCCCACCACTATGCCTAAACACACATCACAGTTTACAGAGAAATCACTATAGGATCTAGGCTTGTTCTAGGTGTTGAATAATAACATTCTTTGTATTCAACAGTGGCTATTGGTTCCTTTACATAGCTCAGCAATACATCCAGGTCCAGACTGAGCTTCCCAGGGAAGGACTCCTCTGTTTTATTCATCTTGTTTGCTTCAGTGCCTACCACAGTGCCTGGCATCAAGTAATTACTATAGCCTACAGGATTTGGGTATTTGGAAAAAAATATTAGAAAAGATAAATCATGTTGAGCTTTACATAAGGTCCTTGTATCTATAAGGGTTTGATAAGAGAAGAAAACAATAAAGGATTTATTACAGGAATTCAACCTTACACAATCAAAGAAGGTGATTATTTTTTGTATGGCTGTTGCTTCTGCACCAAGCACTGATCTGAAGTCAGTAGGCAGTCAGGAAAGAAAGATGGGTACAGGACAGGCTAGAACTTGTGTGAGTCTCTAACTGCCCCCAAGCCTCCAGTTCAGTGATGCAGCAACATGAAGGAAAACCTGGCACCCTTCATCACAAACATGGAGTTGACACAGGAGTCAGAGAAGCTGAAGATATATTTGGAGCTAGAGGAACCTCAGACCTGATTGTTACCCCAGAGGCTGCATACACTGACCAGGGGCTGGAAAAGCTGTAGAGAGCCTAGCAGGATCTGGAGGAGCTGTGGGCCTACATGCTGTCCCATACCAACAGGGTAAGCTAGCAGATGAGGAACAACATGTAGGAGCTGTACCAGTGCCTGTAACCCTGCACTGTCCTTCCAAGTATAAAAAGAATATGGATACTGCTTTACTTCTACCACCCAAATCTTAATCCAAAATGTCTTTTGTGGCCCATGTTGACAAAAAACGATGTAGAGATGGAAATTCTGGGAAATGTAATTCCAGGTTAGTTAATGGTATAAATCTACCATAGGTTCCATCAACAGTGTTTGCTTTCTTCTGATATTATCCCAAATCAGGTTCTCTGAAAAGAAAGATTCAGAGACTATAAATGAGCTTCTCAATTTAATCTTCAATATCTCTAGAGAGGCCAAGAAGAATGCTGTATCTTTCTGCTCCTCCCCAAAGATAATATTTTTATCCTCATGGGAAAGCCATGATTTTAGTAGGAATATGATAAACACTTCCCCTGAAAGAATCTGCTTTACAAAAGCAAAAGTATTTATCCCCAGATTATATCATAGAGTGCATTTTAGGCAGGAAAAGAAGACAATCATGTTTTTCCGGTAGCTGTTTCTTTGTAGTTAAGTATTTCTCTCCGCCTAGTCAAGGTTAAAAAAAAAAATGTTGAGCTTATGAGCTCTTTTTTTTCCTTCTTCTTAAATTTACTTTCATTTTATTCTTAAATTTTCTGAAAGCAGTAAACATTATGATAGTAGATTTCAATCTATTAACACTTTAAAAAGGAGATCTTTTCAGCCCATTCCAAAGTTGCTCAGTTCCATTTTGACACTGTGGTAGACTGCACAACTGGTCCCAATTTTTCACTCCTTCTTGTATCCCACCTTTGTTGCATAACTTTGCAGTTCCTCTGATTATAGGGAAAAAGTATGTTCCCTCACTACCTGATTTTGGGCTTGGCCATGGGTCTTGCTTTGGCCAATTGCATGTTGGCAGAAGCAACAGTGGCCAGTTCTGAGCTTGGACCTCAAGTGACCTTGTGACTTTTGCTTGCCCTCTTGTACCTCTGCTATCCCATGAGAAGAGCTTGTCCGAGGTAGTGTAACTCCTCAGACTGGTTCCCCAAATGAGTGAATAGACAGTGGAGCTGCTCTAGGTAACTTGAAGATCTGTGAGAACAAATAACTGCTATTTAAAGCCATAGAGTTTTGGAGGGTTTGTTACATAGAATTTTTTGGAAATACGTGTTCCAGTTACCTTTTGATATGTAATCCCCTCCATGGGCCACTACCAAAAAAACAAAACAGAACAAAATTTAGTGGCTGGCAACAGCAACAACCATTTATTTGCTCATATACCAGCAATTTGGGAAGAGTTCTGTAGAGAAGGCTCGTATCTTTTCCACATAGGCAGTTTGAATGGGGCTGCAAGACCCACTTCCAAGAGGTTCACTCCTGTGACTGTCAAGTTGGTGCTGGCTTGCTCACTGGGGCCTCTCCATATGTACCTCTCCGTGGGGTACTGGTTTCCTCTCACATGCTGGCTTCCAAGAATGAGCACAAGAGACATAAAGTGAAAGCTGCCAGTTTCTTAAGGCCTGGGCCCAGACATTGCTCCAGCCTCATTTCTGCCATATTCTAGGCATATTCAAGGGCAGGGGATATAGACTTTTCACATATGATACTTCTTGAGGAGAGTCAAAGAATTTCAGGACCATTTTCTAAAACTGACATAAGAAATAACTGATAATAGACACCTTCATATATATAACTGGGAAAAACCCTTCTACCAGCAATGGAAAATATCTTTGGCCATAAAAAATGAAAAGAAAGGAGTAAGGGAAACACAGAGGAGGCACGTTAGAAACATCAATCATCTTGCTACCCTCTTTAGAAATTTCCCAGTTTCTCATCTACCTACAGAGTAAAAGAAAAGACCAATAATTGTATGGCCCAATTCTCAATTAGCAACATTAGAATAAATTTGGACTTGAGGAGTTGAAGTAGAAATTTGATAAAACAAAATTTGGGCCACTGTGATGTTATGGATAGAAAAAGAACTTTAATCAGGTGATCTGGCTTTGTCTCTATTCTGTACTGATTTAATGTGACCTCTGGAACATTACTCAACCTTTCTGGGTCTCAGGTCTTTCATCTGTAAAATGAAGTGAATAGGGTGATATTTGACATTTCTTCCTGTCTGACACTCTGTGAATCATTGTCATTTTCTTTATGACTCTGACATCTAGATGATGGCCTGCACTTTCTATATTTAACTCCTCAGAATCTATTTTTGCTACATGCCCTCAATAATGAATGGGATTCCTTAGTAAAAGCAAACCTTACAAGCTCTGTGCAATAATGAGCTTCAGAATAATGATGGCAGAGCTGAGAAGGACAGCCATGCTAGTGGCTGAGCACTCACTTCTCCCTGTAATTGGAGTAAAGTGAAAACATCTTTTCTTCCTCCATTTCAGCATACATAAGACAGACTAATATTTTCAAAGAGACATTTACTAAAAACTATGAAAACAAAATAAGACAACATGTCTCCAAAATAAAAGTAGTATAAAAATATTCATTTCCAAATACAGGAAATAAAAACAATTAAGAATTTTTCTGAGCTGAAATCTTATGCTAAATAGTAGCCTCCTCTCCCTGTGGTGCTAGGGATTAAACCTGATAAGACCTGGGTTCAAATCCCAGCTCTGCCATTTAAATCTCTTACCTGGGCTAAGTTATTGAAGGATATTGAGCCTGAATTTCTTCATTTCTGAAATGAGGATAATCACACCTGCTATGGTCTTTGTGTTTATGTCCCTCCAAAGTTCATATGTTGAAATCCTAACCTCCAAGTTAATGGTATTTGGAGGTGAAGTCTTTGGAAAGTGTTTAGCTCATAAGGGCAGAGCCCTCATGAATGGAATTAATACCTTAAAAAAGAGAGTCCACAGAGCTCCCTAGCCCTTTCTACCATGTGACGACTCAGCAGGTAACTGGCAGTCTGCACCCTGGAAGAAGGCCTTAACCAGAACTTCTGGCCTCCAGAGCTCTGTGAGGAAAAAATTCTATTGTTTATGAGCTACCCAGTCTGTGGTGTTTTGTTGTAGCAGCTTGAATTGGTTAAGTAATACCTACTGCTCACAGTTTTTGTTAATATTAAATTAGATAATATAGGCAAAGTAACAGGCTCATAGAAGATTGACTTGGCTTGGGGTCCATGAAAAGCACACCCCAAAACAAGTATTCCAGTGCACATGGTTATTGGAGAGGTGCAGGGAATACATCCAGGGAAGTGGGGGAGTGAGGGAAGAAAAGGTGTCCAGGAAAGGGTATGATTAGTAAGACACTCACCAGAGTGAGTGACTAAATCTCACTGGGGTAATGCTGGGAACTGGTATAAAACATGCTTCAGATAACCCCACTGAATTCCTGCATCAAGGTGACGAGGGTGTTTATACACACACTTCTGTCAGTCATCAGTTGAGGGATGCTTGTGGAGTTGAGATTTCCCCAGCACTTATGGCTTGCTGTGAGAGGGTAGAGTGATCCTCTGGAGAAAGCCCTCAGGCAGAGATGGAAATAATGGCAGGTGAAAGTTGTCCAGAGCGCACTGATATGTAAGGTCCAAGGAGCACAGGCAGGGTGTGGATAGCATCTGCTTCCAAAGAACTCACCAAATGTTCATTCCTCTTGTTTTTCCTAGGCCCTAATACAAATAGGTGTCACCAACCTCAATTTCCTTTCCTCCATATTCTTAATTATATTTTCTGATCAGTGAGACACTACTGTTTCACAGCTTAAAAGACAAGAGTGATTAACAACAATTCACTGAATTTGGGTGTAGAAGCTGCCATGATAGGCCCCTTTCCCCTCTTCCCCTAGTCAGTTCCAGGCCTATAAATCAGAGGCAGCAGAACTTCCATCTCAAGACTGATACCCATAACTTCCCACAGAGCACTGTTAAGGGAGAGTCCTGAAGAATGTGACTAACTTGGGAAATGGAACCAAGAGTTCCATTTCCAATGCCAAGGACCATGAAATCTACCATGCTTTTCAAACTGTCCACCTTAGTGCCTAAATGCAAATCTCTCTGGACCTCCATTCTCATTTGTACTTTCTTGCATATACTGCCCTGCTCTTCTTCTCCTGCTCTGGCTGCAACCCTTCCTCCCAAGTCATTTAGCTGTACCCTTTGTTGGTGCCCAGTATCCTCTAACTTGTCACCAGATATTTTCTATATTCTCTGTCTCCTTTCTTAACTAGAAATTTCCTTCCTCATGTTCTATAATTGGGAACATTGCACAATTCCATTTCAGAATCTCTTCCTCGGAATCCTTTAAGCCTGGAATGTGTCATCAAACTTATGAAACCATGCAGATTGGTGCCACTATAAATTCCTAGTTCTTAATATCAAATAGACCCTTAGTTCAGGCCTCTCAGCTTGCTGGGTTTTCTTGGTCCATGGCAACTATTTCCACCATTGTCCATTCTGCTCATGCTCCTCTCTCCCGGGTCATCATTCTCTGAGAATGATTTTGTTTCCTACTTCACAGAGAAATTAGAGGTCATTAGTCAAGACTTCCTTATACGTCCTGTCATCAGATCAGTCCTCATCCTTTCATTTTTTTCCCTTCTGTTATGCTAGAGGAGGCTAATGCCTTTGTTCCCCTCTTGCCTGGATCCATCCCTTCCTATCTCCTCAAGAATCTTTCTATCTTAACTCTGCCCTCTGCCTCCAATTTTTAAGTTCTCCATTGTTAATTAGCATTTAAATATGCCCAAGCCAAATTCACCGAAAGAATACTAAATAAATAAAAAAATCCTCACTCAATTTCATTGTACAGTTAAGAATTTGCCCTTCCCAAAGAGAAGTATGGGCTTCATCCTCCGCTCCTAGGAGGAAACCTCTGAACCCTTGGAATTTCCCATGTGTTAGGAATGTCTGTTACTGAAGGAGGGCCATGTGATATCAGCAGAATCTCCAAGAATAGGGGAGCTAGAGACAGAGTTCAACTTCATGGACAACCAATCAATCTTACCTACATAATAAACACTAATAAAAACTCTGGGCACCACACTTGGGTGAGCTTCTCTGGATAGCAATGCTATGCCCATATTTTCACACATCAATACCGAGAGGGTAATACATCATGAGGACAATGGAAACTTCACATTCTGAACCCTCCCAGACTCTGATCTATATGTCTCTTACTTTGGCTGGTCCTAATTTGGATCCTTTCCCTGAAATAAATCATAACTATAGTAGGTTTGGGTGAGTTATGAGTCTTTCTAATTAATTATTGAAACTAAGGGTAGTTTTGGGAAAACCCCAGACTTACAGTTGGTTTCAGAAGTAAGGGTGATCTTGTATGGACTTTTCCCTCTAACTCTGTGGTTGAACCCTATAGTTCAACTATAGTTGGGGTCAAAAGTTTTGGGCAGACTTGGCAGTATGAAGGACTGTGTCCTCAACATTGCAGTTTGCCTAACTCTGGGTATCCACATTCCTCTTCCAGCTACTATTGATGTTTATTTCCCCTTTTATAGTTAAAATTTAAAAACATTATCTACAAAACCCATTTCCATCTCCTTTCCTATTCATTCCTAAACCCACTATAATTGTTTTCTGCCTATACCACTGCAGTGATACTCCCACATAGCTTACCAATGCCTACCTTGTCCCTAAATCCAATGATACTGACTATCTCCTCTAATCTGCTAGAAACAGTCATCACTCCATCCTTGAATCATTCTTATCCTTTGGCTTCTGTGATACCACATCTCCTGAATTCCTTCTTACCTCTGGCCAGTACTTCTCAGCTTTCTTGTGGTACCTCTTCTCAACCAGTTCCATATATGTTTATGTTTTCTAGAGACTCCTTGGATGATTGCAGGCACTGGTGATTCCCAATGCTATATCTTAGCCTTAAACTCTCTCCCTAGCTATATTCAAATATCAACACGTCTACCTGTATTTAAGCTAGACTATATACATGTTCTATTGCCAGGACATAGCATAGTACCTGGATGCAGTAAATACTCAATAAATGTTTGTTGAGTGAATGAATAAATGAATTAGTGTATTATGTCTCACAAACACCTCAAATTCAATATGTCCATAGTTGAACTCATCAAGGGACCCCAAACCTACTTCTCTCCTGGAGTTCCCTATTTCAAATAAATGGTGCCACCATCCTCAGTTGCCTAAGCTAGAAACCTTGAGAGTTATCCTTGACGGTTCTCTCTCCTTCACATCTACATCACAGTCATCAACAAGCCATGCCAATTCTTATTCTTTCAAATGACTTCTTTTCACCACAGAGGCAATGCATTAGTCCATACACTATCATCTATCATTAGGACTCCACCAGACACCTCCATATTGTTTTCTGGGTGGCTTACAAGGGACCACTCAGTTACCATGTTGGCCCCACTTTAAACCCTTCTGCTTACCATCCCCCTCAATGTATGTTCCAGTCCCAGTGAAGTTATTCAAACTCATTATACTCTCTCCATCTCTCACTGCAGGTCTTTGCATAGACTGATCTATCTCTGGAACAGTATACATCCTTTAGGAATAAACAAATTTATTTTCCTGACCCCATTGACAGACTTAGATCTGCATCCATCTTTCCCTTTTCCCATCCAGTTTTAGGTGATGAGAGTCTCCCTTTCCATTCAAAGTTAGTGTCTCCACATCTACTCTTGATTTTCTTTTCTCCTATTTTTACTCCAATATCTTATTTAATCAATTGTTTCTTCTGTCCTATACCTTCAATTTCTCCCTCTCTGGTGGCTCTTTCCCTCCTGCCTATAAAGAAGCTTGGGTCTCTTAACCTAAAAAAGTTCCATTGATCCTAGATTTTGATTCCCCTCTGAAAATTATATTAGTTCTCTCTGTCCTTTTGAACCAAGATCATATATACTCACTGTCTATATTTCTTTATCTTCAACTCACTCCTCAACCTACTGCTTCATCACTGCTTTATCACATGAAATGACTTACGCAAAAGCCATCAGTGATACCCATGTTGCCAAAAACAATGGACATTTCTCTATTGCGCTCCCTTGGATCTCTCTTCTTCAGTTAACCTGTTGAGCACTGATACTTTGCAACTCTTATTATCTTGATTTTAATTGATATCATTGATTTTTATGCAGTTATTTTCTCTCCATTAGCCCCCACATTCAATTATCAATTTCTGCCAAATTGACATACAGCATAATTGAACTTTTCCTTTCCCCTCCATCCCTCCATACTGTCAGTGCCGTGATTTAAGCTTTACCATTTCTCAGTTGGATATTACAAAAGTGTCCTTACAGGTCTCCTTGGGTTTAGTCTTGCCTCATTAAAAATTTATCCATTCTTCTACCACAGTCAGAAATGTTATCTGTCATGACATCTGACTACATCATTCTCTTTCTCTAAAACTTCAAATATTTCTCCATTGATTATAAAATAAAGTTTAAACTTCTCAGTATGGTGTATAAAGCCCTCGATGACCTAGCCTCTGACTATACCACAAGCTTACATAATCTCCTACTTCATACTTTATCCTTCAATAAAACTTAATGGCTTATAATACACACAGTATATATAATCCAAGCTTCTTACCTCATACCTTTCATAAGTTATTTCCTTTGTCTACAATGATTTTCCTACCATTCTATGTTTAAGGACCTCTTCTTCGAGATCCTAAAATACCCTTCAAATGTCTCAGATGTCATCATTTATTATTATATTGAAATTACCTATTTAATATCTGTCTTTTCACTAGATTATAAATCCTTTAAGGACAGGGACACTATCCTCAAGCAGTTAGCAGAGTGCCTGAAGTGATCTGATATCCCAACTTCTTGTAGACTTGATGATTGAATAGCCAGTTCTCTGATAGCAGTTCAGTTATTTTTAATCAGTGACTCTTATAGTTGGTAGTGACCTTTTGGGTCATTCAGTTCAGCCTCTCCTCACAGGAGACACCTCTACAATAGGGACCAAGAAATTCAGTTAAATGTGATAGGGCATTCCAACTTTGGACAGCTCTTATTTCCATGCATATGGTCCCTTCTGGTGAGAGTGGAAATTGATACCACTTTCTTAGGAAGTAAATTAGTAACATATATGAATGTTTATATTTTCATATGTTTGTTTATATTTTTGTTCCTTGAAAGTGTTTATATCTTTATTTCTAGTAATATCTCAGAAATCTCTTCCCAGAAAAATTTATCCAAATATATCGGGAAAATTTATTACATAATAATGTTCATCATGGAAATATTCATAATAGAGAAAAATCATAAATAGGCAAAAGTAGGAGAATTGTTAAGTAGTGTGCATACATAAAATAGAATTTAAATTATGTTAAGTGTAAAGTCAAGATACAAAATTGTTTATTCAGTATAATCTTAACTATACAAAACAAGTTTTAAAAAAACACTGAAAAGAAATTGTTGTTGATTATCATTGATATTTTCATTTTATTTCCCAAATTTTCTACAGTAAGCATGGATTATTTTTATAAGAGAAGAAATTGCAGGTTCTGTTTTGTGTTTTGTTTTAGGTTTTGTAGTTACTGTTGTTTTAAGGAACTGTTATTCTTCTCTTAGGAAACAAGTTTCCAATCTCTGAATTCTGACTTCTGCTGAGTTGCCCACTCTTGCTACTGTGTTTCCACAATTTTATCCCCTAAGCATAGCCAAGCACATCCAGCACAGTTCATCTCTTAACTTCAGTGCAGTACTTACCTGTGTGTGTTTGCTCCCTTCCCTCTTCCTTTTTTGCTCATGCTTTTGTTACTCTTGCCTCACAGCAATTCTGAGTGCACCAGCCCCATCCCTTCTTCTACAAACATGCTTGTGATTTTATGCTATCTCCACCTCTCCAACAGAGCTGAGAAAGTTATAGTTCCCTACTGGAAGGGTCTCATATCTCTGGTAAGAGATCCATGCATGATAAATAGAGCAATCACGGTATGCCCAAGACAGGAAAAAGGAAGAGATTAATGCTTTGTGAAGGTATCAGAAAGGCTTCTCTGTAAAAATGCATGGAGGATGCATCTGGATAAGATTCTATTCTCCCTTAGAATCACAGCTTTACAGTTAATACAGAGCTATTAAGAATTTAAAATAACACTCTCCAGCCCAATTATCTTATTTTACAGATGGGAACACTGATGTACTTGGAAATCAAGTGATGCTGTCAGGTTTCATAATGAATTACCAACAGATCTGGGATGAGAACTCAGTTCTTATAGCTATCATGACTGTACTTTCCAGGGTTTTGCAACTCAGTTTGCTAAAGGGAGGACAGCTGCTTTCCTAAGCTTTTCATAATAAGAGCCCTCAACCCAAAGTAAAACAAAAAACAAAACAAAAACAGCAACAAAACCAAAGTAGGATCTACAAGAACGAAAGAAAATAGAAACCTACAAGTTCTTGTTTTGGGGAAAGATTTGCAGACACTGAGAATAACTTTGATCCTGAGGTTATTTCCAGAGGGTATATTGGAAAAACCAAGCATGAGTTGATTACTATTTTGACTCCAATTATCTGGGAAAAAAAATGGAAACCATTGTTTCTATTCCTCTCTTAAATGCTGTTGACTAAAGGAGTTCTGATTACAGCTGTTAGTTGGGAATGCTGAGCAGCTCTGGGCAAAGACACTGCATTCCAGGCTGACCCTGCCCGACCAGAACAACAGAGTGAAAAGAGGCATTGAGCACACATTCCCAACTCTTGTTACCTCCTGGCAAACAGAGTGTATTTACTAAGATTGCTATAGAAAGTATTTATCTAATTAGAGAGTGTTTCCCCCCTTTTATTAGTAAGCAATTAGACCACACTTTAGTACATTAAGGAGGTTTTGTAAATCCACTGCAAGCATATAAATTCTGTAATTGTGTAATTGTATATTGGGCACAAAACCACGGATTTTCTTCTATTTTGGCTTGACCATTTTTTTAAAAGCAATTTAGGGTTTTCTAAGCTAATGCTTATGTGGTGAGTGTTTTTTAAAGTCTTGGCTAATACATATAATTTAGCCATTCTTTGGTCTTAAACCCAAACCAGAAAATGACACAAATTCCACACAAACATGTATCAACTATTTGTCTATCCTTCTTCATTGTGAAGCCTGGGGATAATTCTTCTGTTCTGAATTTTTTGAAGTATAATGATAGCATAGTATCATTCTTTAGCATGGAAATCACAAACTTCTTGTAGCCAAATAATACCACAAAAAACATCTATAGCTCAAATGTATTGTGACTGAATTTATCTTAATTAAATGTTTGCAAGAATGGACTGGGAAAACTAAAGATCATATCAGTTTGAGTATTTCCTTTGTTACATAAAATATGGTATTAGGTCGAACTATATGACAGTGCCAACATTTGACCATTTTATATTTACAAAAATGGTAATTCCCTATGGTTCAATGTCTATTGTATATGTTGTCCCCAGTTTTCACAAGGATATCATAAATACCACTCTTAATAAACAACTCATTGGCTTATTAAAAGTGTCAAAACAGTATAAGATACAGAGATAACACATATTACTATCATTTTTACTACTACATGCTTGTGGGATTTGGGGCAAAACACTAGACTTTTGGGACTGTCTAGTTCCTTCCCTGACCAATGAGTGGATTGTACTAGAACTCAAAATTTCTTTTTGATTTCCATAAAAGGCACATCACTCCTCAAAAGTAGGACAAACTGTAGATAATAAGGTTATTATGTTAAGCAAGTTGAAATCTATGTCATTATGGAAACATCATAGTATGACATTTTCACATGCTCTAAGAATTCTTTCAGTGCATTGAACTAGACAATAAAGAACTGATCACTGATTGATAAAATCATAGTAATTAAAATACTAATAAGAACAACTACCATTTATTGAGTACATATTATAAGCCACACCTTTTGCACATTATTTCATAATTCTTATATCACATGAGCAGTGGTGTGCAGGTATATGCTTAACAAACTATCCACAAACTAATACCACAAAAAGGGAGCAAAAAGCCCTGATTGTAGCATTTGCTGTTTTCCATTGTGTAAATATTTCTACCTTGGTTGGGAGAAGGGGTAGGAAACAGGGAGAAGAGATGTAAAGTAGCCTACCGGTATATAGGTATATAGTATTTCTGCCATACTGATACAGTAGACATAAATCACCTCAAGAGCACAGATAATAATTACAAATTTAGTAAGATAATTAGAAAGTGATGAGTTTTGAGTATTTATTATTTTTGTTTTAATGTAATTTTAAAGTGAAAGTTTATATAATTTAATTCTTAATAATGGTGGTATTTAATAATAAACTCACAAAATTCCTGAACATTTAGCAATTTTCTTGAACTGAAGGCAACACTGTATGTCAGGTCAATTTTACTACCAGATTTCACTAAAAATGGGGAACACTGATATACAAAGGTCATTACTGTAAATTCAAATCTCAATTTGTCAGACTGTAAACCTTAATTTCTTAATTCTGAGGAAGCTTATATAAGGGATTAAAGAACATAACTTTTATATAATCCAAGAAATATGTTTTTGATTATAGATAAAAGGGCATTGAGTAAGGTGAAAGTGAAAGGAGAAAGCAAGATGAGATTTTAAAGGAATATTCTAGAAGATGGCCTGTTGAGAGAAAACAGGCAGATCATTGGTGACAGGTTTCTGTTTCAGAGATTTAGTCAGAAAGAACTAGTAATTGAAAAAAAGAGAATCCAGAACAGTGAACAAGCCAATCTATTCTAAGAAATGACCAAGGACTACTGAGTTGTAGGAGGGGCTCACCAGCCTGAAATGCTTCAAGAAATGTTGCCTACTTTATTTGTCTACACTTCAGTTCCAATAGACTATGACCACCACACTTTCCTCCAATTATATGAACCTGTTTTCTACAGAAAAGGGAAGGAAAACCCTACATTTATGTTGATAATTTTTTGATCCCTAGGCAATTTTCAGTATAGTTTATAAAATAAATAAACTTTGGAGAGGAGAAAAGATGGCGGCGTGAGAAGTGTGGTGAAAATCTCCTCCCAAAACCATGTATATTTTGAAAATACAGCAAACACAACTATTCCTAAAAGAGTGACCAGAAGTTAAGAGTACACCAGTCTATATCTGGGAGAAGTGAACATCTCATAGGACAGGGTAAAGAACGCAACCTGGCAGGACCCAAGCAATCCCCCTACCCTAGCTCACTGGGGCAGGAAGAGAATCAGAGCAGGGAGAGAGTAGAAGCAGAGGACTGCTAAAAATCAGCCCTAGAAATCTACCCTGGGAGCACAGACCCACATTGCATGGTGCTCTGTAGATTAGACGGGTTGAAAAACAAAATCAGACACTAAGACTGTGATCAGATTCCCACATCCAGCTGCCCTGGGACAAAAGAAAAACTGGCACTTTAAAAGACTTCTCAACAATCAGAAGGCTGCTAAAGGGGCAAGGGTTTAGGAGAAGGAACAGGTGGACAAAATCATCCTGGCACATTCAGCCCAGCAGGTTGGGAACTTTCAGGATCTTCAGGCACCCTATCTCCGGGTTGGCAACCCAGCCCCAAGGCCCCTCAGTGTGATAAACACGTGCCCCTCCTTCCTCACCGCTGGCACCTGCATGCAAACCCACTGTCCCTGCCATTGCTGCACACCAGCCAGAGGGCAGCTCTACCTACAGCAACTACACAGCTTAATGCAGAGGCTCCTCCCTGTGTGTGGCCAACCCGCCAAGACAGCATAGACAGGTATGATGACCAAGAAGCATGAAAGAGCTTTGCCCTCCATGCACATACCCACATTACTTGCTTGCAAACCTGCCATTGCCTAGGCCACCAGGAGGGCAGCCCCACCCATGGAAGCTTAGGGGATTAACCCAGAGGCCGATACCTGCACACAGCTAACCAGCCCAGATGGCAGAGGAAGGCATTGTGACTGGGAAGCATGAAAGGGCTTTATCCTCATGGCAGAACCTATGCCACTTGCCTGCATCCCCCAACATAACCCTAGGACATCCTGAGGGTTTCTCCGCCCATGGCAGCATAGGGGATTAACCCAAAGAATGCTCCCTGTGTGTGGTTAACTGGCACAGACAACAGAGACTGGTGCTGTGTTGGGCAAGCAGGAAGGGACTTTAAACTCCCAGCTGACACCCACAGCACTCGCCAGGAACCACTCCTATCACTCTAGGACAAAGAAAAGGCAGAAGAACCTTGTTCAATCCAAAATCCCTCAAACACCATAAAGAGGGCTCAGTGAGACTAAAATCACCAATCTTTCTGAAAAAGAATTCAAAACAAAAGTCATAAGCATGCTAATGGAGCTACAGAAAAATATTCAAGAGGTAAGAGACAAATTCAGGAGGGAGATAACTGAAATGAAACAAACAATGGAGGGATTTAAAAGCAGATTAGATGAGGTAGAGGAGACAGTAAATGGAATAGAAATTAGAGAAGAGGAATACAGAGAAGCTGAGGCAGAAAGAGAAAAAAGGATCACTAGGAATGAAAGAATATTAAGAGAGAAGAGAGGGGAAGATGGCGGTGTGAGTAGGACAGCGGAAATCTCCTCCCAAAACCATACATATTTTTGAAAATACAACAAATAAAACTACGTCTAACAGAGAGAACAGAGGATAAAGTAAAACAGCCAGACTACATCTACACCTGAGATAACTCAGCACCTCACAAAGGGGGTTCTGGGCTGCCCCACCCACCGTGGTTCAGGAAATTAACCTGGAGCCTGCTCCCGGTGTGTGTGTAACCAACACAGACAGTGGAGAAGGGCAAGGTGAACAGCAAGCAGGAAGGGACTTTGTTCTCCCAGCTGACACATGTGCCACCTGCCTACAACCACCTCTATCACCATGAAAAGGCAGAAGATTTTGGTCCAGTGAAGAATCACTCAGACAAGCCCAGAGAGGGGGCCTGGGAAGATAGATATAACCAATCTTCCTGAAAAAGAATTCAAAATAAAGGTCATAACCATGCTGATGGACCTGCAGAGAAATATGCAAGAGCAAAGGGATGAAGTCCAGAGGGAGATTACAGAAATGAAACAATCTCTGGAAAGATTTAAGAGTAGACTGGATGAGGTACAAGAGACTGTTAATGGAATAGAAATCAGAGAACAGGAATACAGAGAAGCTGAGGCAGAGAGAGATAAAAGGATCTCCAGGAATGAAAGAATATTAAGAGAACTGTGTCACCAATCCAAAAGGAACAATATTCACATGAGAGGGATACCAGAAGAAGAAGAGAGAAAAAAAGGGATAGAAAGTGTCTTTGAATAAACAATTGCTGAAAACTTCCCCAAGCTGGGGGAGAAAATGGAAATAGTCTCTCAGATTATGGAAGCCAACAGATCTCCCAACACAGGGGCCCAAGGAGGACAATACCAAGACATATAAATAAAAATGGCAAAGATCAAAGACAAGGACAGAGTATTAAAGGCAGCTAGAGAGAGAAAAAAGATCACCAACAAAGGAAAACCCATCAGGATATCATCAGATTTCTCAACAGAAACCTTAAAGGCCAGAAGAGAATGGCATGATATATTTAATGCAATGAAACAGAAGAGACTTGAACCAAGAATACTGTATCCAGTATGATTATCATTTAAATATGAAGGAGGGATTAAACAATTCCCAGACAAGCAGAAGTTGAGGGAATTTGCCCCCCACCAACCACCTCTACAGGATATTTTAAAGGGAATGCTCTAGATGGAAGCACTCCTAAGGCTACACAGATGTCACCACAGAAAATAAAATAGCAGCAAAGAAAGCAGACCAACCAAATACTAACTAAAGGCAAAAAATAAAATCAACTACTCACAAAAGCAGTCAAAGGAAACACAAAAGAGTACAAAATAAAACACCTAACATATATAGAATGGAGGAGGAAGAATAAGAAGGGAGAGAAATAAAGAATCATCAGACTGTATTTATAATAGCTTAATAAGAGAGTTAAGTTAGACGTTTAGATAGTAAAGAAGCTACCCTTGAAACTTTGGTAAGCACGAATCCAAAGCCTGCAATGACCATAACTACGTAGCTATCGATAATCACCCTAACTGTAAATGGACTGAATGCACCAATCAAAAGACACAGAGTAATAGAGTGGATAAAAAAGCAAGACCCATCTATATGCTGCTTACAAGAGACTCATCTCAAACCCAAAGACATACACAGTCTATAAGTGAAGGGATGGAAAAAGATATTTCATTGCAACAATAGGGAGAAAAAAGCAGGTGTTGCAGTACTTGTATCAGGCAAAACAGACATCAAAACAAAGAAACTAACAAGAGACAAAGAAGGACATTACATAATGATATAGAGAACAGTCCAACAAGAGGATATAACCATTATAAATATATATGCACCCAATACAGGAGCACTGACATACATGAAACAAAAACTAACAGAATTAAAGGAGGAACTAGAATGCAATACATTCATTCCAGGAGACTTCAACACACCACTCACTCCAAAGGACAGATCCACCAGACAGAAAATAAGTAAGGACACAGAGGCACTGAACAACACACTAGAACAGATGGACCTAACGGATATCTACAGAACCCTACACCCAAAAGCAACAGGTTACACATTCTTCTCAAGTGCACATGGAACATTTTCCAGAATAGACCACATACCAGGCCATAAAAAGAGCCTCAGTAAATTCAAAAAGATTAAAATCCTACCAACCAACTTCTCAGACCACAAAGGTATAAAACTAGAAATAAATTGTACAAAGAAAACAAAAAGGTTCACAAACACATGGAGGTTTAACAGCATGCTCCTAAATAATCAATGGCTCAATGACCAAATCAAAACAGAGGTCAAGCAGTATATGGAGACAAATAACAACAACAGCACAAAGCCCCAGTGGTTGTGGGATGCAGGGAAGGCAGTTCTAAGAGGAGCACATACAGCAATCCAGGCCTATTTAAAGAAGGAAGAACAATACCAAATGAATAGTCTAAAGTCACAATTATTGAAACTGGAAAAAGAAGAACAAATGAGGCCCAAAGTCAGCAGAAGGAGGGACATAATAAAGATCAGAGAAGAAATAAATAAAATTGAGAAGAATAAAACAACAGAAAAAATTAATGAAACCAAGAGCTGGTTCTTTGAGAAAATAAACAAAATAGATAAACCCCTAGCCACAGTTATTAAGAGAAAAAGAGAATCCACACACATAAATAGAATCAGAGATGAGAAAGGAAAAATCACAACAGGTCCCACAGAAATAGAAAGAATTATGAGAGAATACTGTGAAAATCTATATGCTAACAAGCTGGAAACTTAGAAGAAATGGACAACTTCCTAGAAAAATACAACCTTCCAAAACTGACCAAGGAAGAAACAGAAAATCTAAACAGACAATTACCAGCAACAAAATTGAATCAGTAATCAAAAAACTACCCAAGAAAAAAATTCCTTGGCTAGATGGATTTACCACTGAATTTTATCAGACATATAGAGAAGACATAATGCCCATTCTCTTTAAAGTTTTCCAAAAAATAGAAGAGGAGGGAATACTCCCAAACTCATTCTATGAAGCCAACATCACCCTAATACCAAAACCAGGCAAAGACCCCACCAAAAAAGAAAACTACAGAGCAATATCCCTGATGAATGTAGATGCAAAAATACTCAACAAAATATCAGCAAACCAAATTCAAAAATACATCAAGAGGATCATACACCATGACCAAGTGGGATTCATCCCAGGGATGCAAGGATGGTACAACATTCGAAAATCCATCAACATCATCCACCACATCAACAAAAAGAAGGACAAAAACCACATGATCATCTCCATAGATGCTGAAAAAGCATTTGACAAAATTCAACATCCATTCATGATAAAAACTCTCAAGAAAATGGGTATAGATAGAGGCAAGTACCTCAACATAATAAAGGCCATGTATGACAAACCCACAGCCAACATCATACTTAACAGTGAGAAACTGAAAGCTTTTCATCTAAGATCGGTAACAAGACAGGGAAGCCCACTCCCCTCACTGTTATTCAATATAGTACTGGAGGTCCTAGCCACAGCAATCAGACAAAACAAAGAAATACAAGGCATCTAGATTGGTAAACAAGAAGTCAAATTGTCACTATTTGCAGATGACATGATATTGTACATTAAAAACCCTAAAGACTCCACTCCAAAACTACTAGAACAAATATCTGAATTCAGCAAAGTTGCAGGATACAAAATTAATACACAGAAATCTGTTGCTTTTCTACACACTAACAATGAACTAGCATAAAGAGAAATCAGGAAAACAATTCCATTCACAGTTGCATCAAAAAGAATAAAATACCTAGGAATAAACCTAACCAAGGAAGTGAAAGACCTATACCCCGAAAACTACAAGACACTCTTAAGAGAAGTTAAAGAGGACACTAACAAATGGAAACTCATCCCATGCTCTTGGCTAGGAAGAATTAATATTGTCAAAATGGACATCCTGCCTAAAGCAATCTACAGATTCAATGCATCCCTATCAAAATACCAACAGCATTCTTCAGCGAACTGGAACAAATAGTTCTAAAATTCCTATGGAACCACAAAAGACCCCAAATAGCCAAAGCAATCCTGAGAAGGAAGAATAAAACAGGGGTGATCTTGGTTCCCAACTTCAAGCTCTACTACAAAGGCACAGTAGTCAAGACAATTTGGTACTGGAACAAGAACAGACCCACAGACCAGTGGAACAGAATACAGACTTCAGATATTAACCCAAACACATATGGTCAATTAACATACAATAAAGGAGCCATGGACATACAATGGGGAAATGACAGCCTCTTCAACAGTTGGTTGGCAAAGCTGGACAGCTACATGTAAGAGAATGAAACTGGATCATTGTCTAACCCCATACACAAAAGTAAATTTGAAATGGATCAAAGACCTGAATGTAAGTTATGAAACCATAAAACTTTTAGAAAAGAACATAGGCAAAAATCTGTTGGATATAACATGAGCAACTTCTTCATGAACATATCTCCCTGGGCAAGGGAAACAAAAGCAAAATTGAACAAGTGGGATTATATCAAGCTGAAAAGCTTCAGTACAGCAAAGGACACTATCAATAGAACAAAAAGGCATCCTACAGTAAGGGAGAATATATTCATAAATGACATATCTGATAAAGAGTTGACATCCAAAATATATAAAGAGCTCACTCACCTCAACAAACAAAAAGCAAATAATACAATCAAAAATGGGCACAGGATCTGAACAGACACTTCTCCAAAGAAGAAATTCAGATGGCCAACAGACACATGAAAAGATGCTCCACATCGCTAATCATCAGAGAAATGCAAATTAAAACCAGTGAGATATCACCTCACACTAGTAAGGATGGCCAACATCCAAAAGACAAACAACAACAAATGTTGGCGAGGTTGTGGAGAAAGGGGAACCCTCCTACACTGCTGGTGGGAATGTAAATTAGTTCAACCATTGTGGAAAGCAGTATGGAGGTTCCTCAAAAAGCTCAAAATAGACATACCATTTGACCCAGGAATTCCACTCTTAGGAATTTACCCTAAGAATGCAGCAGCCCATTTTCATAAAGACTATGTACCCCTATGTTTATCGCAGCACTATTTACAATAGCCAAGAAAAGGAAGCAAGCTAAGTGTCCATCAGTAGATGAATGGATAAAGAAGAGGTGGTAAGTATACACAATGGAATATTATTCAGCCATAAAAAGAAGACATATCCTACCATTTGCAACAACGTGGATGGAACTAGAGGATATTATGCTCAGTGACATAAGGCAGGAGGAAAAAGACAAGTATCAAATGCTTTCAGTTATCTGTGGAGTATAAGAACAAAGAAAAAAAACTGTGGAACAAAACAGCAGCAGACTCACAGAACTCAAGAATGGACTAACAGTTACCAAAGGGAAAGGGACTGGGGAGGATGGGTGGGAAGGGAGAGATAAGGGGAAAAAAACGGTGGCATTATGATTAGCACACATAATGTAGTGGGGGCGGGGCATGGGGAGGGCTGTACAACACAGAGAAGACAAGTAGTGATTCTACAGCATCTTACTATGCTGATGGACAGTAACTGTAATGGGGTATGTGGTGGGGACTTGATGATGGGGGGAGTCTAGTAAACATAGTTGCTCATGTAATTGTAGATTAATGATACCAAAATTTAAAAAAAGAAAAAAGAAAAAAAAGAAATGACATTTAACCTTATCTGTAAATTCTTTACAATTGAGCTTTCTTTTGACTTACTTGTGTATTTTGCTTCCCCAAACACCTTATGTTAGAAATAGTTTCTGAGTTTGCATAGTAATTTATTTTATTAGACTTAATGCCTCTGCCATAAGGTAAATACTTATCTCTTTGCTTTTGTTTCTCATCTCTATGTAATCAAAAGAACTTGACCTCGATTGTGTGATGGTATCATGGGTGTATATATTGTCCAAGCTCATCAAACTGTGCATATTAAATATGTACAGGGTTTTTTGTATATCAGTTATACCTCAATAAACCTATGATTTTTTAATTTAAAAAGAGAACCTAGAGCTTATGGATGACTCTGGATGATGGAGAGCTGTCCCATGATGGCAGCACCACCACGAGCATTCAGTTAATGATTTCTGGACACTTGCTGGACTGATTCATTTATTCAAATCTTGTACTGATTATCAGTTAACTCCCAAGAACTATGTAAGGGAGGGAGGATGAGAGGGAAAAGAGGCATAATCCCTGTTTTCTTCTTTTTGAAGCTTATAGGACTCAAAGAAAAAGATCCTAAGACTTTCCTTGGTACTCATTCCTAATGCCCAAAATGACCAGAGTTGGCACGGTGTTTTAGACTCTTCACTAAGTGCCCATTCCAAAAACCAAGAACAAACAACCACTCTGAGCATGCCTGAGCTTGTTTTGTTAATAAGTTGGCTAGCTAGATTTTATAACTGGTCTCATCTCTCTGGTTATGGGGGTCATTTTCTTATCTTTTGATACAAGAAAAAGAATTTTCCTAAAATATGCTAATAGATGAGTGTGGTAAACAAATGACATTGCAGGACAAACATGACTCACCATGTGTTTCTAAGCAACACAAAGAGAAAAGGTGAAATGCTGCTAGTTATCCCCAGAGCTTTCACATAGTGTCTACCTTATACCTAAGAGGCTGTTTTCAGAAATGAAATGACCTATGACGCTGGAGGGGCAAACTGAAGCCTTCATTTTATTCAGGCAAAGTTATGTTAGCTCTCTGTTGCCACAGCAAGCTTACGTGACTTTGCTCAGTCACTATTTCTAAAAAAAGAAAGCAGTGTGGCTGTGAATGAGGTCTGCCCATGCCATCCCCTGCCAGTTCCACCATGTCTCCATCTATTCAGCTCACAGACTTAGTGTGTGACCTTGTGATGCACGTGACGTCCAAGTAATTGTTTGAAAAGTACACAATTCCTTCAAGAAACACTAGTTTACCAGTTACACTGATTTATTTCTTCCGAATTCATTTAGGTTCATAGATAGGTCAATCGGCTTTGGGCTCAGGTGCATATCTGTAATGTCATTATTGCTATTCACATGTAATAAAATCAATTTTTAATGATAACTGAATAATATTGATTAAATTCTTGTACTTTCTAAAGTCAAGTATATATGGAGGGTCACCAACTACTTTACACTCACAGACACTGTAGTCATCTTTTCTGATGCCTTTTGGTGAGGTATATGCAATGTATTCCTAGGTAATCCTTTCTAAACGTGTGGGAGAATTTTATCTACTAGATCTAGATCTTTTTTTTTTAAAGATACTTCATTTATATTGAAAAAATGTGTACTTTCTGTCCAGCTTTACTGAAGTATGATTGACAAAAATTTTATACATGTAAGGTGTACAAAGTGATGTTTTTATACCTGTAATACATTGTGAAATGATTGCCACAATCAAGCTAATTAAAATATCTCTCGCCTCACTTAATTACCCTTTTTTGTGTGGTGACAACACTTGAGATCTACTCTCTTAGCAAACTTTAAGTATCTGATGCATTATTATTAACTATAGGCACCATGCTCTATGTTAGGTCTCCAGAACGTATTCATCTTATAACTGAAAGTTTGTACCCTTGACCATCTTCCCATATCCCCACTCCCAACCCCTGAAAACCAACACTCTACCTCTGTTATGAATTGGATGTTTTTAGGTTTCACATATAAGTGAGATCATGAAATATTCATCTTTGTGTGGCTTATTTCACTCTAGGTTTATCCATGTTGTTGCAAAAGGAAGCATTTTTTTCTTTTTTAATGCTGAAGAATATTACACTATATTTATATGTATAATTTTCTTTTTTTATCTGTCAGTGAACACGGGTTATTTCTACATCTTGTCTATTGGGAATAATGCTGCAATGAACATGGGAGTGCAGGTATCTCTGCAAGATCCTGGTTTCTTATTCTAAATATTGGGGATTGTGATGAATAGGGTAGTGGAGACAGAGATTGCTGGCTGATTCCCAACAGGCAAGTGCTTCTTTTCTTCTGGGTAGACTACATTTCTTTTTTGTACTTGCAGTTGGGTGTGGCTATAAGAGTTTTTGCCAGTGAAATGTGAGCAGGAGTAACGCGTGCCCCTTTTGAGCCTGGCCCATAAGTCTTCCAATGTGTCCTCCCCCATGGTCTCTTCTGCTTCTTCAGCTGGGACAGACAAGCCCCAGCAGATGTGGCTTTTAGTGCTATTTTGCCACTTACCTCAATAGGGTTGTGATGAGGACCAAATACGGCTATAAATATTTACTGGAATTCCTACATAGAATTAGTGGTCAATAAATGTTAGTTTCTGTATTAGTATTATAGTCTTTGGATGCAATAGTAATCATATGGGGTAGGAAAAATGTAAGAAACCCCATATAATTCAGCAGATAGTACAATTATGTCTGTTTTCCTGTAGACAGGGTATTAGGCTTGCTGACGCTAGCAGACTTTTTTCTTTCTATACAGTTTCTTTGTTGATGAACCAGGATAATTCTAAGCCACCTTAAATAATATTTAAAGTACCATTATTTGTGAACTACTAAGCTAATGAAAAGCAGCTTAAACTGAAAATGATATGAGAGAAGCTTGGTTACAAAGATTATGAGAATTCTAAAGTGTGCTAGAACATCTTGCATTTCTACAACAACGTTCTATAAAAGAGCCCCACAACCTCTTTTCCCCTGTTTATCTGTACCTGATAAGAAAGCCTGGGCACTCTTTTCTGTGGAGTCAGTAGGAAGTTCTGAATTGTATGTGGGAACACTCCAGCTTCACCTCTTCATACCAAATAAGCCAAGCCAGTCTCGTTTCTCTGATCTCTCAATTCATTCTTGAACTGCTGGAGAGCCTGTCCTGCTATCCCCAGAAGGCCTCATTTTAAACTTTTTTATGCTTTCTTCATGCATATATCATTCATCTTGACATCCAGACCAAATCTTGGGTGAAGGGTCCATTCTGTCTCTGTGGAGTGATCACAACAGTTGGCCCTGTGAATAGGACTGGAGTCAATAATACTGCTTCAATGTTGGTTCACTAAGGATAAAAATGTACCATACTGCTGTGAACATGTTACTAGCAGGGAAATTGTGTGCAGGATATGTATTATCTTCACGATTTTTCTATAAATCTAAAATTGTTCTAAAATACAGAGTTTATTTTAAGAAACTTAAAATAGTAGGTAACGATGAGAGATGGAAAACAACAGGATGCCCACTGACTGGGGGCGGCCATGGGGAACTGGTGGGAGGAAACACTCCTTCCCTGCCGGGGGCACCATGGGAACAGACCTGGAGGAGTGCAAGGTCAGGTGGGGAGCCTCCCTTTAGGGGGTGCTGAGGAAGTTCCCCCATCTCTAACCAGAATATCTGGACTCCTGGGCTCCTTCCCCTGCCCACTTATGGATTTCCAAGGGTGGGGCTTTGCGATGTCAAGCCAGCCCATGGCTACCATTGGCTGGAGGACTGTCCTGCTGACCAATCAGGTGAAGGGTGTGGCTCCTCATTGTCTTGGGAGGGTATAAATAGAGGGGTCAGGGAGCCCTAGCCGGCTCTTAATGAAGATGGCAGATCTTGTTACCTATGCTGCAGAAGGAAACTGGCGGGAGCCACGAACATCCGGCTCCCAGCAACCAGTGGAGGAAGAGGAGGGTGTCATGTCAACCCTTGGGTACATTAGCTCAGAAGGCTTAAGTAAGACATCCAAAATACTAGGTAATATGCTGCATTATTCACAGTAGGCAAGATATAGAAACAAATTAAATGTCCATCAATAAATGAATAGATGAAGAAGATGTATATATTTACAATGTGAGGCAGAGGAAGAGAAGGTCAGTTTACCCAGCAACCAGTGGAGGAAGAGGAGGAGGATGTCATGTCAACCCAATGCAGAGGAGGAGGAGGTCAGTTTACCCTGTTCATGTGCCAACTCTTCTTTCCCATCCGTCTCCCACCAAAGACTCTTACCCTGCTCTTGCCTGGCACAAAACCCCTCCTCAACCCACACCCATTCTCTGCAAGTCCACTTTCCCATCTATTTTCCATCCTCTCCCCCAAAACTAATTCCTTTCTGGGCCTGCCTTTTTTTTCCTACCAGGTGATAAAGATAGTGACAAGGAAAACCAAAGTCACAAGAACCACTGAGATTAAGCACGAGGAAATGAGAAAGTCCACCACAGTAAGCGCCTGGTACAAGCAGTGTAAGAGTAAGAAGGCAAAGAATGAAGGCCGCCCTCAAGAGCCTTCCAGGCCATATGCCCACCTGCTATGAACCGAGGCAGTGACCACATTCTTGCCTGAAACTACAAAGAGAAACGGTCCCTTAAGAGCATGATAAAACTCTACCAATGGTCACTGTGTGAAGACCAAATAAAGAACTTGTGTTGGTGATGAAAACACCAGCAGTTGCCAAAAGGAGTTGTGTGTCTTTGTTCTCTGATGATAGGGTGGGAAGGAAGGGAAGGGACAGGTGTGTCGGAAGGGGGAGAGGTGGAATCCTGCAAGTTTGGGGCCCAGACCAGCCAGCCCACAGTCAGCCAGTCACTGGGAATAAGGACAAGGGGGAGGACTGAGCACTGTGAGGACAAATTTCCTCCTTAATACTTTATCCCACTTGCAGGGAAGAAAAAGACTTGGTGTTTCTGTGTGTGTGTTGTGGGGGGTGCCTCAGTTGGGGGAGGGGTGATATATGGGGGTGGCAGTGTATAATAATGAATTTGACTCCATTTTTTATATTTGAATAGGGACAGCTTTTAAGCCTCATTTCTTCTCCTCCTGGCCCACATCTGGGCAAGCTGATGAAAACAGCCAGGGAGTTACTGAATGAAAAATAGAAGAAAACAGATATGCCTGAACTTAACCAGTGGAAGTATTGCCTTGCCTGAATTCCCCACAGCCAGAGCACCCACTGCCCTAAAATATCCTCTAGTACACATGGACGGTCTGAGGCAATGAATAATTAAATGAATTCCTTGGCACTTATGATCAGCTTGAAGAAAAGTGACCTTTTGGACCTTCCTCCCTAGTTAAAAAGCACTTTCCAGCCCAGTTGAAAAAAAAAGACCCCATCAAAGTGAAAACAGGGCCTTCCTAGATTGAAAACCATTATATGAGACCTATTTAGGGAAGATGCGAGTATTCCCCTGCTTCTGCACTTAAGAGCCAAATTTGACTTGTTCTTAAACCTGGAAAATGTAAGTGGTGCTTCAGTGTGAATATTCCTGTTCTAGGGCTTCATCTATATTACCAAAGTTACTGATTCCACCCACTGAGTAACTGGTAAATAATTTGCAGTCATAGCAAAGTACTTGGCTAATGCCTGGGGGAGTCATAATAGGGATTCCTCTAAGAGGCAGCCGGGCAGAAGCTATGTCAGTGAGCAGAGAGCCTGACTAGGCCCAAGGAGGCTACAAGCAGAGCACCCAGAAAGAGAGTGATTCCAGAGCACTGAGAGACCATGAAGATGGGAAAAGACACTCTGTTCTGTGAGTTACACTTCTGTATATTTGTTTTCTAAAATGTCTCAAATGTGGTTACAAGCCTGGACAACCAGTTCACTGAAGGCTATGCTTTCCTACGTGCAGGGGTAGGTGGCACTTAATACCAAGGGAAGGATAATATTCCTCTAAAATAACCAGGGAAATTGTCTCTTCAGTAGAAGGCTTAATACATAATTGAAATAACATTGGTTACAAATGTTAGTGGATGAGTACACACTAAGTAGGCAACTAGTGAGCACAGCACGCAAATTCTCTCCTTTCACTGTGGACTCTCATACCATTTTATTTGACGTTCAATACAACCTCATGAGGAAGAGGAAATTAAGGTTCTTAGGGTTCAGTAACTTGCTAAAGATAACACAGCTATGTGGCAGTGCTACAACTGAACCCAGATGCAAAACCAATACTCTTCAACCTTTTTCTCATCACCCCTCAAATAGGAAGTTAGGAACATAATAGGAAATTCTATGGTGATAGTCAAGTTCATGATGGAAACAAAACTATGTTATGGGATTCCTTTCCCTTTGCTATTAAAAAGAATTTTTTTCTAATGTTCTAAGAAGGCATTTGCTCATTTAGCTTGGGGAAAGGAAAATAGGTCCTATTCTGTGGTATTAATTTCTTTAAAAATTTATTTAAAAATGATCAATAAGCACAACTTATAATGACTATTTGACTTTTGGATAATTTTTCTTTGCTTAACCCTGGATAGAAGAATCAATTTTTTTCCCCACAGAAAAGGTGAAAAAAGCAAAATTAATCAAGAACCAACAGCAACTTAATTTAGTATGGTTTCCATTAGAGCATAAAACACTCTAATTGCCCACTTTTAAATTTAAGTACAGGGAACAGAATATTTTTTCATAAGAACAAATAACATGAAATACTTTTAGTTCATTATGAAGGCTGGACAAGTATAAGATGTGGTAGAAAAAATATCTGGAAAAGGACAGAGCTAAGAGACTCCATCCCTGACAAGCTCGTAGGAGCTATGCTCTATTTTCAGTTCTGGATTACTTGGCTGCATGAAACTGGGCAAACAATAGAGAGTTAGAAACTACAGAAAATAGAAGTTTTCTACTCTGAGAGCTTCATATCAATGAGGAAATGAAGCCTCACTCATAGTAAATGACTTGCCAACCATCAAACAAATAGTGGAGAACTAGGGCTGACCCATGCTTCACTCATTTAACTTCTAGGTGCCTCAGTTGCCTAGTCTATAAAATGATGGAATATGAATAGGAAGCAACCTGATATCATCGAAGGACCACTTGACTTGGAGATCAATATCCTGGATTTAAGCTCCCTTCTCCAACACACCCACCTTAGGCAAATCCATATCTCTTATTCAGTTTTCACAAATTCTAAATTTGAAATCAAAATTTCTATCCAAGCTATATCACAGAGATGTTGAGAGAAACTAATAAGATAATGTACAGGCAAGAACATTTGAAAACAGTGGAACACTTCAGAGGAGCAAAGGAATTCCAATAATGGGGATGATGATAAATCCTCTTGCTTTCAAATTCTAGTTGGAAGGGAGAGCTTGCATTTGGAAGGAGTGAAAGAAGTTACATTGGTAGAATGAGGGACACATTATGGACACTCTTAAAGGATGAAATGTGAGTTTAGATGGCTTTTTAAAGATAGAGTACAATTGGTAAGATTGTCAAATAAAATACAGGATGCCCACTTAAATTTGAATTTTAGATAAACAACAGATCATTTGTTTGTATAAGTACGTCCCAAATATTGCATTGGACAAACTTGTGTTAAATTATCTGTCATTTATCTGAAATTTAAATTTGACTGGGTGTACTCTATGTTTTTTAACTAAATCAGGCAATGCTAACAAATGAGGGATTTCTTTGAAGGGTAACAAGTGACATATGAAAGCAATGGTTCAGGACTATTATAGGAATATGGGGATCAGGAAGGACTGGAAGCAAGGAGACTATTCTGGTTTGGGTTCCCTAACCAGATCAGCTTGATCTAAAAATGAGCCTAAGAAAGGATTTAAGGGCAGTTATTTATATGAGAGGTGAGGCCAGGAAACTTAGTAAGGAAGGGAGAAAAGTGAAAGCCACTCTAAGGGTACATTATGTAATTCACTGCTGTAGGCAGCGAGGACTGGATTCCACTGGTTTTAATGAAAAACCTACCAATGACTTCTAGGAGGAATGATACAGCATTTATCCAACAGCTCCCAGCCCCCTACCAATTAAGGGTTTCCCCTAGGGTGTTGTTACTCCCAGGAGAGGAAATCCTGGGGCAAAATACCTCTAAAACTGAAATCAGTCAAAGGGAGAAATAAAGTTTAAAACCCGTTTATAGTTTACAAACTTCGGTCTGGGGGCCGTCTCTCTCCTGCTCTAGCAGAAGCAAGCGAAACCTCCCCCCAACTTCTCAGGTTCAAATAAGCCCTCGGTTGCCCAGGTAATTATCCACTGATACGGAGATGAACTATTTCTCTCCACCCCTTAGGAACACCTGTTGATATGGAGATGCACTAAAGCCAGACGAGAGATTCTGGAAATACTATAATTTTACCCACAGGCCACCCCTCCAGAAATCTTGCCTTACAATCTACTTGTTCCCCCTCTTCAGCAATGGTCCCTGGGAGAGAAAACTGGAGCATTGTGACCAGACTAATGACATACAATAGCAACAGCAATAAAATCATGATAATCCTCAAGCTGGAGGATTCAGCTAAATTCAGACTACTATGCAGATTAAGTCCATAGCTCGCCCATTCCAGCAGGCAGGCGGTAGCTGAAGAGGTAGGGGGTTCAGAGCAATTATCACATGGCAGCCACAGCAAGGGGGTGCATCCAGGCCACAAGGACTGTGGAAGAAAATAACCTGAAGGGCGATAAGATACATGTTTTAATCACACCAGCATAGGCAAATCTTGCCCATCAGGTAGGATACATGCAAGAGAGTGGTCTTGTGCTAAAACAGTGGCAGGAATGGGATCTCAACCTGGTCTAGTATACCACATCTTCACCCCCCTCCTTGTGGGAGATACAGATGTGTCGATATATAGGACTATGGAGGTACATGCACTGGCCATAAAGATAAAACAAAATGTCCCCGTAAGATGCTCTTACCTCCTGGACATTTTGGGTGCACTACCATGACCTTTGGGGGCCATTCAGCTGTTACTTCAGGAATACACATGAGGCCAGCTTCCAGGCCTTTTCTCCAAGTTGCCAGAAGGGCCAGCCATGGCTGGTCCATATGTCAAAATGTCCAGGGCCACGTCCATTCAACAGAGTCTCCAGGGTTTAATGCAGTAGGGGCTGGCAGCAGGATGTTGCTCTGCTGGTCATATCTGGGCTTTAATAACTCCTCTTTGGTTTGCACATACAATTGTGCAGAAGAGGCAGCAGTGTGTGTTAGTGTGTCCATGACGCTCAAGGCTCCTTTTCAGGGCTTCTCATTCAAACGCTGTAGCACTGTCCATAAGCACTGTCCACTGGTGTCTGACTTCAGACCAGATTTCAACAAACCACTGTATCTCTCTAACATGCCTGCCCCAGTAGGGTTATATGGTACATGAAACTTCCACTTTATTGCTAATTGCTGTACCCATCCTTATAACGCATGTCCAGTAAAGTGGGTGCCTTGATCACTCCCAATCACCTGTGGCTGGCAAGGCCCCTTTCGGTGGTTTGCTGATCTGCGTGATGTGCAGGAAAAGCAACCAACAGGCCAGTAGCCATGTCCACACAAGTCATAGCATACCGAAATCCTTCTGATATGGGCAGAAGCCCAATATAGTCTATCTGCCACCTGACAAGGGGTATCAGCGCCTTTACTATTGTCCCATGCTGCTGCAGGACTCAATGTAAGTCCCTCTTAGAGCACACAAGGCAGTCCTTCCGGGCTCTTCTGACTTCTTCAAAGGTCAGTGGCAAGCCCCACTGATGAGCTACAACCCACACTGTCTTTTGCCCTGCATGCAACAAACGCTGGTGTAGCCATTGGGCCACATCAGAGGCAGGCTTTCCTTCTAGCCAGCCCACCTGGGCCAATGTGTCTGCTTTATCATTCCCTGGGGATGCCAAAGGCAAATGGCCAGTCACATGATATACAGTAAGTCTTAGTTTGACCAGAGGCCCATAGGTCTTGCCCCCAAAGGGGCGGGTGACCAACCATCCAGTTGGCATGGTAGCCACAGGGTCAAGCCCTGATAGACAGCCCAGCTGTCAGTATAGATAACTATAGGGGAGGGCTGCTGGGCTATCATGAGCCATACTGCCTGCAACTCAGCCCATTGGAGGCCCTTCCCCTCTCTGTCCTCCTTCCATATTGTCTCAGTCTTAGGATGGAAAGCCACAGCCCTCCACCTCAGGGACTGCCCATGACTGGAGCCATCTGTATACCAAGCATCTTCAGGTACAGGGGCTTTTCCCTCCTGATAAGGACTCTTGGCTACCAATGGCTCAAAAGCAAGTTCTTCCTGGCTTCCACTGGTATAGGTCACTGGCCCCAATAAGTGTTGGAGTTTTCCACTTAAGGGGCTAGTTGAGAGGGCGCTATGCTGCTCTAAATATGTGCCCCATTTGGCCAGTGTAGGTGTCTGTGCCATGCCACTCCGTGGCCTTTGGGTCCAGTCTCACGCCCACCTCATGATGGAATAGGTGGTTATTACCTTGGTTGGAGCTGTTACGGCGATGGGCTCCATAGCCAGGAAAACATGGTACACAGCAGCCAGTTGTTTCTCTATCAAGGTGTACTGGACCTCTGCTCATTTCCATAGTTGTGACCAGAATCCAATAGGTTGGTGTATCCATTCAAGCCACTGCCAAAGACCCCATCCATAACCATCTTCAGTTACATGAACATCTAGCTCACAGGGCCTTGATGAGTCCATTACATTCAAGGCCTGTATGGCTTGACTGCTCACTTAGCAGCATAAAAGCACCTACACATGTCTCATCCCAGTCCCATCTGATGCCCTTTCATACCAACTGGTATAAGGGCTTCAGAATTTGTGCCAAGTGTGGAATAAACACTCCCTAGTAGCCCAAAAGACTCCAAAACTCTTGTAATACTGCCACAGTGGTAGGGGTGGGAAAAGCCTGGACCTTGTCTATGACTGCTTCTGGGATAACTTTAGTTTTCCCCAACCAGACAACCCACAAGAATTTTACAGACAAACCAGATTCCTGAACCTTGGTGCTTTTCACAGCCTGTCCTTTCTCCTGTAGATGTTCCAGCAGTCTAGGAACTGGCCCTTCTAAATCTGAAAGAGAATCAGATGGGAGCATAATACCAATATACCATTTGAGGTTTCTTCCATGTGGCCAAGTCCTGGGCTACAAGTCTGTGACAGATGGTGGGACTGTGGAATTATCCCTGTGGAAGGACAGTGAATGTCCACTGCTGGCCTTCCCTCATGAAGGTAAACTGTTCCCGACTTTCCTGTGCTATGTGAATAGAGAAGAAAGCATTAGCAAGGTCTACTACATAATGATATGTTCCCACCTCATGGCTGAGGGTGTGCAGAATGGCTGCTATAGAGGGGATGGCAGCATGCAAAGGGGGTGTGACTTTATTCAATTCCCTAGTCCACAGTCATATTCCAGGAGCCATCTGGCTTTTCCACTGGCCACACTGGGGAATTAAAAGGACTATGAGTGGGCTTTATGATGCCCACTTCCTTCAACTCCTGTAAAGTTTCTCCAATTTCCTTGGGCACCCCAGGCAATTTACATTGCTTAGTATTTGTCACCCACCGAGGTACAGGCAGAGCTACAGGTGGGTGCTTAGCATGTCCCCTCACAACTGCCTTTACCACACGTACCCTCAGTCTGAACTCACCTGCAGTGTCTGTAAGCACAGGCCTGCAGGATATCTATCCCCAAAATATATTCATGGATGGAAGAAATGTACCCTATATACTACTCTGGGGATAAACACCCTATCCCCAGTGGGATTTGGGCTTTCTTCACTCTAATTGCCTTACCCCCACAGCCATCTATCACAGCAGGGGTCCCGGGAAAATGCTCAGGGTTGCCATGAATTAAAGAACACTCAGCTCCTGTGTCCACCAGCACCAGGACACGTTGTACATTCACAGGGGACCAATGAATTGCTAATTCTACATGTGGCCTCTGGTCCCCCCCACGTCCCCCAAGGTGGGGACCTTGACACCCACCCTCAGTCAACCGTGATGCCCTATCGTCTTCCTGTGGGGGTGAGGGCTCGGGTGAATCCTGAGTACTGTCTCCCATGAAGATTTGCAGGAACACAGGCCGGGCATGAGGCCTTGACCCTGGTTTCCGTGTCTTGGACCTCAGTGGCTGGAAGTGCTGCTCTGGCTTTAATTGGTGCCACAGTTCTAACAAGATTCTATTGGGCTGCGCATCAAGTTTTTCTTTCACTACCCCGGCCTTTATCTAATCAACCTGCATCTAGGTCCTCAAGACCTTCAAGGGACCCTTTGCACCTCTCCAATCAGTCGTAGCCCGTACTTCCTTCCGTGCCCTTATTGTTTCAATCTCCCCCAGATCTGCTAAAGTACGAGTAGCCTCACTTATGGGTT
Organism: Manis javanica; assembly: GCF_040802235.1. NCBI lineage: Eukaryota > Metazoa > Chordata > Mammalia > Pholidota > Manidae > Manis > Manis javanica. Next base: position 14,618,706 of record NC_133174.1, read on the forward strand.
TCCCTATGTGGGGGGCAAGAGTGTTCACTAGGGACCCAAAGAGAGATATGGGAGCTCTATGCAGCACCAGATTTCTCATTCTTATGGTGAACACCTCCTCATCAAGGCCCTAGGGGTCCATATTATAGAAGGTATTTTTCATATCCAATTCCTGCAATACCTGTTGGAGCTCTACATATGTTTCCCATCTAGTGGGTAACTACGCAAATCACCTTGATTAGGCCAAACTGCCCTGATGGCAGTAGTCGGCAATTCCAGAAATGTCTGATTCCCTGAGGTGTAATAGGCACTTTGCAACCACTGCTGGAGGGAAGGGTGAGTCATCAGGGGAGCGAGTCTACTCATCTCAGTACCCAACATAACAACGTCCTCCACCCTCATATCCCAGAGATGTAAAAGCCATGTAGGCAGAGATTCCGATGGCCTCTGCCTATATCGGACCCTCATGTCCACCAGATCATCCTGGGTACAGGGGCGGAGCATGGAGTGCTCCACAACCTGGGGAGGGGGCTGCTCCTCCCCCTGAAGAGCCCGTGGTTGTTTCATTTTTATTTTCTTAATTACAGCTGGATGGGCCTTTAACACACAAGAGGCTGGTGCCTCGGATGGTGGCCTTGGCAGCAGATCGGCCCATGGCCCTGCTTCCTCATCTTCTCCCCATGGCTTCTCCACCATCTCTGGGGCTGAAGGCACCACTCTTTCCTCCCCTTCCCCTACAGCCTCCTGCAACGCAGCTTTTCCTGCCACCTTCCCACTAGCTGCTGCTAAGGAATCTTCCCGGAGTGTGTGATCTGTTTTCTCAATAACTGTCTCTCTTCCTTAAGGGCATCCCATAGGTCATCGCCCAGCTTCTCCAAGTGATGCCGAAGTGTGTCTCTCTCCTGCCAAAGTCCCTCTCTCTCCTCAATAACCCTCTTTTTCTCCTCAATAACATTTTCTACTCTCTCAAGAAAAAGAGACCCTATAAAGCCAGCTGCTACATGGCCACTCAGGGCCTCTAAGCAGTCTTCTAACTCACAGAGGGCTAATTCTGCAGCTTCCGATGTCTCCACCCTTCCCCAGTTCTGGGGAATGCCCCACGGCTCTAGGAGGTGCTTTACTCTAGACCAATTCCCCACTAGGAGCTCCCCAACTGGAAGCCCCACAGATAGGAGGACGATAACAGGTGAAATTCTACCCTCTGCCACTGCATCCACTGGGGCCTCCCAACTATCCACAGCAGGGGGTTCCAGGCATCTCCCCACTATCTCTAGGGGAAGCCCTCCCAAAGGTTGCACCCATTTAGACAGATTTTGGGTCAGAGGTCCTTCTGACTACTGCCAGATATAACTCTAGGGGGAGGAAATCACTCTAAAACTGAAATCAGTCAAAGGGAGAAATAAAGTTTAAAACCAGTTTATTGCTTCCAAACTGCAGTCCAGGGGCCATCTCTTTCCTGCTCCAGCAGAAGCAAGCAACCCCCACCAATCTCTCAGGTTCAGAGAAGCCCTCCTTTGCCCAGGTAATTACCCATTGATATGGAGATGAACTACCTTTCTCCACCCCTTAGGAATGCCTGTTGATATGGAGATGCACTAAAGCCAGGTGAGAGATTCTGGAAATGCTACAATTTTACCCACAGGGGTAAAGGGTATCAAAATATTCCACCCCAAAATATTCCACTTTGGCATAATTATTTTGAGCTGAAGGTCATTGAAAAACAGCAGATACAGAAAAAAGCCCTCTACCCTCCCCCTATTTGTCTAAAAGCATGGCATAAATTTCCTTCTGTGAAGGTGTTCTCCCTCCCCTCTTTCATAATAAGAGGGACAGAACTACACTTAATCACTGGAGATGACTAGACTCTTACTCCAAAAACAACATCAAGAGGAATCTGCATAATAAACCTTACTAAATAACCCTTATCTTCCATTCATTTTCACCATGTATTTACCTTCCCACAATTTATTGCCCCTAGAAACTCAAAATCTTTTCTTTTGTCTTGTTACTTCTCCACAAATATATTGCCCTTTGTTAAAATGGTACATAAGCCTGCAGGTCTGACTTCATTCTCTGTGAGACCACCATACCATGTAAAATTATTAACATCGAATAAAACTTGTGTGTCTTTTCTCCTATCAATCTGCCTTTGTCAATTTAATTTGCAGGGCCCTGGGCACTGAATTAAGAGGGTAGAAGAAGAAGTTTTTTCCACCCTTACACATCTGGGCTGCATATTACTTTGGGATGAGCAGTTTCCAAAAGCTTCAGAGGAAGTCAGAGGCAGTAAAGCTTGGAACAGCTCAGAGCACTCGGAGTGAGATGTGTTGGCAGTAGTCTGATCCTACACTAACTATCCAGCACAGTTGCAGCTGAAGTAAGAGGAGGATGGAGAGGATGTGATGCAAGATGCCCAAAACATCTACAGAGACTAAAAGGAGGCCACTGATGCAGTGCAGAAGTGATGAAATCTTGGACTAGGATAAGTTGTTCATTTGTTCCAAAAATACTTATTGAATACCTAGTATATGGTAAGCATGTTCTAAACACTAGGAATCCAAAGAAGAATGATATTGTTCCTGCTTTCAAAGAACTTTCAGTCTAGTAGGGAAAAAAGTAAAAAAATAAATACAGTAATTAGAATGTAGTATTATCACAGAGGTATATTTAGAATATTATCGAAATAAATGCAAGTGCTTGGAAAAAGAGAGCAAAAACCAGAAGTAAAGAGATTTTAAAGGGTAAAGAGATTTTAATTAGTCAAATCAGGTAAATGAATTCATCTCCCCTGTCTCTCACATCCAGCCTCCAAATGTGAATACAACAGTGCTGAAGAATATTAAACAGCCTGGGGAAATTTAAATGACCGATTACATAAAGTGAGTAGTTTGCAAAAAGGATTTTGAATGAGGTTGACTGAGAAATGATAAAAATCAAGAGAACTAGGAGGTTAGGAAGATGGGTTTATTTTACAGTGAATGACAGTGAGTTATTTCTAGACCATATTAATTTGGAAGTGATTAGGACCTGCAAAGACATCTAGGAGGTCCTTGAAGATTAAGGGTTGATGTTTGGTTTAAAGGCCAGGGTTGGAAATCATCTGAGAATTCGGTAGGCTTGGAGGAAATTGAGAGCCATGGGCAGGGCATGCTCAATAAGGGAAATATTGATGAAAGAATCAAGTCAATGCCAAGGATAGTGCCTCAGATTGCATCTGTGACTAGAGATCAAGAGGAGAAAGAGATGACATAGGGACAGAAGACAGAAGGGTCAGAGGTGTGCAGCAAGCCAAGAGAGGAGTTTCAAGAGGGGGACTGGCTGACATGGAAGTCAAGCAGATGAGCTGGTCATTCAGTAAACAGGAAACTGATTTGGTCATATGAAACACAAATGAATGATAGCTTAGTTACAATGTACAGACATTTATGGGCAATTCAATTATTAGCCTTTGGAAATCAAGCAAAATGAAGTTAAATGGAGGCAAAGATAGCAAATATACATGACTGCTATCCCTAGCATAAGCCAAAGCCTACCAGAAGTTGGGCAGGTCCAGGGAGTCTTAGGGACATATGTTTTCTCTGGGCCTGGGACAGGTGTGTGTTCTTTGAGTGGTCCTAATAAGCACGTGTGGTGGGCACTCTCATGCTTCTATCCAGAAGATCCTCACAACTAGTCAGGCAACTGTACATTATATTAGCCTATTTTAAATGTACCTCTATCAGCCCCCTCAAATATGCCTCAGTTGTCCAGCTAACATTAAAATACTGGGAGTTAAAGCAGATCTCTTATGAAAAGTATACCAACTACATTCTAATACATTGTAATACACTTCAATGGATGAAGAACTTCCTGCCCCGGAGGCTGAGAGTGCCACCTGCAGACAGCTTTCAATTGCCCCCTCAGGGATTGCCTTAGCTGCTGAAAGCCACTAGGCCCCAGGTCATGGCCTTCTGAGGGGAATGCATTTCAATGGCTAATGGAGAGTGGAGTATAAAGGCCTGGCTATCTAAGCACAATTAGTACCTTGCTATGAGGCCTCTCTTGGCTATCATTGCCTATGTCACAGCTTCACTTCCTCTGCTCAGTTCTGCTTCTGTTAACTCCCCTCCACAAGACACTGCTTAAGAAACCTCCTGTGAAGTAAACTGCCTCTCTGAATCTGCTTCCAAGGGAAACCACCCTGTGGCATCTTGCAATCTGCCTTTATCAGTTGAGCACCTCCAAGTAAGTGACAACTCCATCTCAACTGTCTTAAGTGATAAAAAAATATTGTTATCTCACATTACCTTCAGTCCTGACATGGGGTTGTTTCAAGCTTAGTTAATCCCATGACTCACTAAAACCTTAAGTCCTCAAGTCTCTCTCTTTCTGTTCTGTCATTCTCAGCATGGTGGAATTGTATCTCAGCCTAGCATTCCTCACAGATACAGGACAGCAGGCATCACATGCCCGTGTGAAAATGTCCAGCAAAAGGAAGAGGACTGACACTTCCCAGGTGAATCTTTTTTAATAGCAAGACACCCTATCTTAGAAGCCTTTTCATTGACCTCCTTTCAGTCACTTGCCAGAACTGGGGCTCACACCTCCCTCCAAACCAATCATTGGCAGGGGAATGGGATGGCTATGATTTGCAGAAACCAATCAAAATTTTCTCCTGAATCTTTTGAGGGATGGATATACCCATGAAAAGAAACAGGGTAACTACACTACCACACCCTAGAATGTGTTTATTCAGCATTTTACTTCCAAGCAACTAATTTTATAAAACTTAAAATCTAGGTTAGGTAGCTGGAGGGAACTTTTATTTTTATATAAATCACCTGGATGGGAATTCTGTGAATCTTCTTGCAAGGACAATGAAATTACTTTTTTGCCAGAGGTTAAGAAATGCACTGTTGTTCTCTAACCAGCAGTGAGCTTACCATGCATTAGGTATACATGCATTTTCACCAGAGCCTGAGTTCACTGGAAAGCAGCAGTCCCTGACACTCTGTACCAAGGTTAGTGAGTTTGGAAGGAGGAGTTAAGAAGCACATTTTAAATTAAGCCAGTCAGACAAATACTATATGATTTCACTTATATGAGGTACCTAGAATAATCAAACTCATAGAGAAGAAATTAAATGGTGGTTTCCAGAGGCTGGGTGGGGGTAGGTAGGGGTGGGAAATAGAAATTTATTACCTATATTTATTAGTTTTGGTTTTAGAAGAAGAAAAAGTTCTGGAGATGGATGGTGTTGATGGTTCCACAACAATGTGAATGTAACTAATGGCACTGAACTCTACACTTAAAAATGGTTAAAACAGTAAATTTTATCTTATGTATATTTTACCACAAACTTCAATCATAATATAAAGTAGTCATAGGGATGAAAGTACAGCATAGAGAATATGGTCAATAGTTCTGTAACATAATTTCTATGTTGACAGATACGTGATTACACTAGTTGGGGTGAGGGTTTAATAATGTAGATAACTGTTGAATCACTGTTATATACTTGAAACCAATATAGTATTGTATATCAACTATACTTCAATAAAAAAAGGCACCATAAAAAAAGCATATTTTCAGGACACCTGTGGGAAGAAAACCCAACAGCTGGGGTATAGAAAAAAATTTTTTTTTACTAGAAAAGCCTTAATCACCCCAATAAACACCTACCACAAGCATATTTCAATGTATTATATTTAGAAAATGGCTTTGAGTACTTTAAATGATTGTGGCTATTAGTTCATCATGAAGCAAAATTAATTCTAAAGAGAGGTTTGATTTAAAATAGTTAATTATTCCTAAATAAAGTTCCATTATTTTAATAATAGATTCCAACCATCCTATTCAGAAGACAAGATGAGTGGCTACTTATCTTATTTAAATCGTATATTTATGTCCATATTCATGTTATTTTCTTAATTAGGTGAAAATAATAAACTGTGTTGAGGCAAAAAAATGATCAAAATTGGATGAACATATTAACATATTTTAATAGCTTGACTGGGAATTTTATAAATCTCACCCCTAACCAAAAAGTATGTCACTATAAATAAATTTCAACTTAACTCCAGTTCAGAAAATAATATTCCACTGACATATTTTTAGCTACCTAAAGCTAAAAAGGGATGTCCATCTATTGATGTAGAGCAAATTTTTGCACTAGGGAGAGGTTGCTTTTTCAACTCCATGATTCTGTGAAAACCTTTGAAATTGACTTCTGGAGAGACAGTGATGTCAGGAAAATGACAGTATAGGAATTTCTAGTGCTCATCCTCTCCCACAAACAACAATTTGAACAATTCTCTGCACATGAAAATAACTTCACAAAAGTTAAGGATTCCAGGTGAGGGTTTAGAGCACCTGAGTGATGCAAAGAAATAATAAAAGACACATTGAGGAGGCAAGGAAAGATAGATTCAGATGACCCAGTGACTCTTCCCCCAAGCCCAAGCAGCCCAGCATCGAGAAAGACACCCTCCCCATAGAAGAAGGAGAATGAAGGGAACACCCAGCTTCACTGGGAAACCCAGCACCAGCTAACCCCAACAACAGGCCAATTCCTGTGATACTAGGTGGCTCGCACTGAAGTCCCACAAACTTAGACCTTAGACCCACCCAGATGTCTGATGGCTTCAGCAGCCCCAGACAACTTCTATGAAACCTGGTTCCCAGGGAGCTCCCACAAACCTGGCTCCCAGTGCACCCTAGTACAAGCCATTTCCCATGGCACCAAGCTCCAAGAGAGTTCCCATGAACCCAGAATCTGGGCACATTCCAGCACCAGCCTGCTTCCAAGGCCCTGGGTGTTTTCTGTGACCCCAGGATCCAAAATAGCTCCCACAAATCCAGTCTCCCTACTTGGCTCAACATCAGGCCAACTACTACAAACCCAGGCTTTCATCCCATCCCAGCATGAGGCCAGCCCCTACCCCAGACTAGCTCCTGAAGACCCAGGTTTAGAGGTGGACCCCATGAACCTAACCTCCAGGCCAGCTATATGGAATCAGACTCCTGAACCATCCCAGTACTAGACTGGCCCCCAGGGACCAAGAATCTGGGCCTATCCCACTGGTCCCCAGTGCTTGGCTGACTCCTGTGGACCCAGGATCCAGATATGCCCACACAGACCCAGGTCCCAAGCCCATCAACATGGACTCAAGTCTTAGGCCCATCCCACCTGAACCCAGCTCTAAGCTCTTCACCTGCTGATGCGGGCATCAGACCTGCCCACTCAAGGACTCCAACAGCAAACCTACCCACAGACACCACCAGACAGCCTCCATGGAATCTTTGGTTGGGCTAACTGGCGAAGGGCTTTGCTGAAGCCAGTCTATAAAGATTAGAAGAGGTGCCCACTTCTTCAAATGGGCAGACACCAACAAAAGGTCACAATGACATGAATAATCAAGGAAACATGATACCACCAAAGGAAACAAACTCCATTGACTGATCCTAAAGAAATGGAGATCCATGAAATGACAAGGAATTCTTAATAATCCTTTTGGGTAAAGTAGGGAAAAAAAGATAGTGGTGCAGGAAGGCAAGGTTAAAACCATCTCCCAAAATCACATAGAACATGAAAACACAGCAAGTACAACTAGGCCTGAAATCAATCTGAAGACTGCAGAACTAACCACCTACATCTGGGGAAGAAGAGAAGACCCTACAGAAAAGGATAAAGTCACAAAGCCATGATCCAGTGGGATTCAAGACCTCCCCCTACCCCAGCCCACAGGCAGGAGGAAGAAGAACAGCGCTGGGAGGTAGTAGAAGCCCAGGACCCTGAACACTTGGTCCTGGAAATCTGCTCTGGGAACACAAGCCCACAATGCATGGTGCCCTGGTGAGTGGTGGGCTGGACAATAGAGATGGGCGGAACACTTGGGGAGGCTGAGATCCCAGCTGCACATTGAGAACAAGCATGATCTACCAGACCCTCTGAGAAAGAAAGCACAAGGGACAGTGTGAAAGCCTTCCTAGCAGTGAGAAGGGTGCTGGAGGGGCAAGGATTGCAGACGACTCTATTAAGGAGAAAGGTCAGGTGGAAAATACCTTCCCAGACCACCTTAAGCCCATCAGGTTGGGAGCCCTCAGGAGCTTCAGACACTCCATTCCCCTCAAAGGCAACAGCCAAGAGTCTCCTCGCAGTGACAAATGGCCTGTCAGCTGACAGTGAAATCAAACATTACGTCCAGGTAGGCAGTGGGAGAACCCACAGCCTGCTCAACCCTATTTTGGACCAGCTGGGAACTACATGTAGGAACCAGCCCTAGGAGCTCTTTCCTCCTGGTAGGCACTGGTCCCACTCACCTGTGCCTGCACCATTGCAGCAGGCCCAGACAGAAGATCCAGAGAGTAGTGTCCCCACTTCAGTGATCAGTTGAAAGCCCACACAGCCTACCTGAAATCAGAACACCATGAACAAGGCAGAACCATTGCACACACCCACTTCACACAACCCACTGGGACTTCCACTGAGGAAACGGACCTCTAGGCACTAGAGAGCACCTCCTAAGCAAATCTTTTATCCCATAGGAAACACTAAAAAAAAAAAAAGAAGAGACAGAGGAATTGGGTCCAAACAAAAATTCACAAAAAAAAGCCAGAGAAAGGGCTTAGTGAGATGGAAATCATCAATCTCCTTGATAAAGATTTCAAATTAAAGTCATAATCATGCTCATGGAGCTACTGAAAAATGTTCAAGATCTCAGGGAAGACTTCAACAAAGAGATAGAAAATTAGAAAAAAACAGTACCTGAAAGGAAACATAAAATAGAAGCATTTAAAAGTAGATTAGATGAAGTAGAGGAGGCAGTAAATGAAATCAAAATTAGAGAACAGGAAAACAAGCGGAAAACAGAAAGAAAAAAAGGACTTCTAGAAATGAAATACTAAGAGAGCTGTGCAACCAATCCAAATGGAACAATATTCGCATTATAGGGGTATCTGAAGAAGAAGACAGACAAAGGGATAGAAAGTGTATTTGAGGAATAATTGTTGAAAACTTCCCCAATCTGGGGAAGGAAATAGTCACTCAGGTCATGGAAATGCAGAGATCTCCCAACAAAAGGAACCCTAGGAAGACAACAGCAAGACATATAATAATAAAAATGGCAAAGATCAAGGAGAAGGAGAGAGTACTGAAAGCAGCCAGAGAGAAAGAAAATATCACTTATAAAGGAAACTCCATGAGGATTTCAACAGACTTCTCAGCAGAAACCTTATAGGCCAGATGGGAATGGTATGATATATTTAATGCAATAAAACAGAAGTTGCCTCAACCAAGAATACTCCACTCAGGAAGATTATCATTTAAATTTGAAGCAGGGATTAAACAATTTCCAGATAGGCAAAAGTCGAGGGTCTTCACTACCACCAAACCATTTCTACATGATCTCTTAAATGGACTACTCTAGATGGAAATGCTCCTAAGGCTTAATAGCTGTCACCAGAGAAAATAAACCCACAGTAAAGATAGAAGACCAATTAATTACTAAGCAAATATGAAATTAATCAGCTACTCAAAAAGTTTGTCAAGGGATACACAAAGAGTACAGAATATGACACATAGTATATGAAAAGTGGAGGAGTAAGAATAAGAAGAAGGGGAGAGAAAAAAATAACCTTTACATTGGTGTTTAAAATAGAACAATAAGCAATTTAATATAGACTGTTAGATGGTAAGGAAGCTATCATTGAACCTCTGGTAACCACAAATCTAAAGCTTACTTGGCAATAAGTACATATCTATCAATAATCACCCTAAATGTAAGTGGACTGAATGCAACAATCAAAACACAGAGTTGAGTTGCAGAATGATAAGAAACAAGACCCATCTATATGCTGCCTACAAGAGACTCACTTCAAACCATAGACATACAAAGACTAAAAGTGAAGGGATGGAAAAAAATATTTCATGCAACTAATAGGGAGAAAAAATAGGGAGTTGCAGTACTTATATCAGACAAAATAGACTTCAAAACAAAGAGAGTAACAATAGACAAAGAAGGACAGTACATAGTGAAAAAAGGGTCAATCCAACAAGAGGATATAACTATTATAAACATCTATGCACCTGGTACAGAAGCACCTAAATATGTGAAACAAACACTAACAGAATTAAAGGGGAAAAGAGATTGCAACACATCAACACATTCATTTTAGGAGATCTTAACACATCACTCATTCCAAAAGACATATCAACCGTATATAAAATAAGTAAGGAGACAGAGGCACTGAACAATACATTAGAATAGATGGACCTAACAGACATCTACAGAACACTGCACTCAAAAAAAGCAGGATGCACATACTTCTCAAGTGTACATGGAACAATTTCCAGAGTAGATTACATACTAGGCCATAAAAAGAGCCTTAATAAGTTCAAAAAGACCACAAAGGTATGAAACTAGAAATAAATTACACAGAGAAAATGAAAAAGCCCACAAACACATGGAGGCTTAAGAACATGCTCCTAAATAATCAATGGGTAAATGACCAAACAAAAACAGACATCAAGCAATATATGGAGACAAATGACCACAATAACTCAAAGCTGCAAAATCTGTGGGCTGTGCTGAAGGTAGTTCTAAGAGGAAAGTATATAGCAATGCAGGCTTACCTCAAGAAAGAACAACAATCTCAAATGAACAGTCTAAAGTCACAATCAGTGAAACTAGAAAAAGAAAAAATGAGGCCCAAAATCAGTAGAAGAAGGGACATAATAAAGATCAGGGCAGAAATAAATGAAATTGAGAAGAATAAAACAATAGAAATAATCAATGAAACCAGGAGCTGATACTTTGAGAAAATTAACAAAATAGATAAGCCTCTAGCTAGACTTATCAAGAAAAAAAGAGAGTGGACACACATAAACAGAATCAGAAATGGGAAAGGAAAAGTCACAATGGACACCACAGAAATACAAAGCATTGCTAGAGAATACTATGAAAAATTATATGCCAACAAATTGGGTAACCTAGATGAAATGGACAACTTTCTAAAAAATACAACCTTCTAAGATTGACTCAGGAAGAAACAAAAAATTTGAACAGACCAATTACCAGCAATGAAATTGAACTGGTAATAAAAAACTACTTAAGAACAAAACCCTGTCCCAGATGGCTTCACCGCTAAATTTTATCAAAAGAAGAGCTAACACCCATCCTCCTTAAAATATTCCAAGAAGTAGAAGAGGAAGGAATACTTCCAAACTCATTCTATGTTGCCAGCATCACTCTAATACCAAAACAAGACAAAGACAACACAAAAAAAGAAAATTACAGACCAATATCCCTGATGAACATACATGCAAAAATACTCAAAAAAATATTAGCAAACCAATTCAAAAATACATCAAAAAGATTACCCATCAGGGCCAAGTGGGATTTATTCCAGTGATGCAAGTATGGTAAAATATTAAAAAATCAATCAACATCATACAACACATCAACAAAAAGGACAAAAACCACATGATCATCTCAGTAGATGCCTAAAAAGCATTTGACAAAATTCAACATCCAGTCATGCTAAAACTCTCAACAAAATGGGTATAGAGGGTATGTACCTCTATATAATAAAGGCCATATACAAAAAAAACTACAGCCAACATCATACTTAACAGTGAAAAGCTGTTAAGATCGGGAACAAGACAAGGATGCCCACTCTCACCATTTTTATTCAACATAGTACTAGAGGTCCTAGCCAAAGCAATCAGATACACTAAGAAATAAAAGGCATCCAGATTGGTAAGGAAGAAGTCAAACTGTCACTGTTTGCAGTCAACATGATATTATATGTAGAAAACCCTAAAGACTCCACCAAAAAACTGCTAGAACTAATAGCTAAATTCAGTAAAGTTGCAGGATACAAAATTAACACACAGAAATCTGTTACATTCCTATATACTAACAATGAATTAGAAGAAAGAGAAATTAGGAAAACAATTCCATTTACAATTTCATCAAAAAGAATAAAATACCTAGGAATAAACCTTACCAGGATGTGAAAGACCTATACTCTGAAAACTACAAGACACTCATGAGAGAAATTAAAGAAGACACCAATAAATGGAAATACATTCAGTGCTCATGGATAGGAAGAATTAATATTATCAAAATAGCCGTCCTGCCTAAAGCAATCTACAGATTCAATCCAGTCCCTATCAAAATACCAACAGCATTCTTCAATGAACTAGAACAAATAGTTCTAAAATTCATATGGAACCACAAAAGACCCCAAATAGCCAAAGCAATCCTGAGAAGGAAGAACAAAGCTGGCGTGATTACACTCTCTAACTTCAAGCTCTATTACAAAATCATAGTAATCAAAACAATTTGGTACTGGCACAAGAACAGACCCATAGATCAATGGAACAGAACAGAGAGTGCAGATATAAACCCACACATATATGGCCAATTAATATACGGTAAAGGAGCCATGAATATACATGGGGAAAAGACAGCCTCTTCAACAACTGGTGTTGGCAAAACTGGACACCTACATGCAAGAGAATGAAACTGGATTATTTTCTTACTCCATATACAAAAGTAAACTCAAAATGGATCAAAGACCTAAATGTAAGTCATGAAACCATAAACTTCATAGAAGGAAACATACACAAAATTCTCTTGAATATAAACAAGAGAAACTTTTTCCTGAACATATCTCCTTGGGCAAGGGAAACAAAATAAAAAATGAACAAGTGGGACTATATCAAACTAAAAACCTTCTGTACAGCAAAGGACACCATCAACAGAACAAAAAGGCATCCTACAGTATGGGGGAATACATTAGTAAATGACTTGTCCAATAAGGGGTTAACAGCCAAAATATATAAAGCACTCACATGCCTCAACACCCCCCTAAAAAAAATAACCCTATTAAAAAATGGGCAGAGGATCTGAACAGACACTTCTCCAAATAAGAAATTCAGATGGCCGATAGGCACATGAAAAGATGCTCCACATCACTAATTAACAGGGAAAAGAAAATTAAAACCACAATGAGATATCACCTCATACCAGTTAGGATGGCCAACATCCAAAAGACAAGAAACGACAAATGCTGGTGAGGATGTGGAGAAGGGGGAAACCTTCTGCACTGTGGATAGGAATGTAAATTAGTTCAACCATTGTGGAAAGCAGTATGGAGGTTCCTCAAAAAACTCAAAATAGAAATACCATTTGATCCAGGAATTCCACTCCTAGGAATTTACCCAAAGAAAACAAGACCCCTGATTCAAAAGACATATCCACTCTATGTTTATTGCAGCTCTATTTACAATAGCCAAGATATGGAAGCAACCTAAGTGTCCCTCAGTAAATGAATGGATAAAGAAGAGTTGGTACATGTACACAATGGAATATTATTCAGCCAAAAAAGAAAAGAAATCCTACCATTTGCAACAATGTAGTTGGAGCTAGAGGGTATTATGCTTAGTGAAATAAGCCAGGTGGAGAAAGACAAGTACCAAATGACTTCAATCATTTGTGGAGTGTAAAAACAAAGCAAAACAGAATGAACAAAATTGCAACAGACTCACAGACTCTGGAAGGAACCAGTGATTACCAAAGGGAAGGGGGTGGGGAGGATGGGTGGGGAGGGAGGGAGAAGGGGATTAAGGGTCACTATAATTTGCAATCACAATATAGGCAGGTCATGGGGAAGGTAGTACAATATGGAGAAGACAAGTAATGACTCTATAACATCTTACTATGCTGATGGACAGTGACTGCAATGGGGGTGGTGAGGACTTGATAATATGGGTGAATGTTGAAACAATAATGTTATGCATGTGAAACCTTCATACAATTGTATATCAATGAGACTTTTTTATTTATTTTTATTTTTTATTATTTTATCATTAATATAAAATTACATGAGCAACATTATGGTTACTAGACTCCTCACATTATCAATTCCCCACCACATACCCCATTACAGTCACTGTCCATCAGCATAGTAAGATGCTATAGAATCACTACTTGTCTTCTCTGTGCTATACTGCCTTCCCCGTGCGCCCCCCTACATTATGTGTGCTAATCATAATGCCCCCTTTTCCCCTTACTCCTCCCTTCCCACCCATCCTCCCCAGTCCCTTTCCCTTTGGTAACTGTTAGTCCATTCTTGCATTCTGTGAGTCTGCTGCTGTTTTGTTCCTTCAGTTTTTTCTTTGTTCTTATACTCCACAGATGGATGAAATAATTTGATACTTGTCTTTCTCCACCTGGCTTATTTCACTGAGCATAAAACCCTCTAGCTCCATCCATGTTGTTGCAAATGATAGGATTTGTGTTCTTCTTATGGCTGAGTAATATTCCATTGTGTATATGTACCACATCTTCTTTATCCATTCATCTACTGATAGGCATTTAGGTTGGTTCCATTTCTTGGCTATTGTAAATAGTGCTGCGATAAACATAGGGGTGTATCTGTCTTTTTCAAACTGGGCTGCTGCATTCTTAGGGTAAATTTATCAATGAGACTTTAATAAAAAATTAATCATAATGTTTTAAAGAAAATCAGTGAACTACAGGAATACACAACTAAATGAAATTAAGAAAACAATGCATAAACAAAATTAGTTCGATAAAGAAATAGAAAGCATTAAGACAAACCAAACAGAAATACTGGAGTTGAAGAATATAATGACCCTTATCTTACACCACTCATAAAAATAAACTTAAAATGGATTAATATGTTAAATGTAAGACCCGCACCTATAAAAGTACTAGAAGAAAATCTAGGGAAAAGCTTCTTGACATTGGTCTTGGCAATGGTTTATTTTATATGACACCAAAAGCACAAGCAACAAAAGCAAAAATCAACAAGTTGCACTACATCAAAGTAAAAACATCTTCTTCATAGCGAAAAGAAAAATCAACCAAATGATCGGGAGACCTGCAGTATAGGAGAAAATATTTGCAAACCATCTATCTGATAAGGGGTTAATATCTAAAATATGTAAGGAACTCATACAATTCAATGGCAAAAAACAATGTGATTTTAAAAATGGCAGAAGACTTGCATAGACATTTTTCCAAAGAAGACACAGAAATAGGCAACAGGTACATGAAAAGATACTCAACATTACTAATCATCAGGAGAATGTACATCAAAACTATATTTAAATCTTATTTTATACCTTTAGAATGGCTATTACCAAAAAATCAAGTAATAAATGTTGGTGAGGATGTGGAGAAGAGGCAACACTTGGGCACTCTTGATAGGGATGTACATTGGTGCAGCCACTATGGGAAACAGTGTGGAGGTTCCTTAAAAAACTGAAAAATCGAACTACCTTATAATTCAACAATTCCACACCTGGTTATATATTGAAAGGAAATGAAAACACTATGTCAAAGAACTATATGCACCCCCATGTTCATAGCATCATTACTTATATTAGTGAGGACATCGGAAACAACCTAAGTGTTCACTGATGGATGGATGGATAAAGAAGGATAAAAAGTTTTTTTTTGTGTGTGTGTGTGTATATGTGTGTGTGTGTGTGTATATATATATATATATATATATATATATATATATATATATATATATATATATATATATAATTCATCCGTGAAAAAGAAGTAAATTCTGCGATTTATGACCTCATGGATGGATTTTGAGGGCATTACGCTAAGTAATAAGTCAGACAGAGACTGTGCTTAACGTTATGCTTCTAACATGATGTCACTGAACACAGAGTAGGGGGAAAGATGTACAAAATTGGCTCTCAAAGCACTGGCTCTAGCAAATTACAAAATAAACCATCTTATTTGCTCATGGATAGGGCTAACCAGCACTTGTTAATGGCCAAAGTTCTAAGATAAAAAAATGTTCTAAGCCAGGTTTGCAGATAGCATGGTGAGTAGGTAGGTAGAACATTTATTTATAATAAAATGTGCTGTGGTTTATTTGATTCTGTAACAGTGAATGTTGTAGAGTGTAGTATTCCTATTATATTGATGAAAAAAGCTGTTACGGTGTGCTAAAGGAAAATTCAAGGCTGAATAAAGACAGGCCTCAATGATGGAAAATTTTTGTCATGTGACCCAAATAGTGGAATTTGGCAGTCTGATACTAGGTTTGTAGCTAAATCAATCAGGATCAGCCATCTTTGTTGTAGACAGAAATCTTCTCTTTTTTTCCTTACTTTTTTTATTCAGTTACAAACAGTAATGTAAGATAGTCCATTTTTTCTACTATTACATATAGACAGATTTCACAAAGTGAGAAATAAAATATTTTATTTTGTTCTTAAATAAAGAAAGAAAATGACTTTTGTTAGCACTGAGTAAGTAGAGATGTACATTTGAAGGAAATTTCAACATAATTATCGTTCTTACTAATAAATTAGTATTTCTCACATAGTCTATAAATTAAGAGTACACTATTGTGGGGCCAAATACCCCTATTAAAGTGATCTGTACTACTTCTTTGCATTATCCGTATTAAACTCATAAAATCTAATAGGAGGACAGATGCTGTTCAGTATTTTGGAAATGCAAGAATGAAATAAATGCTTGGGCATTTATTTTTCTTGCAATAAAGAGAAACACCTTCAGACTACCTGAACCATGATCAGTATAGCAGGTTCTATTGGTGCCCATCTATATCCTTTCAGTCCTCAGTGTTCCTGTTAATGGTGTCTTACTTCAAGCACATTGGATTATCTGCCTGAGAGTTTTCCTCTGGCAAAAGGAGCATGCCTAGCCCATAGAAAGTGCAGGCCACAAGTGCCAAAGAATCAACAGTTCTGGGAGCAGTCATCCACCAACGATGATTTGGAGTGGTGAATAAATATCTCAGCTTCCTTTCCCCTTGGGAGATGACTAAGCTGCCCTTCATTCAGGCTCCCACGGGTCCCCAGCATGATTGAGCAAGAATATGTTTATGAACATACCTGTATTTGCTTCCTTCCCCACCCTGTCTCAGTTCCCCACTCCTTTACGGGTGCTTCCTGGGATCACATCCCAGTACCTGCACTGAAATTTTTGTCCTAAGGTCTGCCGCAAGAAGCACTTAAACTAGGATAATCAGAAAGGGAGAAATTATCTCATAGGAATCAAAGAAAAGGTACTGGAATGACAGTCTCAGGGCAGGTGAGTTTGGCATTGGGATCTCATGAGTATTTGCTATGAGGAATTACATAAAACACACTTCTTTTCTCTCCCTTCCAAACTAATTTCTCACCTTCTGTAGATCTTTTATCAACTTTGGAGCTCCTACTTATTCATAAATTTGAATCATTCATAATGTTGACTCACTCATGGCCTATTATGACCACCCCACTTCTCTCTACTTCATGAATTTTCAGTTTCAGGCTTCCTTATTAATCATAAGAGCGTAATTTCATTTTTTCAATTCAAATGGTAGAGAGAGAAAATCTAATATATTCAATCTTTGAGCAGAGCTAATTACAATAGATTAGTGATACACAGTTAGTCATCATCCAATCCAGGACACTTATATGAGAGTGAAAGAGGCACTGTTAATAATTAAGCCAGGACAATAAGTACAAACCAGGACTGTTCTGGGCAAATTGGAAAGTATGTTCACCTGGGCATATGACTAATCAATTTATACTGGGTTCCCTAAGATTGGTTGCTCAGTGATTGTCAAATTAGCCATACTTTTATCTGTGTTCAGGGGGCACGGGGTGGTAACTGGCACATGATTGTCCATTAAAGAGACTAATGACTTTCTAAGGGAATGAAAACATGTTCATCACTAACTTACAGAACATTCATACCATAGGACTATAAGGACCATTAGGGATTACCAGTGATCCTCGTACCAAACTTTGGAGACCACCTAAACAATCCACTCTTTGATGTATTATCAGGATACATTCTAAGGCTGAAGATAACTTGGTCCTGAATTCAACTATTGCTTATTACATAAAATGCAAAGCCATTTGATAAAATATCAGTCCTCAACAGAACATTTCAAATCAGTATTGATGAAGTTAGAGCATGGAAGCCTGTTGTATAGGATTGTCTAAAATAAATAATCTTGGGAGCCACTGATGTCTCCAGTTGACAATGTTGGTTGGGATATAATTGAAATTAAAACATTCAGAAGTGTATTCATGGCTGTCTCAGATACAATGAAGGCAAAGGGAAGTTCCTGACATTACCAAGGGAGGAAATGGCTTTTTTAGTGTCTCAGATCTCTGAAAATTAAAGAGAAGTCTGTCCAACCATTGTTCTGCATCAATATATTATAAAAGATTTGTCTTTCTAGGTTGATCTTGTAAATACAGTTTTTACAGTTATTTCAGTAAAATTGCAAGAAAGGTGTATTCCTCTCTTTGGAGTTTCAGATAGACAAGATAACTAAGTTTTTTTTTCTATTATAGGATAACAAAAGATAAAAGCTTTCAGCAACTTTTTGGGTATGTTGAGCAGTGATTAGATGAGGTAGCAGTCCTAGAAGTCCTAGGCTCAAGTTTCACTTCAGCTATTTTGTCTTTAAATATATTTTTTCATCTGAGAAATGAGCAGATTGAACTAGATCAGACTTTGCAATGGGGCTCTGCTGGCCTATAGAGTTCCATGTATCTACATGGGTACCTTGGATAGGAGAGGAAGGAGGAAGGAGTAAAGATTCCCTTTTGTGTCTCAAGCAGTAAAAAAATTCAGGTTTCCAAACATGTTTCAACAAGATGATAGGTTTCATGTCCTCCATGTTCATGATTTCAGTAACCCTCCTGAAGCAGGTAACATTTAAAGTTTTATCTCCAAATCAGATGCTACCTCTGCACATCCAATTACCTACTTACCTTCACTAAATGGATGTTCTAAAGCCTCTTAAGTTCAACATGCTCAAGACTGAATTCTTAATCTCCCACTATCAAAAGGCTTCTTGCTATATTCCTTATCTTAGTGGCATCAGTATCCTTCCAATTGTGCAATCCTCAAAACTAGGTGTTATCCTAGACGTCTATTTCCTTACTTCAACTCATCCTCACTCTCATATTCTGTGAATTTGACTTTTTAATATCCCTTGAATGGTTCACTTCTCTCCATTTACCCTGCAACCAACCTTGTTCAATCTGCTGTCATCTCTTGCCTGGATCATGGCAACAGTTTTCTAACTGGTCTCTCTATTTCTTTTCTGAACCTTCACCCTCTCTCAATTCATTCATTCTCTATATTTAAATTAGATTAATCTTTTTAAAGCTAAATGTGACCTTGCTACTTCCTTTATTGAAATCTTTCAGGAGGTCACCATTGTCTTTAGGATAAAAACCAAACTCTTTTACATGGCCTACAAAGCCTTGCAAATATGGTCTTTTCTCTGCCTCTTTCTCTAGCCCCATCTCATCTCACATTCTCTCCTTTGTGCTTCAGGTTCATGTACAAGTCATGGTCTCTTTTGATGCAGAAACTTTGCATTTGTTCTCTTCATCTGAAATGCTCATTCTGCTTCATCCCATCTCCAAGCCTCTTGCCTGGTTAGTTCTTATTCATCATTTAGATGAAGTTAAAGGGTTGGTTCCTCAGGGAAACTACACTGTCCTCATTTTGGGGTGAGATTCCTATTATTTGTATTTTTATAACCATATTCCTTCCCTTCTTCACATTCAGAGAACTCATTTGTGTGATTATTTAATGAATGAATGAATTCTCCAGTAGTTATAACTCTGTGAGAATGTCTATGGTGGATTGTATTTTCCAAAGATGGTTTCAGTAATATCTACTATCCTACATGGTTTTCTATAATGTGACCTTGTTACTCCCATCAAGAGGTGGAGTTTAATTCCTCTCCCTTTGAATTGGGGCAGGCCTATAATTGCTCTGGCTAAAAGACTACATCAGAAGTGACACTGTATGACTTTCAAGGCCAAAGCATAAAAGGTAATGCAACTTCTTCCTTGTTCATTGGAACACTTGCACTTTGAACCTTGAGCACCATGTAAGAAGTCCAACTACCCTGAGGTCCTGTGCTAAGAAGCAAAGTCACATGGTTTCATACAGGTAGAGGCCACATATAGGTGTTCCAATGGACACTTCTAGGCTTTGCATCATTCTAGCCAGATGCCAGACATATGAGTAAAAAAGCCTTTGATAATTCTAATCTATAGCTGTCTATTTGCCTCCAGCCATTGAGACTTTTGAGGTCCTAGACATCATGAAACAAAGAGAAGCTACTGCTGCCCTACTCCTGTCAGAATTCCTGACCCACAGAACCCATGAGCATAATAAAATGGTTGCTTTAAGCTGTTGAATTTTGAGTAATTTGTTACTCAGCAAGAGTAAATGAAACAAGAATTGTGTCTGTCTTTTTACAGAGGTGTCCCAATTGCCTAACAGAACATTAGTGGTGCCTAGTAGGTCCTCAATGTATATTTATGGAAATAATGGATAAATGCTCATGCCTTTGCTCAAGTTATTCTCCCAACATCTTGCAGAAAGTTCTTTTCCCTCTTCTCTTATAAAATCACATGCAGTGTTCAGTGGCCAATCATGGAACTTTTAGCCAACACTTTTAGTGAGTTCTATATAAAACTATACATAACATAAAATCTCATGAAAAGCAATGAGTCATCAAACTGCAACAGTTTTACAAATTCTTTGTTTAACTGAGCTCTCTTCAAGTTTATTACAATTATTGTTGCATCTTTATTTACTAACCGGTTTCTTTATCTGCCTATCTATCTCTTTATCCCCATCAAGGACTTAGTGGTTTTAAAGTGATGGAGGCAAGATCACTATCCTCATATGCTGAGAGCATTGAGAATTTAACTTCAAGAGTTTACTGTATCAGAAGGAAATTAAGTTGCAGAAACTGGTAGACCCTTACTGCCAATCTATTAAAGGCAAGGTCCAGTGAAGATGCAGAAGGAAGCACCTGAGAAAATGTAGAGACTTTATTACCATGTAGACAGAGAATCTTTTATGCTGCTAGGACACACGTAAGGGATTACTGGCATCCTTTCTTGTATATTATTATATTTTTAAAAAGCAAGATTTATCAGTTCTGTCTATTCTGATTTAATGACGACACTGTATGGAAAGGAAATGAAGCCAAAGGAAGCTCTGGGGCCAAACTCAACAATGGTTCACCCAAAAAATGTCTGCAGGAAAAAAAAGAGAAAACATTGAACTATAGCAGCCCTCTGAGAAGTTATTTGGAGAAGACCAGAATAACACTGAAAGATCTCAGTGAAAATCCCCATCTGACTGGAAAGCTTTCACCAGTAAGAAATGTGCAAAACAAGAATTTGTATTTCTGGGTGTCATGTAATATAACTGTGGAGCTATTGCGCATGGAGAAACTGGTATAGTGACCCTCGCCCCCACACACATCACATCACATGTATATTTAAGAAAGGGTAATCCTTTCTAATGGCATTTCTGGAAACTAAAGTTCAGTTTCTGCTTGTTACTCCTAATCGTTTCTTTCTAGATTGTACCTCCCTTTCTTAGTTGAGACACGAGAGTGGTGGACTAGTCTGTAATTCTGTAGCCACACTCAGCATATATGACCTAATTGTGTTTGTATGTGAGTTTCACATATACATATATATATACACACACATATATACATATATACATACATATGAGCAACTATATATATATATATATATATATATATATATATATATATATATATATATATATATATATATGGAATTAATGAATAAATACCAATGCCCTTGCTTCAGTAACTCTCCCCAGCATGTCCCAGAGATATATAACATACATGCATGATTATACATACACAAACACCATATATATTTACATATTTCCTCCCTCTATATTTTGGCAAAATGTTCTCAAATACAGGAATTCACAAATGCACAGACACCACTGGGAAACTGACAGTAGGATCTGCAAAATATAGAAGGAAGAGAAATACCAAGCTCATTTCCAAAGGTGGGGTGTGTGTGTGTATGTGTGTATGTGTACATTGCTATGCCAGTTATTTGCCTGTTTACACTCAAGATCCATTTTATGCCCTTTTCTGCCTTTCTCTGTAGGTCAAGGAACCACATATCCAGGCTCCCTTGCCAACTGGCTTCTAAGCATGATAAATCAATTGGAGGCACTGGTACAGGACTGGAGAGTGGAAAGCAGGGAGGCGCAAGAGAACATTTCTTTTTACTGTTTGGTCAGTGTCTTCAGCAGCAGCTGTATCTCTTCCATTGTTCCAGGTTCCCCTTCCCAGCTTCCCCTGGCCAGGCATGCTCTGGTTAGTTTCTGCTGGGCTTTTCTGACTCCTGGGCTCTGTTCTCCGTTCAAACCTTGGGTTGGTAGGGTATTGTACTGTTTCTTATCTCTGGGTTAGCTCCTTGTCTCCTATTTGGTTCTTTAAATATTTGATCATGTCTATGACAAACTTCCAGCAATAAGTTCCTCCTGTTTAAAGTATCCAGCATAGTTTCCATTTTCTGACAGATCCCTGTCTGATAAAATTCTTGGTGTAGGGGTAGTCCCACAAAACAGACTCCCAAAATGAGACTTAGTTTGGGGTTAAATATAATTATGACTTTCTTGTGGGTAAAAAATAAGATGTCAGTAAGCTGATCCTAGTAGACCATGACATCATCCACAAACTGAATGAAGGAAAATCTGCTGCCAGTTGAAGTGATGTAGTTCAGGCATATTTATAATGATATAAATTAATATAGATATCTTGTGTTAGATGTTTTAAATGAGCTTTTAGCTTGTGCTGTAGGCTGTTATCTCTTTTAACTTTGCAGCCAAATGCTTTAGTAATAGATGATGGCAGAGGGAGGGGCAAATCATTATTCTCTTAAGAACATTAAGACTTGTTTTAAGGGCTTATTTTTATTCCCACTCTAACAGAAGACGAGGCCCCTATATCACAAGCATGAGTAGTTTATAGGAATAGAAAAAATGTGTACTACAGAATCATGAAAGTCCTTGCTCAAACTCCCAGATTTTGGCATCATATAGTACTGAAGAAATCTTTTTAACCTACACAGTTTTTTAGGACAGGGATGTAGAGTGAATAAAAGATTCTCCATGTGAATGCTGCGGAACATCTACTTTTAAGAACTATACCCTACATCGGTCCTGGGAAGATTAAAGATAGTTACAAAATGTTCCTCAGATAACAACGCACATTGATCCAGTGGATACAATTTTTTGAAATGGAAGAATTAAATATTTGGAAATCCCTTTCTTGAGCTTTCTTGAGCATCTGGTAAATGGCATCTGTCATATGTATCATGAATGGGGTGTTTCTATTCATCACTGGGCCTTAGAAACCATCAACTCTGAGTCATGATGAATGACTTCACTCTTACTGCTAAATGACTCATAAACAACTTAGAGCCCACGAGATTGTTTTGCAAGCTACATTAAATTCATTTGGCTATCTTCCTTATTTAAAAATCAATATATAGATTTTTAGATAAATCCCCTCCCAAAACATATCAGCAAGCAGTTCATGAAACTGGAATACTTGGAGGGTACTTTGGTAATACACAGCAAATTTTGTTACTGTGGCCCCAGTTTTTGTTAAACTGTAACTGCTTCTAGTTTCCTTATTCCCCTTTGACAAATTTCTCTTTGACAAACAGAAATTGACATATGTGCTGGGTAGGAAGAATCACATAAAAAGTCCCACAAGACCACTTTCAGATAATTTCCTAATTTAATTTAATAGAGGCTGAGGGTGCAGTATAGAATTTTATTTTATGTGCTATAATATTTATATTTATGTGTGTAGGATTGACTCTTCCATGCCTGAGATAAGAATGCAATAGGAATTCCCTATTAATCTACTGTCTTCAAGGTTAATGAAAAAGGAAAAATAAAGGGAAACTGTCTCTAGGTTTGTTAAGGTGAAGGTATGTTTGAAGTATAAATTCGCATTATTCGATTTTTGAATATGAAAAAGACTAACAAGACCCAGTGCTGCCAAGAGTAAAGGGAAATGGGCAGTTGTCCTTCCAGAGGGCGATCTGATACAGCAAACCAATTTTTAGGATTATCTTAAGGAAATAATCATACAGTATAATAGGCCCAAGAATGTTAATCAGAGCATTAAACAATGGAAGGCAAATGGAAACGAAGTCAATATTCATCAATAGGGCACCGGCAAAGTAAAACATAGTAGTTTATGTCTTAGCTTGGTTTCTCCAGATTTATGGTATCTGAAATGGTAGCCACATGTAACTAATGAACACTTGTATGTGGCTAGATACATGCCTGATTCCAAAGATGCAATATGAAAAAAGAATGTAAAATATATCATTAATAATTTTTATTAATAATTTCTATTGATTCTCTGTTGAAATGATAATTTTTATAGACTGAGTAAAACATTGTTAAAATTAATTTCATCAGTTTCTTTTTACTTTTTTTAATGTGGCTGCCAGAAAATTTTAAATTGGATCTGTGGCTTGCATTTGTGGCTTGCATTATATTTCTAGTGACAACACTGTTCTAGAAGCAAAGCTTGAGACAGGGATTTATATGCAAGTAATTTATTAAGGAATGCTTCGTAGGGGAAACGTAAAAAGAACAAGAGAAGCAAGACAAGGAATCAGAGGAAGCCGAGCAAGGGTGTGATTCAGATGAAGTCTCAGACTCAGTCACAGCCCAATCCTGCAGGGAACTCTGGAGTATAAATTGTATCTCAAGAGTTTGTCCCACTTTGAGGCAAGGGAACTGGGTTTTTATATCTTTACATCAGTTAGTCCTTGGCTATGGGCCCACCCCGAGGGCATGTATACACTCAGGCATTTCTGGCTCTGCATTGCACTGAAGCAGTTCCAGTAGCCCAAGGGACAGCCCTCTAAAGCTCACAGGTGCAAGCCATTGGAAGCAAAGCATATGGGAACTGGGAGATTGGGGAACAGAATAAATTATAGGGATCTGAGAGGATAAGAATAGTCCACTGACAGTATCAGGTATACTTTATATAATGGAATGCTATGCAATAATTTTGCGTATTTATACTTCTAGACTTAGAGAATTCTGGTAACACAGAATGGCACATTAAAAGCATGTTACCAACCATCATATATAGTATGATCCCATGCATATAAAATTGTATACATAGACTGTCCACCTAGAAAGATTTGTGGGAGGATCTTCCTTCAAAACATTCATATATTTTAAGTCTGAGTTATGATATTTCACTATTATTTTTTCTTTTTTCCTCTTGATTATTTTTAAATACATTTTGTGTATTAGGGAAATGATAAAGCTATTTTGAATGCATTCATCAAGTGAAAGAGGTAAGTAAAACCTAAGATCTCAGATGTGAGAACATGTGAAATTTTATTGAATTTATGCCTTGGTTATTCATGGAATTTTTATGATACCTGGAATGTACTTGGTGATGTGATGGTGGCTGACATTCATCTGTTATGCACTTGTTTGTCAAATAGTCAGCATCTGTTTTGGTCAATAACTTGATGAAAAGAACCATTGTCTTAAGTGCATATGGTCAAATCAGCCCTCGATTAACTAGAGATAAAAGAGGATGCTGGATCAAATGACCAAAGGTTCAATACAATCCAAATAATATAAACAAACATCCTGAGTGATTACAGAACAAAATATCAACATTGTAAATAAAGATAGGTTGACTAACAGAGTCTTGCAGTCATACTGAAGCCTGAGGCAGAAGAAAAAATCAGTAATACTGAGCCTGTCTTTGATAAAAATGCTTGTATTTTATTCATGATAACTTTTTGCATTAGTTATGATTTTTGAGGCATTACATTAAAATATTATATATTTTGATTACCGAAATTTTTGCACCCTAGGTTAAGTACCTCACTCCCCTCACTCACTCACTCACTAGACTCCTCTTAGTCCAGCCCTGACTTGGAGGTGTCTCATGAAATAAACTAACTAATCATTTAGTGCATAAAGAATTGTCTGCATATTACTTTTGAGGATTGGCTGCCAAGGTGACATGTTAAAAACCTTGCTGTAAACCTTTCCATTCATTAATGGCAATCTAGCATTGTCTTTACCTAAATTACAAGAAGAAAAAACAAAAATATTTTAAATTCAGCAGTCTCCACAGGCTTTTGAACAATGCCATGTATGTTCTGTTATGATGTTGAGACACAGGGATTTCCAGATCTGTTTGGAAACCATTGACAGAGCACTGTGTTGAGGATGTGCTAACATTTATATGTATGTTAATACAAAGAAAACAAAAGTAAAAACACTAAGGGGACAAATTGTTCATACAGACACAAAAGTGATTATTAAAATGAAAACTCATAAGTCAGGATTACAGAGAAATAACTTCCAGCAAAGGATCTTTGCAAATATTCCAACATTTATTCTTAGCTCTATGAGATCTTGCATTAGGGTTGAGAGAAAGATATGTGCAGCATCATGTTGCAGTGCATTTTGATATTATTTACCATTTTGTTTGCTCCCAGATATTTAGGTTCCCCAAGTATGCAGTATACTGAGATCATGGAAATACTGCAAAGTGCTGACCTCGCTCTCTTTCTCATTCACTCTCACAAATACCTTTTTCATAAAATCCTGTCCTTAAATAGTTGGCAACATGAGTGGTAAAAATAGAAAGGTTGAGACTGAAAGTTGTCTTTTGATGGTAGTTTACTCCTTACAGCTTTGTGTTGAATTGTGTACGCAGTCACATAATTATTATTATCCCAATGTATTTATACCACCATGGTGTTTAATTTTTCTTCCTAACTTTACAGAATCTCATATTTTCAAATTGCACTTCTGCTGTGGATCCTAGACCTTACAAAAAATCCCTGTACTGAAAAAAATAGTGATTTATGTACTCTTGCTTAGAAATAAAATTTCAAATGGAGCTGATTAGTCAACTGTGAACCCGTTTAGAATTAATGCTTGAATAATTTTCTTAAACAATACCATATAGTTTCCCCACAGGAAGAAATATGATATATGAAATCTTCAGTTACTTTAGGGACACTGTTTTTGTATTTTGAAAATCACATCTTGAAGCAAATCCTTTAAAATTAAGTAGCACTGAAAACCATGAGTTATTATATACCTATTTAGCAAAATCAATACACTGTGAGTGGTGGGTGATGTTTGAGAACACATATGTATGATAAAACAACATACAGGGTCTAATTCTTTCACATGATCACTTTGAAATGGATTGAAATGAAAAGGAACTTGTACAGCAAAAAATGAGCTCTATAGCAGATATTCTTGGTGCTCAGACCATATCTCTTCAGCATGCACTGTTCCAGAGCATGTTGAAGGCATTGGACAGCAAATAAACGCTCCAGTATTCTTGCCCTTTGGGGATGGGCTACGGGGTGGACAGTTCAGCAGCTGTTCTCCACTGTCTCCCAGAGTTCCTCAGTGGAACTGAGCCCCAGCTGCTCACAGTAACATGTTTGATAAAGCACTCTGCATTGGCTTCCGTTCCTTCCCTGTTTCGATTCCCATTTTCTTACCAGAGCTTTCTGGGTTCACCTTCCAAAGAAAGTAACTGCACTCGAAACCCTGGTACAGAGTCTGCTCTTGGAAGGATCCCAAATTAAGACAATCTCCCTGCTTTTGGAAGGATCCCAAATTAAGACAATCTCCATGGAATAAGTGAATGAAGAATGAATCTAGTAATTAATCCTATTGGTCACTCCACCATCCTCCAAATTCTTGAGTTCAATGCAGCTTTCTTAGTACTGCTGGATGCTTTAAGCTTTGCTGTCTTTTACAATAAAAAATATGAGAACCATCCCATTTTATACTCCTCCTTCCTCTTTTTATAAAGTGCTTGAAAATAAGCTCTCATGGTCAGGAGCATGCAATCTTGATGTAAAAAAATTAAACACATAATAAAAAATGAATAATTTTGAACTAATGTTCACATAGCCTCTACATAATGCCAGCTTTCATGCATCAGTATTGACAAATTAAAAGGATATTCCACAGGCCAGCTGTGTATATCCACAAAATACACTACTGAACAGCTTAGGGGGGAAATTTTTTTTTACAAATGGAACAGGCCCACTTGAGCAGAGTTTGTTCAAAAGTCATTAGTAACCTTTGGCATTTCATTTGGACTTCTATATGCGTGCCACTGGGGCTACATTAATATTTGAACATCTTACTAGCAAAACACAGATACATCAAGGCAGTGGAAAGAAAAGGTAGAAGAACTATCTTCCACTGTATCCAAATAAATCAACAGGATAATGCTAAAGAGCCTAGCTATAGCTGTGTCCTTTTTAAATATACAACACAGACAAATGAGATATGTTGCCATAAAGAACAGTGATCTTTGAATGCCCTCAAATTCAACCCTTCATTCTCATGTATGAATCTAAATGTCCTGCTCTTTTATCATTGTTTTCTATCATTTACCACTGGAAAATATGGTGTATTATTCAGATGTCAGTCAAGGTATACTTTACTTCACACCCAAATATCCAAGACATTCTACATGTGAATGTACATAGCTTTATTAATGATAGCCAAAAAAACTGTATGCAACCCAAATGTCCCTCACCAGGTGACTGGGTAAACAAATCATGGCATATACATGCAATGAAATACCATACAACTACAGAAAAGAACAACTTGGATGAATCTCAAAAACATACATTAAGTGAAAGGAGCCAAACACAAAAGGCTATGTACCATATGCTCCATTTACATGAAATTCTAGAAATGGGGAATCTGATCTTTCCTAGAAAGCAAATCAGTGGTTTCCCAGAGCTAGGGGAAGATTGACTGCAAAGGGGCAGGGGGGAAATTTTTGAGGTGATTAAAATGTTCTATATGTTGATTGTGTGGTAGTTACATGAGTATAAAAATATGTCAAAACTGAACAGTTAAATTGGCACATTTTCTTATATGTAAATTAATCCTCAATAAAGTTGATTTGAGATAAAACTTATCTCCATCCTCCCCTATGAAAAATTTATTTAAATAACAAACCAATCACTATCATTTTGTAAGTAGGGCATTGAGAAAAAGAGACAGAGGACAGTTATATTTCATGGGGGGTTCAGGTAGACTTGAACATTACCTTGTATTGTAGGAGTCTAGAGGAGCCTGGGACAAAAAAACAAAAAAAAAAGCAAAAAAAAAAAAAGACCCTGATGCCTGAAAGAATTCTTTAGAAGAAATAGAACAGGGATCAGTAGAAGGGGAGAAGAAAGGAGTAGAGGAAAATAAATGCACATTTAAACTACTTCAGAATTTTGCCTGCAGATGAACAATACTATTTCTGTATCATCACCCTGGTTGGCCATGCCCAGGGGTACCATTTTGGTGGGGGGCAGGGCAGGGAGGAAAGTAAAGGTGTTAAAACATGGGCATATATCTCTTGGTAATGTCTTGAGGTCCAAAATTTAGAGGTATGTTTTGGTGTGAAGGTGACCCAGATCAATGTTTCTCAGACTTTAGTGAACATTAGAGTCACGTGCAGAGCTAGTAAACATGCAGATACTTAAGCCCTACCACAGAGATCCTGATATAGTAGGTTTGGATTGGGGCTGATATTTTGCATTCTAGCAAACTTCTAGGTGATGTTATGCTGCTGGTCAAGGGACCACACTTTGAGTAGCCCTGATCTAAAGCCCTAGAGGGATGCCAAAGCAAGGATTGACTTATATTAAATTACTGCTGAAAACTGTTTTGTTTTCATAGCTGGGCATGTAGGTTCGGAAGTTTTGTAGTACAGAAGACTTATTCAAGAGAGCTCTGAATTTGTTCCCTGCTCCACATTTGGTCAGTTTTCAATGAGTACCCCTTTGGATTGATTGTGGAGAGTAGGTGAATTAGCTTCTGAAAATAGATCTTGGCTGCTTACCATTCATTTCTTAGAAAATTCTGAGTGTCATCTATAGGTATGTGCAATACCCTCTTGTCCTGCAGTCAGAATGTGAGAGCTGATCGTCTGAACTCTTTCAAATTGAAGCTAATGGTTTTGTGGTCCCCAGAATATGCAATTAATGAGTTTCACTGTACTGACATTTTTAATGTCAACATTAGCAACAGCAGATGGGAGATGTCTGCATTGGGTGTCTGTTTCCAATTAAGATCCTCAATTTATGATAAATGAATACATTTCAATCATGTCTGCCTTGCATTCAGTGTATGCTTGGTTGATCAACAATAAAAGCTGCTGGGGATGAAAGACCGAGTCAGCCCATAGGAGGAAGGTTCCCTCTTTAACAGTTTCTTCAAAACTTAAATTAAACCAGAAAAATTCAGGAAAAGTAACAAATGAGTTTTTCAGTTATTTTTTCCATATATGTATGTGAAAATTTGGAAAATAGAGAAGATATTACCATTATAACATGAACTCTGTTAGCACTTTGGTATTTTCTTCCAGTCTTTGGACTATGCAAAGAATCATTTAGATAGGTACAATTATATATAGATTCTTGAATTTTTCACCTAATATATCCTAAGATTTATATTCCCGGTTTTTATACAGTCTGTTCCAGTTATCTATTGATGCATAACAAACCATCCCAAAACTTAGTGGCTCAAGAGAAGAAGAGGTATTTGGATTAAGAATCTGCAATTTGGGTAGGGCTTGGTAGGGATATCTCAGCTCTGGTCTTCTCTACGTTAACTGGGGCATTTCAGATGCTGGGGACTGGAATTGGCTAATGACCTGCTCACTTGCATGTCTTCAGTTGATGCTGACTGCTAGTTGGGACATTAGTTTGGACTGCCAGCAGAAACACCACATGTGACTTCTCCATGTTGCTTGAACTTCCTCAAAACATGGTGGTGAGATTCCAAGGCTGAGCTTCCCAAGAGAGTGAGCCAGGTAGAAGCTGTATTCGTTTATGATCTAGCATTAGAAGTTACACATGACTTCTATCACTTCTAGTCATTAGAAGTGAGTCACTAAGCCCAGCCCATATTCAAAGAGAAGGAAAATAGACTTCACCTTTTAATGGCAGAAGCACCAAAGAATATGCGGATACATTTTATAAAATGATAGCATAGTGTTCTATCAAGTAAATATATCAAACTTAACCATTTCACCTACACTAAAACAGGGCATTTCCATTCTTAGACTGATTAACATGTTTATTTATCAGATCTTCTAAAAGTAATTATATATTGCATTATACCAACTAGTTTCCAAAAGAGCATGTAGTTGTTACATATATTAGCATTTAGTAAAGGTTCTTTGATTTTGAAAATTCTAACCAGACCTTAATTGAAATAAGACCTTCTTAAGAGCTAGGGCTGTTTTCATGGGTGACAGCCTTAGAAAGAGATGGGGAAGCAGGTGGATGCTCCTACCTTAGAATTCCCAAGAAAACTGAATGCTTCCAAAACTATAAATTCACACTATGAGTCACGACATTTTCCAATTTAAGATGGGCTGTCAAGGTGAATGTTCCAAGCTTATTTGGCATTGGCAGGTGTAGGAGCTGGAAAGCCAGTATGCCCCACAGGATTGGCTGGGGGTGTCCAAATGCTGATGACACAGTTAGGGTCTCACTTAGGGTATGTGGGGCCCCAAGCAAATATTTTTTGCAAGGTCTCTACCTATATAAACAATTTTAATTTTTAGAATATATGATAAAATTCATGGGCCTGTTTGATTTAATAATGAATATTTAGAATTATTTAGAGACAAGATGCTTACATATTTGTTTGTTATCCAATCAAAGCACATGAAGATTCTTTGTAGTATCCAGACACCATTTCTTGTTCAGATCCAGGAATCATATCTTTATATTCTTTATCATCAAATATGCCATTCCTTGATAATATCATATCTCCCACTAGGAGAAAAAGATAACAACACTGTTATTATTCACAGCACCATGACTCTTTGGAACCTCTTCACACTGAAATAATATATTTTTTACCTCTTTACTTCCTAATATCTTTTATTTAATGGTAGTTACCTCATTACTCATGATCCTGCATCTCCATCATGCTATGATTCTCTCAGAGGTTGTTAACTGTGCTTCATTGATGATGACCATACATGTAAATCTCAGCCAAAATATGCAGGAAAATGTGAATTATAATTCATTTTTCTGGTCATAATAAGCTTATATTTCAGAATTTTATAGAGCAAATTTAGAACAACAGATATTCTAACCATGTATTCTTGAACCCTTTGTTCCACAATCACTACACTTCAAGAATATGATCTCTCTTTTTTTTTTGGAGAGGGCATCTCTCATATTTATTGATCAAATGGTTGTTAACAACAATAAAATTCTGTATAGGGGACTCAATGCACAATCATTAATCAATCCCAAGCCTATATCTCAACAGTCTCCAATCTTCTGAAGCATAACGAACAAGTTTTACATGGTGAAGAAGTTCTTACATAGTGAGTAAGTTCTTACATGGTGAACAGTGCAAGGGCAGTCATTACAGAAACTTTCGGTTTTGAGGGAATATGATCTCTCTTGACCTTGACTGTACCCCTTCTAACCACGTACCACCACCATGGGAAAGATGGAGAAAGAGTCTTTGAGCAGAGTGAGAAGAGCAGAAAGAATATTTGCCCTTGGACTGGTCCAGGAGTGACCCTCCCAAAAGAGACTGCTGGCTTCAACAGCCAGTCTCAGCTATTGGAGGACCTCTTGGAAATTTTCAAGGAAGGTATTCTAAAACACTGTGACCCTTGTGTGGCCTGGGCCTGGGAACCTGGGGCAGGGTTCAGTTTGTTCAAGTTAGGGGCAGCCTTGAATACAGTCATAGATGACAGAAGGAAGTTAACTGTTGCAGATGAATGTCTCAGCAGAGAGTATGGTAGTAGGTGATACAATGTAGGATAGAAGAGTGGCCATTGTCACCGAAGGCAGCAAAGGTGATAGACAATGCCCTGGCAGCAAAGAAATCCTCATGATGGGTCACATGGACTCCATGAAGAGATTCAGACTAGAAAAGAGTCATTGGATTTTAGTTCCATAGTTTTAAAACAGTGTTCAAGTTCCAGGCTCTGTGGAGTTTTCTTGATGGTCAGTTCTCAATGTTCATCTTTCTTGACCTAGCAGTAGCATTTGACAGAGTTTATTATTATTTCTACCTGAAATGTTTTCTTTACTGTGCTTCTAGGACATCAAACTCACCTAGTTTTTCTCCTAACTCCCTGGCTGTTTTTTCTGTTTCCCCTGCAGATTCCTCATCACCCTCATAGACCTTTAATCATTGAATTTCCCAGAGCTTAGTCCTTGGACTTTATCTCTTCAATATTTATACTCACTCTTTTGGTCCTGTTGTCCAGTTTCATAGCTTTAAATGCCATTTACAATATGACTCTCATATTCATAATATTCATATATCCATCCCAAATCTCTTCTCTGAACTTCAGAATAATATATCTTACTATCTACTTGATGTCTCCACTTGGATGGTGGCTAAGAGACATCCCCACCTAAGATGTCCAAAGCTGAATTCCTGGTTGATCCCCCCAAGTTGATCCACCCAGTGTTCCACATCACATCTTATTTGAAAACCACACCATCCCTCCAGTTGTTCAGGACTAAAAAACTTGGAATCATCATTCAGTCCTCATTTTCCCTCATATCCAGAGGTGTCCTGGAAATATCTTGAATTGACACATAAGAGGCAATCATGCACATCTTTTCTCAACTCTGATTAGTATCTCCAGCATCTACAAGACTTCCTGACACATAATATGTACTCAATAAAAATTGTTCAAGTGAATTATAAATAGCACATATAGGGAAAGGGAAAGTGTTCTGTGCTTTCTAGCCATTAACCAAGTTAGCTCCATATTTTTCTCATTGAGCACCATCTATTTTACATATTGCATTGTGCATACAATTCTGCATTAAAAAGGCTGTTGCATAAACAATAATAATAGTAATAATGATAAGCTTTGAAATACACTTTCTAGTTCAATGCTCTCATTTTTCCTATGGTAGAAACTGAGAATGACAGAGGTAAAGTGACTTGCCCAACATCTCATAATTCTATCCTTACTTCCTAAGCCTAATCTTCTTTGAAGCCTAAATGGGGTAGAGGGAAGGGATTGCATAAAGCTGTGACCTTTTCAGTTCACCTGAGTGGGGTTAAGAAGTTTGCATGGAGTGAACATCTTCAAGAGGAATGTGGACACAATTTGCAAATTATATTAATTACATGATTAGGAACACAGAATTACACCTATGGTTTATGGCTAATTAGATGAAGGTATCCTCTGGCCCTCCTAATTAAAAAAACAATGGCAATAGGGTATGTGGAGAAAACAGAAAACTTTAGAAGGTCAAGATTTAAATAAGTACCCTAAAATACAGTCTGATTTAAAACAAGTGGATATAATAAACAATATACAACAAAACCATACCTTCACTGATCAGATAATTCAGGGAGTAAGGGAGAGCCAACTGATTCTCTGAATTCTTATGTAATCTCTTTGTGGTTACAATAAATTATAGGTCTAGCCATTTATGCATGATCTGCTTGTTGATCCCTGGAAGTTATTTTTTATTTATGGTGCATTTTGCTTATAAATCAGTTCTTTGGCAAAATCATTTCCTAAAAAGATAATCTTAAAAGTAGACTTTGGTGAATATAGTCCTTAAAAAAGTAAGAGTAATTGATTGGCTTGCTTGCTATCATCCTGATGCTTTTTGTTGCTAGTGTTTTTTAAACTTTTATAGGAGAGTTGGCTTTTTAATTCTTGTAAATGTAAGCACATGCCTATGAAAATTCATGAAGGTTTTTTCAAAATCAAATAATCATCCACTTCTTTCTATTGTTCATAATTTTTATGGTTTCTTTAAAGAAATCACTTAAGAAAAGATATTTAATTCCTTGAGTTTCACTTTAGTTGGTTTTCTTCTGGATATAGTAAATTAAAGTTGAAAATATCAGCAGTGATAGTTTTAGATGGTAGAACTGAGGTTTTGTAAAATCCTTTTTTCATTCCCCCAAATTTCTTTCTTTCTAATGAACACTTATTAATTTTATAATCAGACATATATAATTTTTATAATTTTAAGTAATATGATTGTAAATAACAAAAAGCTGATTTGATTAAATCAAATATATACATACATAATATCAACAGGAAATCAAACTTTAATCTATTTATCCCTTCAGGTTTTATCTAACAAAGAGACTCTGACTTCACTAATGAGTTTTACTTCATGTTAGGATAGATAGTAACAGAAAGGGTGGTTCTTGGCAGAAAAGCCTAGAACTTTCCTTTCTTGCCACTGGAGCTAATAAGAGCCATAAACCCACCTGTTTGCTGTGATAAACTCATTCACCTTAACATCAGCCTAATGGGAGGAATTAGAGGCAGTATGCAACGACAGTAGCTGCTGCTGCTGCTCCTGCTAGTATTAGAAAAAAAGCAGAGCCTTTCTTTGGCCCCACCTATCTCTCCTTCCAGTTGTTTTAAGGCCTCAGACTTAGCACTACTTGAGGCAAAATTCTCAGAGCCTTGAACTCAGCATATCAAGCTATGATATTATGAGTCCCAGAGGTATTCACCTCTTAACATTTCCTTCTTCCTTCATTTATAATTTATAGCTTACTGACTCCAGAAAAGACTTCAGATGCAGTATTTCAATAGGGAACTCTTGAAGACCAGAAACTCCAGAGGCAAAGGAATGCACTTCCAGTGAGGAATTTATGGTATGATGGCCTTTGCATGAGGGTGGTATTTTGAAGCAGTCATGCCCATAGGTAGTTGTTGGCCTTCCCAATCAGCAAAACTGACCCTGTTTTTTTAATAAAAATATAAAAGGTATTTGGAAAGTTACTACAAGAAAACATCAACAGCCAGAGAGCAATCATGCCCAATGCCTGCTTTCCCACATGCTCACACACAGCCCTACCCCACTCTACCTTCCACTCTTTTGCTTTTATGCTCGGTTTTGGGATCCACGTCTGACCCCTGAGGTAATTAATAAAAATTCACCCTGGGGTATTGGAGACTGACAGGCAGAGGTAACATACAGATGTGTAAGTCTGCCAGCCAACAGGAACCAAAAACTTCTCAGTGTCTTAGAAAAGATGTTTGTCTTGCAAAGAGGTTTTATTTGCGATTTGGAACACACGGGACCTCAAAAGTAGTTCTTATTGTTGTTATTTTTGTTCTTTTCTATCCCACAAATAGGTTAGTCTTGAGAAAATACTGATCTATGTTTCTTTCTAATATTTAACCTGAAATTATCTCGGCTCTCTCAATTAGGACTGACAAAATGTTGGGTTGTGGGAGGAGAGGAGAAGCCATTATAAATGAGCAGGGTCCAGGGGTCCAGGAGAAAGCCCAGGCCTAACTAGCATAGGAATGCAAATCCCGGGGAAGATTTATTAGCTGGCCCAGCTGTGGAGAAGGCCTGGACCTGCTCCACACCAACTATCATAATCACAAAGAAGATGAGATATTAACTTACAAAAAAATATTGCATTGGGATTTTATCAAAGAAATATTTTGAATAGTGAATCTTTATATCAAATGGATAATTTGATCACTTAAAGTTTTTAGAATCTCCCAACAATCTTATATTTAATATTCATAAGTGATTTAATAGCAAAGGGCTTTTCTTTTATCCAAACTTCTACAGATAAGAAATTTATATGAATTGGCAATTATTCATTTCACAATAAGAAATGCTGATGATGGTGGTCCTGAAAGACTGCAAGATTCTCAATCTAAAATAAAGTTAAACTGTGCAGTGAAGTGTTAGTGTTATTGTTGTTGGATATTTCTAATTGTTGGATATTTTTATTGTAATTTAGTTCTAATCCATGCACTGTTTATATATGGGATATGTAATAACCCAGAGTTAATCAAAACATCCCCAAATTCTAATTTTGTCATTTCAAGAATGCTATATAAATGGCATCATATAGTATTAATCTCTTGGGATTGGCTTTTCCCACTGATTATGATTCCCAGGAAATTCATCTAAGTTGTTACATATAGCTATGGTATGTTCTTTTTTATTGCTGAGTAGTATTCCATGGTATGGATGTAAATTTGTTTAACCATTCATCTGTTGAAGGACATCTGCATTGTTTCTAGTTTGGGCTGTTATGAATGAAGCTGTTATAAACACTTATGTACAGTTTTTTGTGTGATTATTACTTTTTATTTCTCTGGGATAAATGCAGAAGAATGTAATTATTGTGTCAGATAGTAAATGGGTGTTTAATTTCCTGAGAAACCAACACACTGTTTCCAGAGAGGCTGTACCATTTCACATTTCCCTGGGCAGTATATGATTGATTCCATTTCCCATTCATCCTTGCAGCATTTGATGTTATCACTATTTTATATAAGGAATTCTGATAGGAATAAAATAATATCTCATCATGATCTGAATTTATATTTTCCTAATGCTAATAATATAGAAATTCATCTCATGTGTTGTTTACTTTGCATTGGTGTATCTTCTTCAAAGAAATATCCCTTTATGTCTTTCACTCATTTTCTATTTGAATTGTTTTTTTCATTGACTTTTTAGATTTTTCTATATATTTTAGATACTAGCCCTTTGTTGGGCATGGCTATGAAAATATTTTCTCCTAATCCCTGGCTTATCTTTTCATCCTCTTCACTAGGTCTTTTGCAGAGAAAAAGTTTTCTATTTGGAAGAAGTCCAATTTATCATTTTTTCCTTTTATGGATTATGTTTATGGTGTCAAGTCTAAGAACTCTTTTTCCAACCCAAGTTTCCAAAGATTTTCTATGTTTATTTTTTAAAGTTTATAGATTTATGTTTTCATATAAACCCATGCTCCATTTTGAGTTTTTCTATAAGGTATGAAGTTTAGGCTGACAGTTTTTTTCTTTTTTTTCTTCCTTTTTTTTTTTTTTGGCCTATGGATGCTCAAATTGTACCAGCACCATCTGTTGAAAAGGCTGTCCTTCCTACATTAAATTGCTTTTGTACCTTTGTCAAAATCAGTAGGGAGTAAGGCAGAATAGATATTTCTCCAAAGAAGATGAACAAAAAGCCAAGAGGTGTATGAAGAGGTGCTTAGCATCACTAATCATTAGGGAGGTGAAAATTAAAACCACAGTGAGGTATCACCTCACACCTGTTAGAATGGCCATCATCAAAAGGACAGGAGATAACAAATCCTGGCATGGATGTGGAGAAAAGAGAATACATTGTTGGTGGGACTGTAAATTGGCACAGCCTGTATGGAAAACAGTGTGGTGGATATTCAAAAAATTAAAAATAGTACTACTATATGATCCATTTCTGGGAATATATCCAAAGGAAATGAAAACACTAACTGGAAAAGATACCTGTATCCCCACGTTCACAGCAGCATTATTTACAATAGACAAGACATGGAAACAACTCAGATGTCCATCAATGGGTGGATGGATAAAGAAGATGTGGTGTATGTGTGTGTGTACATCTATATACATATATAATTAAATATTATTTAGCCATAAAAAATGAAATCCTACCTTTTGTGACAATATGGATGGACTTTAAAGGCATTATGCTAAGTGAAATAAGTCAGACAGAGAAAGACAAATACTTATATGTCTGGAAGCAAAAAAAAAATTAAAAACCTAAAAAACAAAAACATGGAAAAAGAGATCAGATTTGTGGTGGAGGGTAGGAAGAGGGAAAGATGGAGGAAGGTGATCAAAAGGTACAAAGTTCCAGTTGTAAGATAAGTACTAGGGATGTAATGTATAACCTGATGACTAGCACTAACACTGCTGTACAATATATACAACTGTTAAGAGTTAATCCTGAGTTCTTATCATAAGGAGAATTTTTTTTCCTTTTTCCTTTTCTTCTCTTTTCTTTTATCGTATCTCTATGAGAAGATGGATGTTAGCTGAACCTATTACTGCAATCATTTCACAATAGCTGTAAATAAAACCATTATGCTGTATGCTGTAAACTTATACAGTGATGTATGTCAATTATTTTTCAATAAAACTGGAAAAATCAGTATGGCATCTTTATATGTGTCTGTTTCTTGGTTCTCTCTTTTGTGCCATAAATTTATGTGTCCATCATTCTTCTGATGCCACACTGTTTCGAGCACAACAGCTATGTAGTAAGCTTTAACATCAGGTAGAGTGATTCTTCCTACTTTGTTCTTTTTCAAAATTGTTTTAGGTATTTTAGGTCCAGAGCCTTCCCATACAAATTTTGGAATAAACTTGTTTATTTCTACAAAAAACCTTGCTGTGATTTAAATAGGAATTGCACTCAACTTGCATATCAGTTTAAAAAGAACTGACATCTTTACCATGATGAATCTTTCAATCCATGAACATGATACGCATTTCCATTTATTTAGATCCTTTTGAGATTATTTCATCAGCATTTTGTAATTTTTAGGACACAGCTCCTATACTGGTTTTGTTAGATTTAGACTTAAATATTTTCTTTTTATTGAGCAATTCTAAGTGATATTGTGTTTTTATTTCTAATATTTATTGTTAGTGTATAAAATGTGGTTGAATTTTGTGTTAATCTTTTATCCTGAAACTTTGCTGAATTCACTTATTCTCTGAGTTGAGTTTTTCCCTTTGGTAGATTCCTTGAGATTTCTTACATAGCTAATCATGTCATCTTGAAGAGGAACAATTATATTTCTTTCTGCCAATATTATTTGCCTTTTATTTCATTTTCCTGCCTAACTTTAGTATCTACAACTGTTTTAAATTGTAGGTATGATAAAAATTATGTTTTAAAATTCGGGTGTAAGGCCAAAAGACTAGGATATGATTGCCATTGAAAAAAAGAGTTTGTTATGCTCATAGATCCCAAGAGGAGGGGGTCATACTATGCCATGGACGGGGTTACATGGGTAAGCACCAAGGTGCTGGTGGGGAGGAAAATGGGGGTAAGAGCCTTAGCTGTGGTTACTGCAGGAAGGAACAGGTAAGGCAGAGTAAGCAGGTTTAGGACTGACTAATTTGAATAATTTCTGTGGGCTCTAACGTATAGGGGGTTGTCCCTAGTTGTCTGATACTTAGCCTTGGGGTGTTTAGGGCAGGGGAATAGTGGCCCTGAGTATGTGTCCTCAGTAACAGAGGAGGTGGTTGGATATGGGCTCCCTGGTTGGTTGGTTTACACATGAAAGGCACATTTGCAGGCAAGCCCTTTACTATCTCTAGGATGGGCTAAGAATGGGAGGGGCAATCCCTCCAGGATCATGAAGGCCCAAGGTTAAAGCATCAAATATAGAAACTAGAAAATACGGTTATTAAAAGGATTTTCAGTACAGGTATACCTCTGAGATACTGTAGTTTCAGTTCCAGACCACTGCAGTATTGCAATAAAGCCAGTCAAATGAACTTTTTGGTATCCCAGTACATATAAAAGTTATGTTTACACTATACTATAGTCTTTTAAGTGTGCAATAGGATTATGTATAAAAAAATGTACATACCTTAACTAAAAAATACTTTATTGCTAAAACATGCTAACCATCATCTGAGCTTTCAGTGAATTGTAATCTTTTTGCTGGTGGAGGGTCTTGCCTCAGTATTGATGGCTGCTGACCGAACGGGGTGGTGGATGCACAAATTTGGGGTTGCTATGATGATTTCTTAAAATAAAGTTTGCCATAACAATTGACTCTTCCTCTCATAAACAATTTCTGTAGCATGCAATGATGTTTGGCAGCATTTCACCCACAATGGAACTTATTTCAAAGTTGGAGTCAATTCTCTCAAAACCTGCTGCTTCTTTATCAACTAAGTTATGTAATATTCTAAATCATCTGTTGTCATTTCAACAATCTTCACAGTATCTTCACCAGGAGTAGGTTCCATCTCAAGAAACCACTTTATTTGCTCCATAAGAAGCAACTCCTCATCCATTCAAGTTTTATCATAAGATAGCATTGACCCAGTTACATCTTCAGGTTCCACTTCTAATTCTAGTTCTTTAGTTATTTCTACCACATCTGTAGTTACTTCTTCCACAGAAGTCTTGAAGTCCTTAAAGTCATCCATGAAGGTTGTAGTCAATGTCTTCCAAACTCCTGTTCATGTCGATATTTTGACCACTTCCCATGAATCACAAATGTTTTTAATACCATCTAGAATGGTGAATCCTTTCCAGAAGGTTTTCAATTTACTTTGCCCAGATCCATGAGAGGAATTGCTATCTATGACAGTTATAGCCTTATGAAATGTATCTTTTAAATAGTAAGACTTGAAAGTCAAAATTACTCCTTGATCCACAGGCAACAGAATGGCTGTTCTGTTAGCAGGCATGAAAACATTAATCTCATTATACATCTCCATCAGAGCTCTTGGGGGATCAAGTGTGTTGTCAGTGAGGAGTCATATTTTGAAAGGAATCTTTTTTCTGAACAGTAGGTGGTCTCAACAGCGGGCTTAAAATATTTGGTTTTAAACAGATGTGCTGTCATCCAGGCTTTATTGTTCCATTTCAAGAGCACAGGCAGAGTTGATTAAGCATAATTCTTAGGGGTTCTAGGACTTTCAGAATGGTCAATGAGCATTGGCTTAGACTTAAAATCACCAGCTGCATTAACCCCTAACAAGAGAGTCAGCCTGTGCTTTGAAGTTTTGAAGACAGGTATTGAGTTCTTTCTAGCTGTGAAAGTCCTAGATGGCATCTTCTTCCAATAGAAGGCTGTTTTATCTACACTGAAAATGTGTTGTTCAGTGGAGTCACCTTCATTAATGATCCCAGCCAGATCTTCTGGGTAACTTGCTGCAGCTTCTGCATCAGCACTTGCTGCCTCACCTGCATTTCCTGTTATGGAGGCAGCTTCTTTCCTTAAAGCTCATGAACCAACCCCTGCTAGTTTCAGACTTTTCTTCTGTAGCTTCTTCACCTCTTTCAGCCTTCACAGAATTGAACAGGGTTAGGGCCTTGCTCGGGATTGGGCAAATAATGTGGCTGGTTTGGTATTCTATCCAAACCACTCAAACATTCCCCCTATCAGCAATAAGGCTGTTTTGCTTTCTTATTATTCATGTGTTCACTAAAGTAGCACTTTTCATTTCCTTCAAGAACTTTTCCTTTGCATTCACAACTTGTCTAACTGTATGATGCTGGAGGCCTAGCTTTCAGCCTGTCATGGCTTTTGACATGCCTTCCTAAGCTTAATCATTTCTAGCTTTTGATTTAAAGCACAACCCTTACTTTCACTTGAACACTTAGTGTTACTTGAACCACTGCAGGGTTATTAAGTGGCCTAATATTAATATTGTTGTATCTTATGGAATAGGGAGGCCCAAAGAGAGGGAGATCAAGGAACAGACTGTTGATGCAGCAGTCAGAATGCACACAATATTTATTAATTAATTTTGCCATCTTATATGGGTGCAGTTCATGGCACCCCAAAACAATTGCAACAGTTACATCAAAGATCACTGATCACAGATCACCATAACAAATATAATAATAATGAAACAGCTTAAAATATTGTGAGAATTACCAATATGTGACACAGACACAAAGTGAGCAAACACTTTTGGAAGCAATGCGGCCAATAGACTTGCTTGATGCAGGGTTGCCATAAACCCTCAACTTGTAAAAAAAAAGAATCACCATATCCATGAACTGCAATAAAGTGGAGTACAGTAAAATGAGGTATGGCTATATTACGTTAAATAACAGTGGTAAGAGTGGATATCCTTGCCTTGCTCCTGATCTAGAGAGAAAACATTAGGTTTTTTGTAGATGTTCTTTATTAAGTTCAGGAAATTCTCTTCTATTCTTACTTTGCTGAGAGGTCTTACCATAAATGAGTGTTTGAATTTGTTAAATACTTTTCCTGCAATAATTAATATGATCATGTGATAATTCTTTTTGAGTCCACTGATATGGTGGATCACACTAATTTTTTTGAATGCTGAAAGAGACTTGCATATCTGGAATAAATATTTTTATGCATTTCTGGATTTGTTGATATTTTGTTGAGGAATTTTATATCTAAGTTCATGGAAGACATTTGTCTATAATTTTCTTTTTCTTTTTTTTTTTTTGGCATGGTTTTTATCTGGTTTTGATGTAGGGGCAATACTAAAGCCTCATAAAATGAATTGTAAAATGTTCCATTCTCCTGTAGAAGAGATTGTGAAAGTTGGTACTGATTCTTTAAATGTTTGGTAGAATTCTCCAGTAAAAGAATGTGGAGATTTATTTTTTGGAAGATTTTTAATTATGAACTCAATTTCATTAGTTATTATAGAGGTATTCAGATAATCTATTTCATCTTTGGTTAGTTTGGTCATGTATAGTTTTCAGTAAATGTTCTTTTTTTCCCTAAGTTTAAGAACTTGTTTATGAGCACAAACTTCCTTATAGTATTCTCTGCTAGATTTATAGTGATATCCTGTTTCATTTCTGATATTGGTGATTTTTGTCTTTTTTCTGTCATTGTCAATCTTGCTAGAGGCTCAATGTTACTTATTTTTTTCTAAAATAACAGTTTTTGTTTCATCATTTTTTTGTATTGTCTTCCTGTTTTTAATTTCACTGATTTCTCTTTTCATAATTATTATTTATTTCCTGTTTACTTTAGGTTTATTTTGCTATTTTTAAAAAATTTATTGAGGAAGGAAGTTAGATTACTGATTTGAGACTTTCTTCTTTTCAAATGTAACCATTAAGTGGTATAAATTTCTCTCTCAGCATTGCTTTAACTGTGTCCTACATATTTTGATATGTTGTATGTTCATTTGCTTTGAGTTTTTTGTATTTTTTTAAATTTCCTTTAAGACTTCCTTTTT
The DNA here is from genome assembly GCF_040802235.1 of Manis javanica. NCBI lineage: Eukaryota > Metazoa > Chordata > Mammalia > Pholidota > Manidae > Manis > Manis javanica. The sequence continues at coordinate 14,662,326 of NC_133174.1, forward strand.
GATTCGTAGATTATTTAGAATCATGAATTTATCTCACACTGCTTCCCTGAAATGAGTAGAGTGGAAGTCCAGCTGCCCCACTGTCCCTGATGACACTTTTCTGGCAAAAATGGGGTACCAACTCTCACTGCCTTGTGTTTGAGTGGGCATATAATTGCATGTTCTCTCTGGGCCCTGCTGACACCAGGAAGGGGGAAGCAAAGGGCTGACTATTGCTGATTTGTTGTTGCAGGGTGAGGACAAAAGCTTAGCTCCCAGCTGGGCTCCACTGAAACTATCTGTTGGAGGTGTGCAATTGCTCTATTGGTCTTTAGCTGGATTAGGGCAGTATTGCTAAAAGGGTTTTCTGTTGTTAAGTTACCCTTTCTCAGTCCTTTGGAAAAGGGGAACAGGCTTTTATTCAAATTTTTTCTGTCTGTGCTTATTGGTGGTTCTGCTTTAGAGACTTCTCTATTATCATGGGTGATACATGGGAGGCAATAAGAAAACCCATGGAACTTCACCACTGTCTTTTTCATCACTCCCAAGGTCCCTAAGCAGTCTGCTTTCTTCTTTCCACCTTTCAGAGTTTTCCTATGCTTGTTTGTTATGGTACATCCAGGAATTTTTAGGTGTAAGAGGGAGGACCTCAGAGGAATGGGGCTATTCTATCTTGACTGGAACCAGAAGTCTAAGATAAATTTTTGATATTAAGAAGGGTTCTCATACATGAAAAGCTGGGAGCCAATGCTATAGCATATTTCTCTTCAGATGTAGTCCTGTGTATAAAATTTTGTGTATATTTCTTGAAAATATGTTATTAAACTATATATGCTATTTTTAAATATCCCCTTTCTCTTAATATTATAACAAGTACTTTTCAGTTCTATCATAATCTTATGAGCATAATTTTAATGGTTAGTTGAACCATCCTTCCAGTGTTAGCTACATAGGTTGCTTTTAGTTCTCACCATTATAATGTTATAATAAATGTATATGAGCATAAAACTTTTCCCTAGTTCAGGTTATTTTCTTAGTTTATGTTTCTGTAAGTAAAATCATTATATCAAGGCATAAACATTTTAAAGCCAATTGGCATATTACACTGTTCTCATTTTTATTGTTCTTTGACAAGAGAGGCTACCTTTCTCACCTAAAATCCACCTTAATCTAAAGCCCAATTTAAATGGTCCTCCTGAATTAAGAAAAAAGTATTTTATATCAGTACATTGAAAGAGTTGATATGAAATGTAGAAAATTGCCCTAATCTAAGGGAATCATTACATAGTTCCAAAAAACAGTGTGTAGCTACTTTAAAACTCTCAGGGAATATGCCTTAGAAATTCTTTAAGCCTGCAACATGAAAAAAGTGGTAGCTGGCTGTATTCTTCATGGTGGCTGTTACTGAGGAAACAGAGGCAATGCCTTATAAAATCTGGGTTTGCTAGGACAGAGAGGTTGCCTGGTGCCATTTCTGGTTCCTGCTCCCCAGGACAACCAAGCACCATGGCTAGATCCACACTAACAGCCAGGACTGGCTTGCCCTACCCCAGGTTCTGGGTTCTGTCTTGTTCTCATGGACGGCCTCACTATGGCTGGTTCCTTGGCACTTAAGAAGCTTGGCTCTGCCTAATTAAAGATCCCTAAGATCTTTCATGATCTTAGGGGACTGGAGAAGCAGATAGGAGAGACTAACTAAAAAAAAAAAAGAACATGAGGGTATGAACAGACCAGCCTGGAGGACATTTAGCAGATTCACAGAGAATCTAGTATTCTGAATTATACTTTCCTCTCTTAGAGCTGATAACTGAATTCAGCAAAGTTGAACAATACAAATCAACATACAAAAATCAATTTCTTTCTATAAATTATCAACAAACAATTCAAAAAGGATATTAAGAAAATCATCTCATTTACAATAGCATTAAGAAGAGTAACAGGTTTGGGAATAAACTTAACCAAGCAGGTTAAAGACATACAATGAAAACTATAAAACATTGCTGAAAGAAATTAAAGGAGACACAAATAAATGGACAGATAGACTGTGTTCATGGATTGAAAGACATATTGTTTACCCATATGACCCAAAGTGATCTACAGATTCAATGCAATCCCTATCAAAATCCCAGTGGCATTTTTTTACAGAATTTTTAAAAATCCTAAAATTCATACGATCCTAAAATTCACAAAGGATCCCAAGTAGCCAAAACAATCTTGAGAAAGAAGAACAAAGCTGCAGGCATATCACACATTATGATTTCAAAACATTACAAAGCTACAGTAATCCAACCAATATGGTGATGGCATAAAGACAGACATATAGACCCATGGACCACAAGAGACAGTTCAGAAATAGGCCCATGCATATATGGTGAAATGATCTTCAACAAGAGTGGCAAGACCACACAATGGGAAAAAAATAGTCTCTTCAGCAAATGGTGTTGGGGAAACTGGATTTCCACGTGGAAAAGAATAAAATTGGACACTTATCTTACCCTATATACAAAAATAAACTAAAAATGGATTAAGGATTTGAATGTAAGACCTAAAATTTAAAAGCTGTAGAAGAAAACATAGGGGAAAGTTTCATGAAATTGGCAATGAGTTCTTGAATATGACATCAAATTTGCAGGCAATAGAAGCAAAAACAGACAGGTGGGCCTACATCAAAATAAAAAGCTTCTTTGAAGCAAAGGAAACAATCAATAGAGTGAAAAGGCAACCTATGGAATAGGAGAAAATAACTGCAAACCATGTGTCTGATAAGGGGTTGATATCCAAAAAACTATAAGGAACTTCTATAACTCAGTAGCAAAAAATGCCAAATAACATGATTAAAAACAGTCAAAGGACTTGATTAGATATTTCTCCAAAGAAGACATGCAGATGGCTAACATGTGTATGTAAAGATGTTCAGCATCACTAGTCATTAGGAAAAGGCAGATCAAAATCACAGTGAGATGTCACCTCACATGTTTTAGGATGGTTATTATTATCAAAAGAAAAAAACCAGAAAAGTAGGGAGTATTGGCAAGGAAATAGAGAAATTGGAACATTCGTGCACTGCTGGTGGGAAAGTAAAATGATGTAGCTGCTATGGAAACAGTATGGAGGTTCCTCAAAAAATTAAAAATAGAACTACCATATGATGCAGCAATCCCACTTCTGGCTGTTTATCCAAAAGAATTGAAAACAGAATCTTGAAGAGATATTTGCATTCCATGTTCATTGACATATTATTCACTATATCCAAGATGTGGAAACAACCTAAATGTCCATTGATATTTGAACAATGGATAAATGAAATGTGATATACATGCACACACACACACACACACACACACACACACACACACACACAATGGAATTCAGTCTTAAAAATAAGGAAATCCTGTCACATGCTACAGTATGGATGAACCGGCAGGACACTGTGCTAAGTGAAATAAGCCAGTCACAGAAGGACAAATAGTACATAATTCTACTTTATGTGAGGTATCTAAAGTAGTCAAATTCATAAAGGCAGAAAATAGATGGTGGTTACCAGGGGCTGCAGGGAGGGAGGTGAAAATGGGGATTTGCTGTTTAATGTGAATAGAGTTTCAGTCATGCAAAATGGAAAAGTTGTAGAGGTATTCTGTACAACAATGTGCATATAGTTAGCAATACTGTACCGTATACTTAAAAATTTAAGATGGTAGATCTCAATTTGTGTGTTTTTTACCACAATTAAAAAAATACTCACCTCTCAGCATTGTAGTGCTAAGTCAAAAACACTTGTTGTTGGAAGCATTTCATATAGCTATATTGGTTTACCATTTTTCTTCATGTAAACATGAAAGAAATTAGATAATATTGCTCTCCCACCACTGAATAAAGCCAGCTCACATTGACTGAACATCTACTGCTGTGCTATTTATAGGCTGTCTTATTAGTCCTCTAAAGGAATCCTGCAAAATCAATATTATTCAGACATTCATTGATTCATTTAACATAAATTTTTGGGCATTTGCTATTTATCTGGCACTGTTTTGTTTAAGGTACTGTATATAGAGAAGTATATAGGACAAGCAAATGACCTGACCTCATGAAGCTTAGATTCCCTTAAAGGGGTAGAATAATAGATGAATAGTTACATTCTTTTTATAAGTAGAATGATATAATATAAAGTAATATACTACAATATGATTCTATATAATGTTAAGTGGTTAGAAGTATTATGACAAATAATAAAGCAGGATGAAGAAATAGAATCAGGAGCTACTTTAGAAAGGTCAGGGGAGGCTACTCTGAGGAGATAGCATTTGAAGAGATCTGAGTGAAATGAGAGAATAAGCCATGAGATATCTGAGGAAAGAGCGTTTCTGGCAGAGAACAACAAAGCAAAGGCCAAGAGGGAGGAGTGTGTTTGGTATACTTAAAGAATAGCAGGAAGGCCAGTGTAGCTGGAATCCAGAGGAGGAACGGAAACCTCCAAGAAGTGGAAGTTTCAGTTTTTATCTAACCAATGGCCAACCTGGTGCTTCAGCAGATTGGCTGACTCCAAAACCTGTGTCTACTCTGTTGTACTCAGCCATTTATTACAACAGCCTGTTCCATCCTCTGGAACAAAAACATTGAAAAACATTTGTTTCTGGAAGCATTTCATGCAGCTATATTGGCTTCCCATCCCCATTTTTCCACACTTGCCAAGGGAAGAAGGAAAAAGACTTGAGGCACATGTATGACTATAGCTTTTACTATTATTTTTGCCAAGGGGGCTTTATGGTTACTAGTATAAGATCCAGTCTTAATTTACAAGTTTAATAATGAGGGACCAATATCCTTTTGATTAAGTTTGCTTCTTAACAAAAGTTGAGGCTATTTTCTGTTCTTATTTCTAGTATCCTGATACTGAATGAAGGACATGCTTAGCCAAGTCATGCATAATTATTATCTTTAATTATGATTGAAAGCAAAAACTGTCTCCAAATTTTAGGTTTTGAAAGAGTCAGGAAAATCTGACATCCAATAGCTACTGCTTTTTTGCAACTACAGTGTTGACGAGAAAGGAAAGTATTACTTGAATATATTGGCTGTCTTCTTTGAGACTTGTATTTTTCACAAAGTTGCCATCTGAGGTGGAAAGGAAGGTTTTTAAGATGCCTTAACTACCTCAAGATGTGTATTAATAAAAAATAACACATTTATGTTGATTTTTGAAAAGTATCATGTATATCATTGTATCTACATAGTAAATATGCTAACCTCTTGATGCAAAGCTCCCTGACAGCTCCTGAGTACATTGTGGAAGACCTTTAGAAATTTGAGAAAGTAGTATTTTTAAGGGATGGGTTAGAAAACTAATTTTTTTCTAACTGATAGTAGATTTCTATTTTTTAAAAGAAATTTTTGAATGAAGTTCAGGATCTAAGATAAATAGGGTAAAACTAACCAAAGAATACATTTTGTACCATGGTGACTCATGCTAACAACAAAAATGAAAATATTTGCTGAAGAAACAAAAAGACAGCTAAAGACTACTACAAATATATAGATTTCCTCAATGGCAACTGGAAATATTTCTTTAAGACTTTTTTTTGAAGAAAAAAATAAATAAGCTACTTTTCTGGTTTTGTATCTTCAAAACAAACTAGTTCACCAGTGTTAGTCAATTGTTTTTACCTTCTTTCCAAGAAACCTATCATTAAAACTCACAACCATGGAGCAAGTTACAAGGGGCCCACCAAAAAAAACCCATTTGTAGTTTTTAAGTTACCAATAGTGAAACTAGAAAAAATTGCCCTATAGAAAGTTGCCTACATGGCTAGAAAAGAAAAAAACAATCCTCCTGGTAAACCAACAAAATTTCATTTGAAGCCTTTATATAAATTTTTGACAAGGAAATTTTACTTTTTACAAATATATAATGAACATTAATATAAGAAACTACATTTACCCCATAAAAGTGAACATTGTATTTTGCTATATTAAGGCTCTTAATTATTAAGAACAATTAGAAAATGAAATAAAAGTTTATGTTAAAATATATTTTAGAAATCAAGTGATTAATATATTTCAAAGTCTTCATAACATGGTAAGCATACGATAACCAAAAATAGCTATTTTGAGGAAACAAGATAGCTTACTTCCCAGGTACAAATATTCTCACTTGCCTGATTTCCTCTAACAGAATTTTATTTAAAACTAAACTGAATGCAATAAGTGAGTTTACTATCAATAAGATTATTAAGATATTTGTTGAGAGCTTAAAGTTTGTACAAGTTTATAAAATGTTTGTTAAAAAGATTGTAATATGTTTTACAACCCTGAAAACTGTTGATCCTCTAAACCACCCTTTGAGCATCAATTGTGCTCTGCTTATTTGTCCTATTAGAAAACTCACAGCTGATGGAAAGAAAGGTTAGTGGCAGGGGAGGAATGAAACTGGACATGTTTATAATCTTATTTAATCTTAGTCAAAGGGATTTAGTATTTAATTACCTTCTTTCTCAGTCTCTCTCCACTCATTCTCTTTCTCTAAGGTAGCATGACTTTCTAGAAAGAAGTAAGGCTTCAGGACTGCACAAAATTATGTTCAAATCCTGTCAATTCAAATTCTTTTCAGGGTGTCAAGTTCCTCATCTGTAAGGTTGTGATAACAATACCCATATTCTAAAGTTACCTTCAAGGTTTAGTTGACTAAAATGAGGTATGCAATGTTATAGCAGAGTGTCCAGCATGTTTTACAAGAGTATTTAAAAACAAAACACTGGAAGTCAGTGAGAGCAGTTATAAAGATCAACTAACACTCAAGGATTGATTGAGTCCTTAGACCTAATTATCATGCTGGGTATCTTTTATTTGCCTCTTCAAATCCCTCTATCCCTTCTGCACCCTGCTCTGTGTCCCAGGAGAGCAAAAACAGGAGCAATACCCTGGAGAACAGTCAAAACCTTCTGAGTTATGGAATAATTCTGCCTTCTCCTGTTGTTGTCTTCCCTCCTCTCAATGTAATGGAACTCATAATAACTCTGTGGATGACATAAGCACTGAGAGAACAAATTCTAGACTGAGATTCAAGGGACAGCGGCCCAAAGCCCTACAGAACTGGGCTACCAAGGGAACTTCTTCAGAATCAGGAAGTCACTGCTGTCAGTTCCAGAATCTGAAAGTCCATGTCACAATCCTCAGCAACATCCGAGATGCCTTAATAATGCCTCTCTTCCCACTTAAGTCAGTTCCTAATTTGGGTTTCACACAAGAGCATGTGATTGGTGGAGCACAAATCACATTCAGAGTCCTAGTTGCAAGGGGTATTTTCAGTCTTTCAAGTAGACACACAAGAAAACTTTTGGGATAGAAGAGTGAGCTACTCCTTAGCATCTGCTATAGTATGCCAGCCAGCAAGGTCAATGATGGCCTTTCTTTGGCATTTGAAAAGACTAAGAGAAGTACAACTGCAGGTTGCATCTTATAATTAATAGAAGATACCATAAACTGTGAACCTCAAAAGAAGTCACATGAAAATCATCTTCTTAAGATGTGGTATACACACACACACTGAAATATTACACAGCCATAAAAAAATGAAATCTTGCCATTTGGGACAACATGGATGGACCTACAAGATATTATGGTAAGTGAAATAAATCAGAGAAAGCCAAATAATGTATGATTTCACTTACATGTGGGATCTAAAAAATAAAACAAAACAGAAATAGACTCATAAATACAGAGAACAAACTGGTGGTTTCCAGAGGAAAGGAGGTGGGGGTATGGGTAAAATAGGTGAAAATGATCAAGAGGCATGAACTCCCAGTTATAAAATAAATAAGTCACGGGAATGAAAAGCACAGCACAGGAAATACAGTCAATAATACTGTAATAACTTTGTATGGTGACAGATGGTAACTACACTTATTGTGGTGAGCATTTTGTAAAGTATGTAATTGTTGAATCACTATGTTGTACACCTTAAACTAATGCGATATTGTATGTCAATTCTACTTCAATGAAAAAAGCAAAGTTACAAAAAGTCATATTCCTAAAGATATCAAGTATAAGGATCTTTATGAATGCAGTTTCTCTAGACAGTACAGTCTCTGCCTCCATTTCTGATGCTGGAAATGACCCTACAGTGCAATACCTTTGCCCACCCACTAGCAGGAGGACAGTTTCAGGACCTGTATCTAGAGTACAGGTGGAATTCCTTATGCACTCAGGCAAGTCTGTGCAGCATAGGAGACTCTCCCAGAGATGATGCATGTGACCAGCACAGCTCCTTCTCTGCTGCTAATACTTTGGAAAATAAAAAAAGTACAATTTTTAAAAAATTTAACACATTTCTGTTCTTAGCTTACAAAAATAAGAAAGGAATTATTTGAAGTATCCCAGAAAAACTTTGGCAATTAGTACAGTAAGATAATAACTAAATTAAAGAACATTCATAAAACTGCAAGGAAGGTGACACACCACCATAATATGATTATAAAATGAAATCACATGTATATTCTCTGTTGGGTGAAAAACTTTTTAAAGGGAAGAAGTTATTCAGCCTAGAATGACATTTCCCAGAATGGGTTTCCTGGAATTTCAGTAATGTTTTTTTGGTGTAGTAAACTTTGTAATCATCATGAAATCCTCCCCTTGCCAAAGGCCTAACCCTTTGCAGTGTGACTTCACCATTTTTCCACCCAGAGATTCAGTCTATTTCTCCACGCCCTTGGATCTGGGCTGGACTTGGAACTTGCTGTGACCAATGAATTGTGGCAGAAGTGACTTTTTGGGAATTCCAAAGCTTAGGCCTCAAGAGGCCATGCAGTTTGCGCCTTCCCCATCTTGGACACTGCCCTCAAGCTACCACATAAGGAAAGCAGTTTAGCTTACTCGAGGATGAGAGCCCACGTGGAGGGTAAGAGGCCAACACCAACCATCAGGCATACAACTGAGGCCATCTTAGACCTTTCGGTCTAGTCAACCTTCCAGCAGAATGCTGCCTCAGAGGTGAGTCCAGGTAAAAAGAGTAGAACAACTCAATCAACCAAGAGAATCATAAAAAATAATAGATCAATGTTGTTGAGGCATTATTAAATATTAATATTAATAAAAAAGACTTTCATTATTTGCCCTCTTACTGTTACTTTTAGGATAAGGTTCAGGCTTATTAATTGGTTTCTAAGGTCCATTATGACATAGGTCCTTATAATATGGACCCTGAAAATCTCCACTAGGAGCCTAGATTCTACATATGATCACTGGAAATGCCTGCCTGTTTTCCTTAAGGAAGAACTGGAAAACATGGGAAGCTGTTTGGGCTGCTGTCATCATTTGCATACTTACAAAACACAAAAAAACAGCTGCCAGTGTGCAAAACAGCTGCTAATGTGCAGAGTATGAAAAAGGAACTTTGTCACACACGGTGTTTTTTGGAAAATTTACAGAGAGCTGTGCTGGGGTATGTAGGGCAGTTTGCAGAATTATATGCCACAGCTATTGGCAACAACTGCCTTCATTGGAATCTGTTCCTGTTATCACACATACACACACAGACACAGAAACACACACACAAAAAACATTTTTATGTTTCCACAGAGAGAGGCTTTCTATGGAATTGACTTAAGATTGTCTTAGGAAATGTCCCCAAACTAACTTTAAAAAAAAAGATCATAGGGTACAGATTCTACAAATGCCACTCTCCACACCCATAAAACTGTTAGCATTCATTTGGACAACTGTTTCTTGTTGGGATTTCCTTCTCTTACTGTATGAAAGTATGTGCCACCTAAAAAGGAGAGAAGAGGTACACCAAAAACCTCATGGGCTCTCGGTGATACTGCCTTTTCCCGCTCTCGGTTTCCTTCTCACACAATTAAGCTCATATCCACATGTATGCTTGCTTCATGCTGTTTCTTGCACTTGGGGGCTTTAGGTGGGGATGTCTACTAAATGATGAGGGATTTGGAAATAAATACCAGTAATCAAGATCCATCACAAAATTTAGGGATTATCAGAAGACTGATTCATATGAAAAAGTCTGAGGAATGAATGAAATGTTTTGTCTTACTTGGAGGTATCTTTATTTCCCCAGCTTTATCTCTAATCATTCTTTTCCCTTATCACTGAACTTCTAGTCCACCTAATACTCTGCACTGTACTGCTTCTTTTGTGGCCTGAAGATAAATATAAATTGGATCAGGACAGCTTGTCATAGACAAAACCTCAACCTTGGTTTAAATCCATCTTGCCACTTACTGCATGCCTGTACTTCAGTTTCTGAACAGAATTGGAAAAGATATGATGGGGGGCTCATTTTAGATTTATGACCATGAGCCACACATGCATCTTCAATGCTGCCTGGCATCCCTATTATATTTCCTTAAGGTCAAATCATTCTCCCACTATCTAAGATGACTATGTTACACCATTGCCTTCTGCCTCAAAACTCCAATACCTTTTCCCCACTCCTCACTTTTAGCTGACTTTACATCTTATTTCACTGGAAAATCAATCAGAAAGAGCTCTAACTTCCACATATTTCACCACCACATCTTCAAATCTCATTGCATCTGCACCCATATACTCTGACTTCTCTCCAGCTACAACAGACAAACTGGCTTCTATATTTATTTATTTTCACCATCAACTTTCTCACCACCTCAAGAACAATGCCTCTGAAATTGTCCCTTTCTTCCTGCAACATCTATTTTGCTATTATTTTCATCAACACACGAATATGCTATAATAGCTCCAATCATAAAAATCTCTCTTGTTTCAACATTCCCTAACCATTCCATTACCCCATTTTACAGCCCATCTTTGAAAATGTTGCCTATACAACCTTCACTTCTTTCCTTTCAATTTTTCCTTCAAGCCACTACAACATGGTTTTTGTCACCAACACTTCACTGAAATTTGTCTCTTTAAGTCCCCTGCACATTGCCAAATTCAATATCGATCCTCAATTTTCATATTCCTTCGTCTATTAGCATCATTTGTCAAAGTTGATCATTCTCTACTTCATGAAACATTTTCTTCATTTGGCTTCCAGGACTGGTTTTGCTTCCCTTGATGGCTGCCTTTTCTGAATCTTCTTTGCTGCTTTCTTGTTCCATATTTCTATATATTATGATGCCCCAGAGTCAATTCTTGTACATCCACTCTTCTCTATCTACATTTTCTATAGATGACTTCACTGCTTTAAATACAATCTATAAGCTGATACCTCCCAAATGTCTTCAGCTCCAACCTTCTCCTGAATTCCAGTCTCATATCCACTGACTGCTCTTGGATTTCTCATAGAGATCTTGAAATTAGCATATCCAAAAATGAGCCCTAGGTTCTTTTCTCCCCAACGTGCACCTTCTCCAGGGTTCCCATCTCTACAAACGTTGCCCATCTCAGTAAATGGCACTGCTATATATAGACTGAATATTTGTGTCCCCCCAAATTCATATATTGAAATCTTAACCCTCAATGTGAAGGTATTAGGAGGTGGGGCTTCTGGGAGGTGACTAGGCCATGAAGGTGGAACCTTTATGAATGGGATTAGTGCCCTTATAAAAGAGATCTCAGAAAGGTCCCTCAGCCCTTCCATCATGTGAGGACAGAACAAGAAGACAGCTGTCTATGAAATAGGAAGTGAGGCCTCCCCAGATGCCAAATTTGCCAACACCTTGATCTTGGACTCCCAGACAGCCTCCAGAACCATGAGCAATAAATGTCTGTTCTTTATAAACCACCGAGTCTATAGTATCCTATTATAGCAGCCCCACCAGTCAAAGATAGGCACCATTATTTATGTATTTTCTCAAAAGACTAAGACAGGCACCATTATTCATATATTTTCTCAAGTCACAAAAGTTATATTCATATTTTACTCTTTTTCCTCACACTATATCTAATCCATTAGCAAATCCTATAGATTCTACCCTCACTCATCTCACCACTTCCACCAATACTCCTGAGGTGGTTAAGACCTCACCTAGATTACAGTATTTCACCTTTTCTTTCACCTTCTACTCATGTCTCTACGATTCATTCTCCTAGAGTTTCCAGAATGACCCTTATAAAATATAAGTCAGTATATGTCATTCCCATGTTCAAAACCTTCCAGTGGTTTCCCATCACACTAAGAATAAAATCTAAAGTCTTTATTGCAGCCTACAAAGTCCTTTATTTTATGACCTCTGGCTATTTCTCTGACTGTATCGCTTTCTTTTTCACTAGGCTCAACCACACACTGGTCTCCTCCTCTCCCTCCAGCACAACAAACATGTTCCCACCTCGTGGCCTTTGCACTTGACACTCTTCTTTCAGAGACTGTCTTCTCTAACACCTTCACATGACTCACCCAACATTTTATTCAAGTCTCTGCTCAGATGATACCCCCTTGTCTTCCTTGACCAGTCTATCTTAAATGGCATCACCCATAATTCTATTCTCATGCATTGATTA